>NC_071669.1:49639166-49951875 GCF_028554725.1 Zeugodacus cucurbitae
GTGGTGGCAACTGTAAGTGACAGTTAAATATTACTTTTTACGAAACGCAACGCAAAAACAATAAATTACGTGAATAAAATTAAAAATGTTATTAACTAATTGTCAGAAAAATAAAATAAATTAATTGTTTAAAAAATTTAAAAATAATTTCCCATATATTTGCATGCCCATAATATATGACGATTGTTTGCAGAGATATAGGGTTATCCATGGAAAGATCATTACAATGACTAATTGATTTGAGTAAAATTGTTAAAAAATAATTAAACTTAGCAAACGTGCTTTTCGGCGTCGAAGCAGGTTGGTATATAGGCGGAATTAAAGGATATTATTAGAAAATACAAAAATTATTATAACTCTGGTGTCAATTAAGATAAGAACATGTCATACCTTCAAGTAGTATCCATCGTCGGATTCTCTTGTCACGAGTGGAGTAGTCTCTTAACATAACTTTAATTAATTTAACTAAATTTAACCTTAAAATAGCAATGACAACTAGATAATGAAATCAATTCAATCTGTCAAAAAAAATGGTATTACTTATAAAGCGGGATAATTGTAATAATTCTTCGTACTAAATTTGCAAGAATTTCAAAGTTACCCCATCTCAAACTCTTTATAGCGACAGCGGTAACGAAAACGCCAGTTTATTATAATACAGCGAGATGTCATGAATGAAATATAATATCCGGTGTATACATAAGAGGTCCCGGTCACTCACTCACTTTTGTTATTTTCGTAGGTCAGTTAGCATTTAACTCTCGGACAGCTAAGACTGTAGGTATTATTGAGAAAGTTTGGTAAACATAATAAATAAAAACAAGTAAGGATAGGCTAAGTTCGGGTGCAACCGAACATTTTATACTCTCGCAATTTATTGAAGAAATTTTATTTACATAACACACAAATTTACCTATAAATTCGGCATAAAGTTTAATAGAATAACGAAAATCATCCTATATAGTGTATGAGGGCTGACGTAATTCCTGAACCGATTTCATTCATTTTCACCAGCAAGGTAAACTATATCCAAGACTATACACTAACTTAATTTCACTAAGATATCTCACATATTAACCAATACATACAGTGTCGGACAAAACTCATTGGACTAAATCGAGTCTCAGACATATTCTGTCATAACTTTTTACATGGATGCATTAGAAGAATAATTTTTGTTGCAAAAGAAAGATCGCATATTCTATATTAAGAAACAATTCAATTTTATTTGGAAGTCAGTATTGTTTTCAGATGATTCCAAATTTAATTTGCAGAACTCAGATGGAATGACACGTGTACGAAGACCAACAGAAAAGCGTTTATACCGTCGATACTTTCAGGGTACCGTAAGGCATGGTAGGGGTAACATAATGGTGTGGGGATGCTTCTCTGGCAGGGATTAGGACCTATTTTCAAAATAGAAGGGAACGTGGATAGGTTCCAATATAAAAATATACTGCAAACCCAAATGTTAGCCCACGCCATCCAAAAAATGCCGCCTGATTTGCAGTTCCAACATGATAATGACCACAAACAGACGTAAAAAGTTGTGAAGGATTGACTTTTGGAAGAACAAGTTTGTGTGATGAGATGGCCCGCCCAGTCTCCTGATATAAACCCGATTGAAAACTTATGGGTAATTGTCAACAGGCAGATTAATAGGGAACAGGTCCACGGTAATAAAAACAAGCTATTTGATGCCCTGAAACAAGCCTGGAATAGAATAAATGATACACATATTATTAATTTAATTTCATCAATGCCTAAAATATGTGCTGCAATCATTAAAAATAATAGCTACCCAATAAAATATTAATTTAAAACGAATTTATTTTCATATTCAGCTAAAGTCCAATGAGTTATGTCGCGAGAATTTTTTACTTTTTTCCCTTCTGTTATAAGTTATAAATTGTACATAAAAGTTGAAAAATAAAATTGAATTGTTTCTTAATATAGAATATGCGATCTTTCTTTTGCAAAAAAAATTATTCTTCCAATGCATCCATGCAAAAAGTTATGACAGAATATGTCTGAGACTCGATTTAGTCCAATGAGTTTTGTCCGACACTGTATATGCAGATTAAAGCCCACCGTAGTTTTGAAAAACCTATAATTAGGTATATGGGAGCTAGGAGATGTTATTATCCGATTTTAATAATTTTTGGAACAGAGACACACTATTAGAAGAAAACAATTTCCTCTGAATTACATTAAATTATCAGAGAGATTTATCCGTATTTTTGGTTAAAATTTACCCTTAGGCGCGGAGTTCACTTGTTCGATGACAGGGGCCTTGAAAAGTTATTGTCCGTTTTCGACAATTTTTTCTCAAGTGAAGCCAAGAGATGATATGCACTATTTGGGCAAAGTTTTATTCCGCTATCAGATGGAATTCACAATTGAGTTATATGGGAAGTTGTCGTAGTTATGAACCGATTTCATCCATTTTTCACATGTGTCATCAGGGTGTCAAGAAGGTATTATGTACCGAATTTCATTGAAATCTGTCGAGGAGTTCCTGAGATATGGGTTTTGATCCATAAGTGGGTGATGCCACGCCCATTTTTCAATTTGTAAAAAAATCTGAGTGCAACTTCCTTCTGCTATTTCTTCTGTAAAATTTAGTGTTTCTGGCGTTTCTCGTTAGAGTTAACGCACTTTTAGTCATTTTCAACCTAACCTTTGTATGGGAGGTGGGCGTGGTTATTATCCGATTTCTCATTTTTGGACTGTATAAGAAAACGGCTAAAAGAAACGACTGCAGAAAGTTTTGTTTATATAGCTTTATTGGTTTGCGAGATATACAAAAAACCTATTTGAGGGCGGGGTTACGCCCACTTTTCCAAAAAAAAAAATTACATCCGAATGTGCCCCTCCCTAATACGATCCTATGTTCCAAATTTTATTTTCATAACTTTATTTATGGCTTGGCAATGGTCCGATTTTGCCCATTTTCGAAAGCAACCTCCTCAGGGTGTCCAAGTTTCGTTACGATATCTCAATTTTTACTCAAGTTATCCGTTCCACGGACCGACGGACGGACGGACAGACAGACATCCGGATTTCAACTCGTCTCGTCATCCTGATCATTTTGATACATATAACCCTATATCTAACTCGTTTAGTTTTATGACTTACAAACAATGGTTATGTGAATAAAACTATAATACTCTCATAGCAACTTTTGTTGCGAGAGTATAAAAATATTTAAAACTCATTTGGTTTTGAGAATAAATAACACATATAAGACAAAAAGTGTGAAAAAGTGCCTTCGGTAAGCTTGAATTTTTGTGGTACAATTGGAATATGCATATACATTACGTGCCTATATATTTTTTAGATTTTAAAATGAATATGCAAAGTTTTTACGGTAAAAAGTTCAGGAACCTTTCTGTCGCCATCGACTATATTGGATCAAGCGATTGTGCTCACTCCGATTGATACAAATTAACCGTTGTATACAATTGTCAAAAAGGAAAGGAAGTAAGATTATTATCCATCAGCCAAAGTTAATCGAGGAATACAACTCGGGAATGGGTGGAGTTAACCTTCACGATCAAGCTTTACATGCTTACCGTATAAAGTTTTGGGGAAGGAAATGGTGGTGGCATCTTTTCACATCAAAACGGAGCTCGAACCAGCTCAGATGCAGGGGGTGTCACCTAATAATTCGGTGGATTTAAGAGCTATATAGGTAATATATCGCATAGACCGATAATGTTTAAAAAATTATCATACTAAGAGCCATCAAAATATCACTTAAAAAGTAGCAGTTATATTACTTTACACAGATTCGCTTGGGTACATGAGGGAAATAATTACATGATTTTAATAAACACCTTATAAATGAATTTAAGAAAAAAATATTTGATACATGGTTGGGATGTACTAGGTTAAGATATTACAACGGCTCAACATTTGTGAGTCACTGCAAAGGTTTAAAGGCCTAAGGGAAAACTCCAATTAGTACAAAACCATTTCGTAGATTTCTTAGAAGTATTTAGTGTTCGTCGAGATTTATTGCTGATCATCTACACGTACATTTTGTCTGTAATTCAGAAACCTTTTATGTACAGTCATACACACAAATTGAAATTTTAATTAATACGTGAGCTTTTATATTTCAACCATTGGCGACTGCACGCCGTCATACAAATTTCCTAGAAGAAAAAAATCCTTAAATTCCTTACAACTGATTTACTCATTTGTAACACGGAAACTCAATTTAATCCTCTTAAGAAGACTCTTCTAGAGTAAGGCACTGCACAGTGGTTGCGCCCATAGGACAAAATTCTAAAAATTCATAACAACAAAAATTTCCGAAAAGTTATCAAATCGTCTCTAATATGTCCAAGCTTCTTCATGGCAAACCGGTTTTTACTGCAAATCTAACGGGACATTCTAAAAATAGAATGCAAAGCGTGATCAACTGTTCAATTTTGTAGCGAAACTGCGCTAAGTTAGATTTTCGTGAAAACAAAATTGAATTTCAAAGTGGTCAAACATTTGCTAGAGAGGTCCGATTTTGATTATTTAAAAATAATTTTATTTTTACTTTAATAAATTCATCTTGTGAAATTAATTTTATTGATTTATTATTTGTTGTGTATTTTTGATTGCTTATACTTTTTTTGTGTATTTTTTAACGTGATTTTCATGATTAAATAGACATTTAGTTATGTTACCCCACGATCCCCCCTTTATGAGTGTTATCAGTGTATTTGTCAATGTTTTAAGGTAATACAAATGTTAGGTGTAGCTGCCGATATTTGCCCATATGTTTATATTCGTGAATAAACTTAAGCTGTCGTCTTACTGTTGCTCAAATTTGGTTTGGTAGAACAAAGGCTATGCACTAGAGATGAGAAAACTTAACATTTGTATTGGTTACATTTGCAAACAAAATTATTGCTTATTGGACTAAATACAATCGTTGTAAGGTTTCAATTATTCAGTGGTTCCACCGTAGGCCAAAAATCAAAAAATCCATCTCTCGATTTTTTGACAAAATGTAAACCGATGGCCATTTAAATTGTCCAAACTTCTTATTTTCAAACCGGGTTTTCCCAAAAATCTAACGGTACTTTCTAAAAATAGAGTTAAACGCATGAACAACTGTATTTTTTTAAAGCACATCAGCAATTTTTTTTTAATTCGCCGCAACAACGCACTTCAAATTGTTCTGGTAATTGTTCAGGTTAACGAATCAAGATTATTTTTAATGGCTTTTGAAGCTAAAGGTATTTATTTTAACTTGTGAAATTAATTAAGACTAACGTCACTTATATTTTTTGTGAAATTAGTCTGCGTCTTCAATATCTACAATGTGTTTACATAAAGTTTTAGTTGTGTTTATTTTACATTGTCTTTACCAAAGTCTTAAGGTAATAAAAGTGTTAAAGTTAGGTGCGGAAATTTGCAGATGTAGAAGTAATCGTCAAAATAATAATGGCCTTTGAATTAACTATTTTTAAGTTCAAACTCATTATAATTGGACTAAAAAAGCTTGGAAAGAAAGATTAACCATCTTTATTTCAATCTAAGTACGGTTTACTAGAGGATGCATTATAAGTTTTTGTTCTAATTATAATGGCTGTTGAAAATGAACTGTATTAAATTGGTTGATAATTTGCTTTTTTCTTACATGACTTTTTTATATGATATGTGGGGGTTGGATGGGGGAAACTATAACGACAAATCATGTTCAGCTTGTTTATCGCTTTCTTAAATGTTTTTACAAAGCCTTACCGAAAGTTTTGACGCTCCGACCATGACCATGAGAAGTATTTTTGCGCATGATTGCCATATAATGGCAATCACAGTTCTATGGGAGCTATAGGACCTAGTAGTCCGATGGGGCCAATTTTTTTACTATATATTTAAAATAATTTTCTAGATTTTTGGTGAAAATTTCAAAGCGATATCTCAACGGGAAGTATTTATGACCGCACCTTCATATAAGCCCAACCACTGTGCACTGTAAGATTGCAACGTTATTACGAAATTAAGCTTACAAATGAGCCGCACAACCGCAGGCTTTAAAATGCAGCTCAACATATTCACACCTCGCCTTAATGCCAATCTCACTTTCCCACATTCATTTTCGATTTTTTTCAAGGCGTCTTTCGCTGCCGACATAGATTAGTGAGTAATCGCGGAGCCATGCATAGTTCCAGTCGAAAAGGAATTTCGTTGTATATTGAGTCCAGATCGAAAGTAGCCGCAGGGCATGCACTAAAAGTTGGAAGAGCAAAGCACCGAACATGGTGAAATGAGTTTATGGCTGGCAGGAGGAAACATCAAAACGTTGATTTGCAATTAAAAAGCTGCCACATCATTAAGATAAAGATATAATTTAAAATATGAAACCTTTTTAACACGTTAGTGTCGTTTTGCTCTAAAGTGTTTCGCATAAACAAAAAACATGAAAAAAAATTATACATACATACGTATATATTCCAAAAACGAAGGCTCGACCGGAATTTCTTGAACCGCCAAATCGGAAGAACTTTGATACAACAGAACTGTGGTTTTGGAGACACAATAAAGCGCTGATTCTGAAACAGAGTGAGATCGAAACCTATTCATGTACGTAAACCCATTTCCTGGATCATTATGACCAACTTTCTGTCTCTAGTGCTATTAAATGCCGCCATTAGACTTGATTAACCAAATACTGAAATGGTATTTATAAAAGGCAGAACACTGAGGATTTGAGTTTCTTCAAGCAATAGCGAAATCTTGGCTGCTGATCCCGCTCAGCTGGATCCAAGCTAGTTAAACTCAGGATAATCTTCTTATTATACATAATTCTCTTTGTATTCTTCAAACTAAATATGATTTCCATATATAAAATCACAACAGAATATTTAAATATATTTTCTCACTGCAAAATAAAGTAAAGAAGGCCAGAAAGAGTTCAACTACAGAAGAAGAATGTTGAGAAAAAAATGTTGCCATATTCGTGTTTCATCTTTGCATTGTTCGTGTGCCGCGCTCCTTTTTCGAACTCTTTTAGTCGTTTGTTTTTCTCTTTGCCAAGAGTCGCGATTCGTATTACCAAAAAGCAAGACGCAAGTTGCCTTCTACATGGACTCTCGTACATGGTACCAACAATACCCGCATATAGCGAACATCATGTGAGATCAGCGCTCCTTCTGGTCACCTGAAAGGTATTTGATATGCCTGTCTATGTGTGCGTTTCGGTGATTGCTTGTGTGTGTGTGTGCGCTCACAATGTTTTCTCGTCTCACAGGTTCCAGTGTGGCTGCCACACAATGGGCTGCTGGTACTCAGCAGAGCGCCGACATTCCTGACTCAGCTCGGCTGAAGCCAAGAAGGTGAAGGATGCTGCGGCAGCGGCAAAGGAGGCGTCGCGTTCGTTGCCAGTGTAGTCAGTTTCATTTTATTTGCATTGCATTTTTGATCACATGTACATATGTATTTCACTTCTCTTTTCACTGTGCTTAAGTTTCTTCAATTTTGCCTTTATGGCCGTTTTGCTTTGTAGTTGACTAACTATTGGTTGCCAGAGTGGCTGCTCACTGTCTTCCTTATTGAAATTGGAGAAGTTCTTGTCGAGTTAGGTGTGCGCGGAATCGTGAGGGAGGAGGGTTGAGGTGCACAGGTTGTGGTAAGCTGCGGAGGCTGCGCATATTTTTCGCTTGCAACAAGGCCTGTTGCACTCATCCTGTGTATGGTTGTTGTTCTTCTTAGTTTGTCTTGCTGCTTTTGGAATGTGTGAAATTAACGCTTCATTTACAAGTCCGACCATAGCAAGCAACAACTATGAAATTGAAGCTTTCATTTAACAGATTATTTTTCGTCGGGAACTTTCATATTATATAATATGTCATATTTGTAAAGGATTGGTTATGTTGTTCTCCTGTTTGATGCAATTATAGTAGCAGAGTATTATCGGTCCCGATATTTCCTTCCGTACTGAAATATCTGAGGCACCATGATTAACCCTGACTATACCTCAGTTTGAATAATCAGTTTCTACTAAGCAACAGTTATTTAATTGTAAATATTCTTCGACTGGAACTTAGCGCAAAATATGGATTCTAAATACTCCCCCATATATTCGAGAAGATTTAAATGTTACTGACATTGTATTATTTCAAATGGCCTGATTTCTTTAATGTCTGCTAATGCTGATTTTCTCTCCTCTGGTAAGTAGAGTTCATTTGAAATGGCACGAGAAGGTCAAGCTGGATAAGTATTCGGGTCAGCTATTTGCCTCTATATTCTCTTAATATTGTTCAAGACTCTGTGACTTCTGTAAAAGAAAACTGCTTCTTAAAGACTCTTCAAGACTCATCAGAATGTTACCACCGAAGCTCATCCTCTTATAATTAACTCTCCGATCTAGTATATACATTTTCCCTCAGCTCAGTCAGTTATTCCAGAAATATTGATTATTGAACACAAATCCTAAACTCATAACGTACATACTTGTATGTACATACGAATTCACTCATTGCTGCCAAGTCATCATCAAATTGCCCCAGAATCACCAGCTGACGGACGCTGAAACAGAAAACGAAACAAAAACAACAATAATTGGCATTCATTCAACGCAAAAACTTATCTATTCGATTAAGCGAACGAACAACCATGATGCATCCATCATCTCGTCTGCACCGCAGCACCAACAAATACTACAGTTGCATGCAACAATACAGCACGCAAGACAACCTACATATGGGATCCGGGCGGAAGCAGAATCGGAAAATCGCAAAAATCAGTTAATTCATCAAAGTGTAGTGTAAAATCAACTCATCACCCCTTCACCCTTCCTTTTGCCAACAGACTGGACACAAATCCGCGTGAATTAAAAACAATCGCACTTTTGATAGATGCGTGTGGGTTGACGAATAGACGGCACTTGTGCTGCTTGCGTTATTTGCATGTGTGTGATACAGGAGATTGTGTTTTCATGTTTGGATCGGCATCGATGTCAATACATTGAACGGACGCACTCACCTTAAAACCCCACGCTCCATTCCGCGTTGGGGACATGGTTCCACTAGACAGTTCAGAACAACTCGATGGGAATCTCACGAATTCATATCCTACTCACACACTTGAACGTTAGAACATATCAAGGCGTTCTTGTAGCTGAGCTAGACTATTGCATGTCCATCTACAGCTTCATTGACTCTACTCACCTTTCCACACTTTCAGCAATCAATTACGGCTGCTTGTTCTTTTATATACCTCTGGCTCCTGTTTGTACTCTGACGAGTTGCGTGCTCCTGGTTATGACAGGCAGTTGACTGAGTGATTCTCAATAAAATCGATTTCTCTTGTAATTCGTACGATTTCATAGCTTCGTCTGCCCAATTTGGCTGTTGATTCAGATTAAAAGAGAGTGTGTCAAGAGAGTTGGTCAAGTGTTGTGAGGGCTATTGGTGTCAATTGGGAGTTGGTTTTGATTTTTTTCGCATACAAACGTCATAAACGCCATAAAACACTCCGACAAAACTCAACTGACAAAATGAAGAAAAATCTCGGCAAATTCATTTTCTATATCGAGAGACCAGAAAAAAACATAGAAAAGAGTTTAGTGAGCACCAACTTGATCTTCCTTCAAGTGGCCCTCAAAAACGTAAACTAACCTAACCTCATGTAACCCTTCAATATGTAAAAACAATCTGACTTCAAATTCTAATTTTCGAACTGTTTTACATGAACGCCATATAATCTACTAAATGTAATGTTGGAGGATGGACGGCGTTTACTGCTCGATATATCTGATATTCAGATTTTAGTGAGAACTATTTGAGTCTTTTTGGCTAGCTAAAAGCAAAAGACAAAATTAAAGCAATTTAAAATATCAGGCTTCCAGTTAGTTATTTCAAGGCCATATTTATTCTGCAAGAGCTTTGTATGAAGCCCCCGACCGGATGCCAACACCGCATACATCTCCAAATGGAAGTTATCGAAGCAATTCACTTAGCATTCTAACGCAAACTTAGATTTCCTTAATACATTTCTGGAATGCCAAAAAAATTTGCATATTCCACAGCCAGCATTTCCCAGAAATCACGCAGAATCTTTTTGTCACATACCTGACCACAACGAAATAGAAAAAGAAAGTAAAAATCGCTAAAACAAAATCATTGAAGCGCTGCGAGTAATAAATAATCACAATGGTCGGCTTTCAAATGCAAAACTTGTCAGCGAGCGAAATGCCAACAAAGGCGAGATTTGTTTTAAGGACGAAGAAGTGCAATGAGGGCCAGAAAAGCCAAGAACGGCGCTGAAAGGAAAAACGAAAGCAAAATTTATATGAAAAATAAAAAAAAAACGAAAACCTAAACCTTACATGGCATTGCATTTATTATATATAAAAAAAATGCAACAACAATAACAGCGCAACAGTGGAGATGAAAAATTCCTCAACTTTGTTGCATGGCAACAGCACGGTTAAGAACAGCGAGTGGCCACTGCAACATTGTGTAGGCCCACGCAAAACCTTTCCAAATATAAGAAAATAAAATGAAATCGGTAAAAATAAAATATTGAAGTACAGTAGAACTCCAATTATCCGAATTAATGGGGACCGGGACCCATTCGGATAATCAAATATTCGGATAATCGTATTTTTTTTTTTAAATTGCCATTGGAGAGAATAAAAGCTACGTTTTGATATTACACTATTTTTTTTATTGAATTAAATGAAAGAAATATGAAATTTTCACATGTTTTAAATATAAATAAAATGTACTTATGTACAAGTTTAGAAATAAAAATCATTGTTTTTTAAACATCTCCGTCAATGTAAGCCGTTTTGCGGTCTTCAACCGTTTTCGGGCAGCCAGGTCACGCATTCGCTTGAGCAGTTGCAAGTGGTCACACTCGAGGGCAGTCTCGAGGCCGGCAAATGCTTCACTAGCTGATGGTCCAGCGTCTACTTCAACATCAGCAGAAAGTTCTTCTTCCACTTATACTTCGCGGGGGGAAGTTAGTGCAGGCACAACGGCAAATTAAGACAAGTCAAGTCAAGACTTGACGCGCAAACACTGGCTTCGCGGGGGGAAGAATAATAGCGCACTTAGACTTTTTTGGACAATCTTTTGTGATTCGGATAATCGGCGATTCGGATAGTCGGAGTTCGGGATAATTGGAGTTCTACTGTACGTGCATTTCGGGAGGCGCGTGGGGTGTGTACGCTGAGGCGATGCAATGCGCGTCGTGTTGAGATACGTGTCGTCAACTATATGCTTATTGTGGTGAGTGATTCAGTTGTTGTGTGCTTTTTATTATATTTGCTGTTTTGTAGCCGCCTCTGCGTTGTGCTCATGAAGAAACCTGCAGAAGGAGTTTGTATTCACAGCCGCCGAACGAGCGTGAAAGAGATACATATGTAAATACATCCATCTATATGGCTAAGAATATGTTCTCCTTCACTAAGCAGGAGGTCACTTAGAATGCACACAGTTAGAGCAAAACAAAGTACAAAATAAATCTACTATATTCTTTTAAATTTAAAATTTTTTCTACAAATTAGAGAGTTCTACTTTTCGATTCCTACTTGATTCCTATTTATCGAAAATGGCTTCGAGTAACCCATCCAGAGATATCCCGAAGCTGTCTGTGAGTACCCATTTTAAGACCAAGAGCCTGTCAAACGAAGAACTTTCTTGCTGATGGTACAAAGCTCACCGACAACGTTGGAGACATTTAAAGGTGGAGTTCAAAGTTGTTAAAGAGTAGATTCATTCTTGACATTGGTGTTCACTGAAGTAAACTAATTTACCAAGCGTATTAGGACGTCAGGAATAAGTATGTATCAGATCGCAAAACTTTTCCAAATTCCAGACTAGGAAGACTTTAGGAAGTTACCTAGTTTACAATTTCGAGTTCTTGATTCGCATGAATTGAAGCTGTACTAACCACTTGTGATCTATTCCTGAAGCAGACCTCTTTGATGTATTTTTATAGAACTATCCACAGTATCTTGGAACCATTTGGAAGAACCACCATTGGCCACATCTCTTCTCATCCTTCTTTACTATGATAAGACAGCGTCACGCCAATGAATTCTTGAAATTGTTTTTTTTTTTAAGCGGCCAGTCGGAAATGAGCCTTGAAAATATGTCATTGGTTAATATTATTCGGAGCTAGCTGATTTAGTTTATGCTCGTATTTATATTCCCCTCTTTTATTTTGCTACTATATATATTATATATTTTGAATTTATATGATGTATATGTTTATTGCATCTATAGAAATGTTTATCTTTGCCCAATCCTAAAGACTTTTTAGATATGTAAGATATTTCAATATGGACGAACGAAAGCACCAAGTTTAAACGATTTCGACTTCACCTTGTCTCAGAGAACTTCTTCTTGCTTTGCTACTGCCAGCTGGTAACACTATAAATACTTTAAGAGTCAATAATGGAAAAACTTTTTCCAGAACCACCTCTTCTGAGATCGTTATCCTACACAATTTTTCACATCCTACTATCAGGACGACTTATAAACGTTAATTTTTTCTTCGAAAGAGAACTTTGCTTCAAAAATGTATTTTCATCTCAAAGTAGATCTTTATTTAGCTTTCGACCTATTGCTGATTCTATATTTAACATTTGTTTTTTTTTGTTTAATAAGAGACCAGTTCTAATGCTTTTTCAGTTTGATATAATAAAGTTGGACGAAAAGATTCTACACTCCCTGTATTGCAATAAAATGAAAGTTCAATAGCGACTTAGCATTCATGTCACTTCAGGACTAAAAGGTAGTGAACTTTGCCGAGATAAACATAGTTTATTCCTAAAAGAACACTATCAAAATAGGTCGGATAGCTTTTAGACAAGACAAGGAAGTATTTTGGAGAGCTAAAGACTTTTTTATAGACAAGAATCTTCAAATCGAATCTTCAATTGCTATCACTGTGATAGCAATTTTATTTTTAGCATTTGCGAAAATCCAACTGTGCTCAGCCACCTTGAACCGCAGAGTGCAGCATGTTCCTGCAAAGGAGTATTTTAGACAGACAACAATCGCCGGTCGACAAGCAGACTAGCACCCAACATAACTGGAATATGTGCACATACAAACGCTCATTGCCACAAAGTTGCCGACGAGCCTATGACAATTATATGCACTCGTGTGTGTATGTGCACGAGTGCAGGGAATGCGTTCTTAGGCTTATCATTTTCAAGATCTCACCTGAGCAATGCCATTCGGCTTCATTTGCTTTGCTGTGCACTCGCTTCGATCTGTTTGATGCCACAACATTCAATGGAGAACAAACACACCGACACACAAGGAATCAGCAATGCAATGCAAAATACTCTGAATGCGAATGAAATGGAACTGCTACGATCACAGACCAATGGACGACAATGGACAATGGCCGGAAGGTGCATATAGGCAAAAAGAAACAACAAGAAGAACAAAAAGGAAGTATTGCAACTGTGGCAATGAATAGTTTATTTTTAGTTGTTGTTGTTGTAACTTGTAGGTCGACAATCACAACCAAATCACCTACACTACACCTCATTGCAAAACTTGACACGGTTGCTTTTTTGGTTTTTGATTGGTAATGTATGTATGTACTTATGTACGAGTATGTATATAAGAACATTATAAGCATATGTAGTGGCTCAAAGGTCCTCTTCCACATGTGATCGCACATGAATTTGCAATTATTTCTTATTGAAGTTGCATTTACACTCAAGCAACTCAGGCAAACGTATCATCAAAGGAATATCCAATTTGGCTTCAATTACTGCAACTCGAGTCCCCATTTTATTGCATTGCATTTTCGCTTCTCCTTCATCTGTAGGTAGATGACATGGAAATGCGTGTTTGAGTTTTGTCGCAGCAGTCTTGCATTACCGCCAGTCATTCTCCTGCTCCTTCGTCTTCTTTTTCTTCTTACTTCGTGAATTGCAAATATGCAGGTATGTGGGTTCAAAAGGTGCGTGCCGCATGTGGTGCAACTCCATTGTTCCTGTTGCGTTTCTTATACTTTTTTGCCATTAGCGGCAGTGGCACTGAGCACTTCTAGATTGAAGGGTTCTTGCTTATGCCAATAGCTTATGGTTGAGTCATAGTGGTTTGACATCGTTATCGCAACAATTTCATGAGTTCGATTCGGCTAAAAGTGAAAGATAGCTGGCACTTGCCACAGGAAGAGTGGTCCCTCTGACAGTCCTTTTTCAACGAAAAAATCTATAAAATTCCATAGATATAACTATTCGAAGCAAAAGAAACGCTTGTTCCAATAAAAATTGAAATATTACTTCATTAAGTCGGGTCTCAGTCGTATTTGATCTTCACAAAAACCTCTATAAAAATATAATTTTGGGATATATCGAGTGTTATAAAGGAATATACATAAGTCCTTTTACTGAAAATGCTGCTGGAAAAGCTATTTCCGATATCGAAGAATGTTGTTGGATGTCGTCAATGTATTGAAGGAATGACTTTTTTGTATACTTGGGGAGCGAATTTTTGCTAAAGCATCCTAATAAAAATTGCTTGGGGAAGATTTCACTGTCTCATATAATCTCATATATTTCCATAAATAATTAATATTTCCACTTTTCAAATAATGTATGGATGTATGTAGCAGCTTTTTTTCGGTGCTGTTGTACATTGATTTTCTATGACCATGGTTTTCGAATTCACCGCAAAACATTACCTAAGTTAGTCATTCGCTGACATATCGCAGTGTCCTTGCTTGAGTTTTGTGATTTAGAGCTGCATTTGGTGCCGCTTAGACGAATAAATTTGGTGCAAGACTTTGAGCAATGTGCCAACGAATAATATTGTGTATGTACACATGAGACCTTCGTCGATAAGTTTTGAAATACCGTGCAAAAATATTATTATAGAAATGTCATGCATTTTGTTTATAATGTTAAAAGGTTTGGTTAAGTTAAGATAGAGGCAGAGATAGTTAGATAGATAGATAGTGAGATGTAGAAAGAAATAGCGGGAGAAATGGATGTAGAGAGATAACAAATATAATAAAATTTTCCTGTTGGAATATGACCACACCTGAATATTCTTCAAAAGTCTTGTATACAGATACAATTCATAAAACTGACCAGAGTATAATAATTTACTAACGCAGTCGTACGTATGAAAACTCTTCCAGAACAATGGAATATCATTTCCATAAAAGTCATGCCTTTGAACATGGCAAATTTTCTTTTGTTCTTAAAAAAATACATTTTCTGATTATTCGGGACTCGCCAGTGTATTTTATCTTAAACAATTTCTTTGAATCGGAAGTTTTCAGATACCATAATAAAATATCATACTTGCCTTTTTCAAGATACCACCTTCGCATAAGTCGAGTTAAGCCCCACTAAAATATTACCACGGAAATACTCTGCTTACAAGTTTCAGGAACATCCCCAATGTTTATTTGTATATATTGTATTTGAGAAAACAGTGAAACTTAATAGACAATAAGAGGTAATGAGTATAAGTAAAATATATGACTTCTAGTTATATCGTATACATACATATATATTTTATTTCTACATATTACCTCATATTTTTCACAAAATGGACCAGTCAAACACTTGATTCACATCATACAGAATTTTTTTTTAACCAATACCAATTTTAGTCAAGTTTAAAGATGTTTTGTCTCAAACCACCGATTTCCTATTAGACACTTGCTCGCATCCATTTGATGTTTAACTACATTGTGCTCAATTATTGTGTTTATCATTTGCAGTTTCCGCTACTCAATTTTCTTCCCATAAATACACTTATGCACATTTCTTTTTCATTTAGTATTTACTACAGTTTTGCTTTGCCAGCATGAAATGTGATCCTGCAAGAATTCTATGACTCATTCCTATAATTTAAGGTTAATTCAATTTCGAAGCCTTATATATGTGCATCATTCAAATAAACTACTTTATAACTAGTAAGAGCTGCAAACCAAATTTGTCAAGCAACAACCAGTTGATTTCCTACGATATGTCTATGAATTCTCAGATTTCGTTACTGATCTCATTCCAGTTGGATTATGGTGTACAACCACTGATCAAGTAGTCAAATCTCCTTAGAAAATCCTTTTATATTGTCTGCCATATTTTTGACTAGTCAGATTTTATACAGGAATTTCTAAATATATAATTTCTACTCATGGAAAAATCATACCCTGAATTTTGGAGATGTCATTTCGGAACTATCAGAGAATATATTGAATCTAATATAATCTAATCTAATCAGATCTATAAGGATCTCGAATATAGCCTATGACGTACCGTAGTTACCGAACTATACATATGTCGCTCCCGCTTACCCATTTCTCTTCTATTTCTAGGTTAGCGATTGCTCACATGCTATCAGAAAGCCAAAACGAATATCAAGTACTTATACAACTAAACACGTTCTCTTACCGAAGGATTGTACCATTGATTAAGAGCTTTGATATATATATGTCATTTAATAAACGAATTTAATAATTTTCTTTATTTTGTGACTTTCTTAATAGGGATTAACTCCTCCTTTGCAAAAAAGAAAAATATGTAGTTGTCTCAAAGCTAGGATCTGAGATGAATTATGTCTTCTATGTGGTCTGGCTCGCTCTAATTAACTGGACGTTGACTGTCGTACGGTTACGTTGTAATTTAGTCGGACAAGTATTTCGTACTGATTGAAGTATAAGAGGGTTTCTCAATATTTTTGTGGTCTCAGTGCTTCGACTTCGGCATTTAAACGAAAGTTCTGTCATATTTATTGAGACTAATAAAAAAGGGATTACGGCAGCAAAATACATTAGTTTGTGACGTCATGAGCGGAGCGGAAGTTTGAAAGTTTTTCTTCGATAACATTCTTGGTACTGATAGTTTGAATATTTTGTAGGATAAGAGAAAATCTCGTAGCATTTCTATGTTGTTTTTTTAACTTTTTCTCTCTTTTGTTTCAATTGATCAATCGGTTATTATCTTACAACTGGATATACTGTTGTAGTTGTCATATTTTCCATATCATGTTAAATGAATAAATGTTTTTCACGAATTTACTCTTCCATATAAACAACAATATTAATTTTCTTTGTATCTAATTGAGATATTAAAACGTCAAGTGTAATTGTAGAATTGAATAAAATTTATAAATACCTAAATATTTACCCAGTTTAATGCTAGATAAACTATTTTTCACTTTACATAGTATGGACTCAGACTAACTATTAAAATATCTCTATATGTTCTGATAAGATAACTCACAACCTAAGGGAAACGATTTAAATAGCGACATCACGAACTAAATTCCAGTTGCATTGCGTTTGCCAGCCGATTTACACGACGAAAGTGCATTGCAGAAAGGGAAAGTTAAATATTTCAATATGTTCAAATTCAAATCTGTAAGTGGAAAATTAGAGTCATTTCGAAGAAATTCGTCCAGCCTTTGTTATCATGTACTCTACACGTAATTTTGTTTGCAATTAGTATGTTCCTACCGCAATCCTCGTGCTTTTATTCTCCAATTCGTCACATTTCGCCACCGCTATCTGCAATGCTTGCTCGCGCCCTACCAATTTAGCCTGCATATCGCAAACGCACTTCCAAGTGTGCGTCAATGGCATACCAACCGGAACTCCCACCAGTTGCCCCAGTGGATATATTTGTTCGACGACTTCTAACGGCATTTGCAAGCCGTTTGATGATACGAATACAGTCGGCGATTGCACCGAAAGTACTACTGTCAGTACTACTTCCACGAGTAGATACTTCTTCGACCCAGTTGCGTATTGTCAAACCATACTAATAAATGGTCGTTTTCCTGTCGGCAATAATCTTACAACAACATGTAAAGCGTGAGTAGATTTTAATACTCCTTCTTTTCAGTACTTACATATAACATCTTCTCTCTGATTAAGGTATGTTTATTGTTTCATAAATGGCAACGTCTGGAGTGGAGCGCTCTACTTCTGTCCAGGTGCTACTTACTTTGACAGTTCTACCCGCTATTGTACACCAAATGTACCGGCTCGTTGCGTCAGTTCTACACTCTGAAGATTTTCGCACTACGTTTTGACGACTAAACTTATGAAACATTCTCCCAATATTAGGTTGGTTGTATTTGCACTTACCTGTAGTCTGTTCTCTTGAGATAACGGTTTCTCAGCCACAATGTGAAATAAAATTGAAACCAATGTAGTTTAAAATTTGAACTTTATTGATATAAATTATTAAATTATTTAAATAAAGTTAATTCAAATGGTTTATAAATAGTACAAGCTTTATTTTTCTTGCCAAAATATGTATGTGTTCGGACCACAGGAACACTTAACATCTCCCTCATTGTGACAGTGTTTACACCTGAAAGAAAAATACAAATTAACTTTTAATTTTATTTAATTATAACAGAGCTTACCATTTTCAACTGGAGTTATATGATCTCAAGTGAATGGACTTGCTGTTGTCTGCTCAGTAGGACCGACGATCACATCACAGGTAAAAGTATGCGTTCCGGCATTACTAACAGAAGTCGCTTGACTTCCTGCGTTCCAAACCAATTCACTGGTGAAAATGACCCACTTGACTGGTGGGATGTAAGACGCCAAGACACATTTGGAATATGGTGCGACTCAAGCAAACGAGCTGTACATTGTCGACAAAGTGCTATGGAACCACAACTGGGTGCACATGTTGTGCTCGCTTGCATACACCGTTGAATTCGGTACACTCGAAGTCCTCCTTGAAATCATACAGAAGGTCTATGTTCAGATTGCGATCTGTCGACATTATACACAGCCGATGTTGAGTCGATGGACAAGTAAATGCAGATCGTTATCTGTAAATAGATAGAAGTGAATTGTTAAAAAAGGTTTTAGAAAATGAAGACGTTAGATAAAATATTTATATAAGCTTAAAAAAAAATGAGCCGACAGTTACTTTAAAATTTGATCCGCTAAAAATAAAATAAAACTACGGATAAATCCCAAGATAAGCTTCACCAATACAGATTTGCCATCTTACTGTCAGCTTGTTTATTAAGAATCTGTAAGCCGAAAATCCTTTTCAATGCTAATTAAGTGCGAACATTCGCAGTAAAAAATTGCCGTAAAATGTTCAAAATTCGAGATTTTCAACGCCTTCAAAATCCATGATCCATGACAATGTGCCAAAACTTTTTAGGTATTCAAAACAGGCAAAGATGACTAAGCACGGCGCTTAGCGCTAACAATTTAGCATAGCAAAGTCGCGTCCGTTATAGCATTCGCCAGTAACTTCCATTATGCTGCGGTGTGTCTAACATGTTAATTGGGTGATGGTGGTAAATTAGGCACGGATGTAGGAGCTTGAATGGCGATCGCGCCAATTTGGGAAGAATATTTTGTGCTTAGCTTCTATGAATGAAAATGTGCGGATTATGCTTGTGTGAAGGTGTGATTTAGCTGCTTTAATACGCGACAGCGTGTGAATTATGCGCGATCATGTTGGGTTTTTGTAAAGGATATTTTTGATATTTTACCGAAATATGTGGTGCTAAGCAACACCTAAAGATACGCTTTATTTACGGCTGATGACTAATAGAGCTTATGTTTTTATGTTTTAAGAAACAATCTTGGTAAAAAATTTATGCGAATTCTTTGAAATACATATTTCTTATTTTATTTAACATATATGTATGGACGCACATTAATAGGTTGCATGTGTTTAAAAAAATAAATCGGCGTTCTGCTCCAGATCAGCTGTGTTGCTACACTCTGGCAGTACGCGAAGTGAATGTGATCGATCGCAGTCCATTTCGTGTTTTCGTATATTTACAAAATATGGCAGCCAGTTCATACTGCTTCGTAAATTTATCATCTGTTCATCGCCGCTGATGATCGAGTAGCAAAAGCAACGGCTTCTGCGTAATTTTTACATGAGAAATGTATGATTGCACGTTCAATAAACTGGTGTGTGGCTTAAGTGAATATGCAGCAACTACATATGTATGTACATAAATGTATACATTTATGGCATGTATAATCTTTTGTATTATATCTCTTTGCAGTTTGCAGTTTACATTCAAAAATTGATGTTTTCACTGCATTTACAATTATTTGTTTTTTATTTCCCCATTCATTATCTTATATTTGTTGCTCGTGTTGTTGGCCAGTTGCTTGCAAAACGCTGTTGCGCTCAGCTGGATATGTTATTTTTAACGATAAGCGAGCGTACAGCCGAGCTCGCACCCATCAATGCTTTAACGGGTCTAGCTATTTATTGGCAATTTGCATTGTGTTATGACTTGTGCGTTATGGCGAAGATGGCGAATCGAACCTAATCAAGATACAGATAATGATATATTTCTTAATATTTCCTATAGACCAAAACCAATATAAGCTTGTCTGAAAGTCTAAAATTTTGTAAATTACAAAATCCAAAAATAAAACTTATTATTGCATTATTTGTAAAATGAGAAAATGTTTCAATAACGGCAGACCCTTAATGGTCCGGAATCATAGCTCTTGCTTCTAATAGTAAACGACAATTGGCCCTCTCTCGAAAAAAGAACGTCCCTGGGCATATTTTTCTGTTACTTTACTTTCAGAAGTCAAGAAATTGTAACTTTGTCTGAAAACACATCGCTTTACTGTGAGGACGTGTGATAATTGGGTGTAGCGGTTACGAAGATGGCTCATATGGCAAGAAATTCCAGTGCAGAGAACGTGTTGACATTTTCGTACAATAAATCATTGAATACGAGTACAAACAAGTATAAATATTTCAATTGTGTTAAATTCGAATTGATAAAAGATATTTAATAAAAATGTCTGAATAAAAAACTTGATTTCAAAGGGCAGTTGGATATATCTCAACACTTGAAAATAGCCACACTGATCGCTTTGTAATGATAACATAATCTGAACAGCGCTGATCAACCAGAAGTGTGCCATATGAATTTAAAAATAAATAATTAAATAAAAAATCAATTTCGTTTGACAGCTGCTTTGTCGACTAGTTTAACTTGACCAAGCGGATGTCGTAGCTGCGGAATGCTCTTAACTCTGGTTTGCAGAAAAATGAATGCATGCGAAAGGAATTAGCGGAAGTGCAATCAATTGCAGCGGCAGTTTTTTACGCTCTTTCCCCTAACTTTAAATTGTCGCTAGAGAATTCATATTTTATTATTATATCGCATTAAATTAATATTACACTCAATGGAGGCTACAAATAATAGTGGATACGTGGTTCCAGGATTATTATTGTGCTGAATTTTTGTGGTGTACAACATTCAATTGATTTATTAACATTTAGCGGAAGCGTTTAATTGGTTGTGGGCAAATGACACCACAAATGATTGCAAATGTGAATGTGAGAAAGCAGCTTTTCCCATTGATTTGTTTAAATATATACATGCAAACATTTATAATCGACTATAAATCCTCATATACATCTGTACGTATGTATACTTATTATTTATATATTCATGTACATATATATTTCTATATGCATATTATGTAATCAAGCGTGTCGAAGCGATCATTGTGAACAATTTTGTGGATCATTGCAGAAGTCGGTCGATAATATTATTGTTTTTATACTCTCGCAACATGTTGCACAGAGTGTTATAGTTTTGTTCACATAACGGTTGTTTGTGTCACCAAGAAATAAAAGAGTTAGATATGGGGTTTTATATATATAAATGATCAGGATGACGAGTGGAGTTGAAATCCGGATGTCTGTCCGTCTGTCCGTGCAAGCGATAACTTGAGTAAAAATTAAGATATCTTAATAAAACTTGGAACACATATTCCTTGGCACCCTGAGAAGGTTGCTTTTTGGCAAAATCGGTCCCCTGCCACGCTCACAAAATGGCGAAAACCATTACAGTGTCATAACTAATCCATAAATAAAGTTATGAAAATAAAATTTGGAACATAGGATCGCATTAGGGAGCACATTTGGATGTAAACTTTACAAAAAACTGAAATCTTTTGGTAGAGATCCGAGAGGACATTGGAATGTTCCTCATTTTCTTGTTTGGAGTTTTTATTTTTCATCAATAAACTAAAAATTCTTGATTCAAAAAACTTGAAAATTCTAGAGTGACCTAACGCTTTAAGTAACAATAAGTGTAATTTTAAAACTAATTTGAACATAAGTTCTTTTTATCTGAATCTTTGTAGATATAAAAAGATGCTTGCATCATTTCTTTTCATATATTTTAGGCATTTAATTATATGTAGATATATAAGTCTATAAATATATTTACACATTCACAGATTCAGGTGCTTTTCAATTGAGCGAATACAATCACTTTTTGATAAAAACCGTTAGATAAGCCGTAGGAAAATAAAATAGGCTTTTGATATTTGAAAGCTTCAAGAGTGTTCCAAATAAACGTTTGATTTATGGAATTTAGCCATTAATGAATACATTCATTTGCGAAAATGATCAACTGAGAACTATCTTTTTGCATAAATATATATATTCATAAGGAAACACACATAATCCAATGTAAATATGTAAATGCTTTTAATAAGCACACAAAGCTTTTAGCCATCAAGTGCGCTGCTCCAATATAGAACCAACGGAGCGCTGTGAAGCAATGCGGAGCAAAATCCGGCTGATCAACTTTTGTTTGTAATTTCATGATGGTTCATAAGTTGAAAATTGTATTAAAATATAAATTTTATTACAATAAACAGAGGAAGTGAGCGCGGACAGCAATATGCGTCTGTGTCTGGCAAATTTTCTATGGAAATCTCATTGCTTTCAACTGCAAATTAAATGCGAATTCAAATTGCCAATGATTATGAGGCGAACGATAGCACTCAGCGCATTGTGGCTCCAGCAGCGCGCACGATGGACCAGTCGGGCGGGCATAATACAGCTACTCTCAGATTGCTGATGACTCAGTGTGAATCTGTGTGCGAGTATCTAATATTACCAATCAGCAGCATTGAACTCATTTGCGCTTCGCCTGTGCATGGCATGGTAAATGCATCTCCCTTGGTGAATGCCAAAAATACATAGTCAATCTGGTCGACGGATTAAGAGTTCTTCTAATAGAAAAAAATCCTCTTAAGATTCGCTTCAGAAGGTTGTGCAATAGCCTTGAAAGTATTCCAACAGATGATACGTTAAGAGAATTAGTGCTACAACAACAATATGCATTTAAAAGCAATAACAGTATCGTCTTCAGTGGTTTCTAAATAAGAATCCTGTATGAAATGTTTTAATTTAATGCTTTTAAGGTCCAACACTTGCAATAGAATCCAACCAACCAGTAAAAAACAAAGAAAGGTAATGGCAAAAATATGTATAATCCCAAATTTTCGAGGCTTCCGTTTGCTCATTGAGATTTGGTATTCTAAGAATTCGTCTATTCGTCGGTAAAGTCAGATATAAAGCCTCTGGTGCATGTTTGTAATTTAGCTCTAATTACAAAACGAATGTACTCTAACTGGTATACTTTTTCCTACAGGGTATGCGCTCTTACTAGAAATTTCTATATATTGTAAGAGTGCATAATTCCATTTTATTTTCACACTTTAATCTGCTGTATTTCCATTTTGTTATTTCCTTATAGTAAGATTGCGGGTGTTGTTGGCTATTTTTTAAGAAAATATTATGTATTCGCAACCGATTAATTAAGAAATGGAAGAAAACGCGTAGTCGGTCGTAGTAATCGATTTCAAAGAGCATATGGCAACGATCTAAGGATTTTGGTTTTTAGATGCCGCCAAATATGAGATTATGCGATATTTTTTGATAATAGAAGTTGTGTCTTAGTTTTTAATATCCATATTTTCAGTGTTCTCATGTGATGGAAATTTGTCCTATTGACAGTTTCACGGGTTAGTAAATATAAAATAACTATGAATGCTTAGGGAGCGATAAGGTTCCACTAGTGTAGTTGGGTGGCACAGTCTGCCGGTGATTCTGAATTAATGAGTAAAATTTAAAATTATTTATTTATTTAATATTTTAATATTTTTTTTTATCCGTATGCATTTTTTAGCTGCCATACAGTGTTTGATTGGTGGAAAATAATTGAATAGATACCTGCACAACCCACCTAGGTAGCTAGTTAATCGGAATTTCGTATAGTGTAAAATGGCATGGAATTTCCTTGCAACGACAAGCAATTGCACACAACAAGAACAAGTACTGGACTCCACGTTAAGTACAAACATCAGCGCTCCGTATCGGTTGTGGCATGTTGCGGCGTATCGTAAAGTAAGGCTTATTTTAGAAGCTGCGTTGCAATGTGTTCCAACAACAAATGCATAACATTTGTGCCACACACAGCTGCAAAGTGCTACCACCATCGAATGTGTGGCAACAACAATATACGTTGCACATAAAATCTAATTGAATTGCTGAGAAATTTCACTACCAGAAAGCAATTTCAATGGCAAGCTTGAGAGGTGTGTGTGGCAAAACAGCAAAGTGCCTGCTACAAACCTGCTACAAGCCAGCAAAGCTGCCAAATACCAAGTCGGTACTAAGTGCAAATGCCCCCTTTGGAATGTCTGGGCAGCCTACAAATGTAAATACCTAAACCAGTTTTCTCCCAGCAAACACATACAACCACACAGATACATGTAAGAGAATACCTTCAACTAAAATGAGAATATAGCAAGCAGCATAATCCAAAATGCCACAGCGTCTAAGATGCGCACCACTCTACTTGTAGGTATATATGTAGGTATCGTACCACTAAAGCTGCCAAGCCACGTCTTACAACAAATAAGCACACAAAAACAAAAAGAGGGAATAAAAGCAACCCAGAAGAAGAGGAAAGCAACAAACATATTGTTTTGCTGTAAGTTCAGCCTGGAGCTGGGTAACTGGAGCTGCGCATATGCATCTTGGCAGTCAACTGGTCGTCCAAACAGTCATGTGGCATGCAACAAAAGCGCTGTGGCTGCAACGGATTAGAATTCGTGTGAAACAACTCAACTTCATTATTCGAATTTCAATTTCATTTGGCCGTCATTATTGCTGCGCTGCTTTCGATTTCCTTATTCTTGCATTTGCGTATTGCTTTACTCTTCCTCCTTGCTGGCGCTCTTTTTGTTCTTGACGAATTTTTTTCGTTTTTTTCATTACTTGAATCAGCACTTTGTACAGGTTCCACAGCTGCAGCGCCTCAGCGTTTTGTATTTTGGTTTTCTTTTGAACTTTATTTGTGCTTGCTTCCTTTCCTTAGCTTTTGTTCTTCTTTGTTTTCCTTTGCTTTTATTTTCGTTTATTTGGTTTAGGTAATGCGACTTTATTCATTCAACTGAAACCTTGCGCGCTTAAGCGCAGCTCTGGTCGCTCATAGAAACTTGGCTCATTTTGTTCGCTTCCTTTTTGTGGACGTACGCGTCTCTTCGGCTGCCAACCGTATGTGCACAAAAATATTTTCAGATTCTAACAAATCTAACCTAAATTAACGACGCTGGTTTGAAAAGTAGTTTCATTATGCTCTAAACATATTATTTACCCTCGTAAGTCACAGCTGACTACAAGACACTCCTTTATAAACATATCTATATACTTTCATACATCTATATTATTATACTGCGCCTTCCCATTTAGTCTAGATTTCTCTGACATGCGATAATATTGTCTACTCATTCAATGATATTAACTTTCTGAAATTCCTCTTTGTTTGCATTTCTATTTTCTAATTTTAATTCATTCAATTCTTTCTTAAGGTTCGCGCCTTAGCTTCTCTATTCTTCTACTTTTTTTTAATACCACCAGTGTTCTTCAGAAAGACCTTTGGGATTCTCAGCAGCAGCGCTGTTGCATTGCTCGGATAGTGCATTTTGTAATCCAACGTCGCACCTTTTAGAACCCGCTAGAGCCTACATTCGCAATTCGCATTCAACTACGTCGTTCGGTCGTTTATTTAGTACTTTCCAATTTCTTTTTACTTCCATGCATATCTTTTATGGTTGTTCTCCTATGACAACTCTCTGCCGCTTTGACCCTGCTGCGTGAATTTTTTTTCTACAGTCACTTTCTTATTTGAAATTCTCATAAAAATTATGCAAGTCAAAATGGGATTGCAATAACGTCGCACACACAGTAAAGCCATTCTGCTTCTTCTACTTCTTCAACAGTTAAAGAGCGCATAATAACTTGCTATGGTGCCACACGCGCCAACCCGCCTGATGCAAGCCTAGTTACCAAAAGTTGTGATTGTCGTTAGCCACGTTAAGTAGTCGGCGTTGACTCTTTGAGTCCTAAACTAACGTTTTAGGTAAATATTTACCATATAGTAATATCAAAAACATATATTTATACTTTGAGTTTCAAATATTTGACCTCCATATACATAAATAGCTGCTTGGTAAATATTAAAAACTCATAAGATTACAAACATATAAACTGCCACATGCGCGTGTTTATTTGAAAACTAGTGGCAGTGCACAGCCACACAGCAATTTACCTAAATTCCATGTCTCTCAGCGTAAGCACCTTCATTAAAAATTTAATAAGTGAACACTTGCCGTTGACACAGATACACCAATAACAACAATCATGCTGCCCACATGCATATACAAATACATTGGTATGTTGGTTACTGCGTACCGGTTGGTGGCTCTGTGCCATCAATTGATGTACCAAATGTTCTAATCATAATTTGCATATTTCGCACATTTACCTAAACTGGATTAGGAGTAAATGAGAACGTCACTGAAGGGAGAGTTTGTGAGGTTATGTGCGCTTAAATATAATTAAATATTGTACTAAAGTTCACTTAAATAAACACATTTATTCAAAAGACTGGTTTCTTGCATATAAGAAGTAGTAGTATAAGAAGTAGTAACAAAAATGTTCATTTGAGCTCGAACAGAATTGAAAAAGATCTGTTGGTATGAATAAAACATGAATACTGTGTATAATAAATATTTTTTTATATATAAATCAAAAGAAAAATACCTATTACAGTTAATATTAAAATAATTCGAAAATAAAAAATTCGCAGCTTGTCATCTTTGGTTATTGAGCTAGCAAATATTTTCAACAACACAACTAGTTTAAGGTAGGAAGAATTCATATTCCTTTAATTCCATATAATTCTTTTATAAAAACAAAATTACACCAATATCAGCCATTCCAGTGAGGCATCTTAGGTAATTCAAATGTTAATTCAACTGAATAAACGGCGAGTGGACGTCATGACGTATACGTAACATCCGCCTAGAATACATTTAAAAACAGCATGACGGCTGTGTAACAACTGGGCAACAAAACAACAACGACAATAACTATAACAAAACTTAAGAGCACAACTGTGTATCAGAAGCAAAAACAATAATAAGAGCAAAAGCTCATAACAGCGCACCCGAAGAAGAACCACAACAACAACAAAAACAGTAATGATAACGCATGCAAATGGAAATGTGTATTAAATTCAAGCAGGAAATTGCACATTTCATACACTTAATGCTACTATTTTTGCATATTTCACGTTGCAGTGGAAGGCGAGCGAGTGAAAGCGAGGATTTCCATTGCGCCCACATGGCGTTGCAAATGCAAAAGCTTAAATTATTCATACGGAAGTGTAAGTGAAGTAGAAGTTTTTATTTGTCGGTATGCTTATTACTCGACTTTTTCACGGATTAAAACTGCCGTTATTTACACATACACACACATCAGTTGTAAGCAGCACAGATCTTTGGTACAAAGCCTTTCCGGTTTTGTTTTGTTTTCATTTGCGTTTTGCACGACTTTTATACGTACCGCTTTGTAATGATTATTATTGCTCTTGTACGCCGAGAATTACATACGGAGAATTACACACAAACAAATTGTGTTTAAAGCACTGCTTTTAGCTTTCGAACACGTTTCGGCGTTTACGCGAGGGAAGGCAATATTCACAAAAGTTTTTCACGCTTTTGCCGTTGCATTTGTGTTGGGCGTATTTCCGCTTCAAAGTGTTGCACTGTGTATTGTTGTGAAAGCCTTTGGTTGCTTCACATGGAGTTTAACACAGCCAATTCTTCATACACACACTCGCGTATGTCCGTTTGAAAAACGAAATGGTGTTTACTGCATTATTTCATTACTAAAATGGGCGTGTTACAGCATTGTGCATGCAACTTCGACTTTACCACTTTGTTGCACGTTTTATGAGCTATTGTTATGTGCTTTGCTGTATATACATTCATGAATATTTGTACATATTTACGACATTAACTACGCACACACTTGGTTAGCATTTTCTCTCAGCATTGCAAGAAACTTATTATATGTCTACGCATCATCACTGCCTTCAAGAAATTCTTACAATTCCCTCTATCACGATTGACGGACACATTCTTTGTTTTTCTTAACTGTTTTTTATAAGACCTTCCATTAAGCTTTCAAAGTTTTTTTTTTTGGAAATTATTTAGTGTACATAATATTGAAATCGGCGAAGTCTACATTTATGTGCTCGCCTTAGCTTATTCTTCAAATTTAATTATTTTTTTGCAGAACTTGAGTTCATCAAAAAGCAACAAGCCTTCAATGCAAGGGCAATTTCGATTAATATGCATAGCAATTTCTTGAAGAGTAGCTGGCGTCAGAGGTGCACTAAGTGAGTCAAGCCTGTGGAGGATTCTTTGCTTGGATATCTTACTCAACCTGTATAATAGTTTACCAGGTGTTGCCTACATTTCGGCGTGCAGTAATAACTAGTGCACACGGCTATTGTAACCAGTGCCCAATTCTACTGCGAAATTATTGTATGAATGTGGCAAATTGCTTAAAAATACGAATTATCTAAAGTATTGTTACAAACTCTGGCACTGTTTGACCCGAGATAAAATGGTGTGTCGGTTGGGAGCCTTTTATTGCTACTACACAGCGCTTCACAGCACCCTTACTTGCCTGACTTTCAACTATGTTTT
Source organism: Zeugodacus cucurbitae (assembly GCF_028554725.1). NCBI lineage: Eukaryota > Metazoa > Arthropoda > Insecta > Diptera > Tephritidae > Zeugodacus > Zeugodacus cucurbitae. The sequence continues at coordinate 49,667,997 of NC_071669.1, forward strand.
AGCATTTTGCATTTTGCACTCACACACATACGAATGGAAAGGCATAAAATAGTGGTTTGTCGGCGTTTTATAGCCAAAATTTTGTTTGGAATTGCATTTTGTATACAATTGTAGCTTAGAAAATATTTTAGAAAACGTTGCTGACACTTTTAAATGGATTTTTTTCTGCGCTAGTGTGAAAACAATAAATATAGGCCACAAACAAGAATATGGATCTGTGCTATGGTCGAGAAGTAGTCCGCAGGCTTGAAGACTTTAGTAATAAACCTAAGCTTTATTATTAAAAATATGAGTTTGACTTAAGGGAACAATTGTTGCTATTCTCTCGTCTCTGTTGCAAAGTGCCTTAAGTCCGTAACGAAAAAGAAACCCTTTCGCACTCGTTGTCTGTGTAGAAATTGCAATTTGTGGACTGTGCTTTGTTATTATTTTCTTTGGATATATTATTATATTCAACAATTTTTATCTATGTAATAATATATAAATAAATATTGTGAACAAATTTTCAGTGGACTATTTCCGAAACAACATATAATCCGAAATATTTTCAACTAACTAATTTTCTTTCTATATTTTTTCGGACACTTTTCGGAGTCACTCCGATGATCTTTTCCATATTATACCTTCTAAAATATGTTTTAAAAATATTTTTACAATTATAATAATTAAAAGTTACAACTGCAACAATGGAAAAACAAAATCTCAAAACCAGCTTTACCTCAGTTCGCTTAAATGATAACTACTAATACTGTGTTATGAAAATTAAAAATTACTATTTTCTACTATTCAACTATTTTCTCTTACTCCCTTCCGCTTCCAGCGTTCGCCTCATTTGTTTCCACAAAGCAACCGCAATCTCGAGTTGTGTTTGCAAATGAAATTAAATGCTTTGATTGCTCTTTAGCAAAGTTATCTAATAATCCGATTTCAATTGTTATTATTAAACGCCAACAACAACACCTTGAAAACAATGTGTAATCATAATATGCACAATGTTTAATTAATAAAAAAAATCGCTAATGACATCAGTAGTTCTCAGAACAAAAGCAGCCACACTCAGCACATTTGTGAGGAAGAATTCAATTATTCGGTGAGGAGGTGGCTGACAATTTGTATAAAATACCAGTGTATGCATTGATGAGTGTGTGTAGTTGCCTGAAGCATCAATCAGTTTTCAATTTTATGATGATCACGTTAATTAATTTATTTGAGAATGACATCATGCGCGCATGTTTGCTTATGATTACAATTGAAGCACGAACCATGTTGTAAAAAAATATAAAGAATTTTTTGCAATTCGAACTAAAACGCTAGTTTTGAATTAATTTATATTAATTTATTATTTTAATTTAAATTAATTAACAATTAGTTCTGAGAATTAAAAAATTTACTTTACACTCTACCCTCTAATGCGATAATGCCGATCTGTTAGCAACGGCTCCCGCTTTTGCCTATTTATTCCTTCTTTGCTAACTGATCTTCTGATTGCCCCCGTTTCTCCAAATCGACCAATCAAAATTCGCCACGATAGCAATAAGCGCGTATGTAATTAGGACATACGTAAGTAATTAGGAAAAAACGTAACTAATTAGGATTACGTTAATGATGCTGCCATATCGTTCGTAACACTCCCCCCCGGTATATCCTGTTGATCAGGGTGTACCAAACTCATCAAATCTAGAACGGCTATTTTGGCAGCTGGTCTCTCAAAGATGCCGCAAGAGGTCTTCAGAGTAGCGCTTCTGACTTTTCCATCATCACTTTTTCGTACCTGAATCACTCTGCCTTTAGGCCAGCAGTTTCTTGGACTATTGGGGTCAACGATGTACCCAATATCACCGATTTGAATAGGCTTTACATCCGAAAACCATTTGGTTCGCCTGGTTATGGTGGGTAGATACTCCAAAATCCAGCGTCTCCAGAATGCATCGGCTAGTTGCTGTGATGTTCGCCAGTTACGACGCATTAAAGTGGTCTCAGTAACTGGTTCTGCGATTGGCTTAACACCACTTGAGCTACCTAGCAGGAAATGGTTAGGCGTGAGTGCTTCCTCCTCTTCGTGGTCGATGGGGATGTAAGTTAATGGACGAGAGTTAATAGTCATTTCGACCTCCATTAAGACTGCACGAAGTAGTTCGTCACTTGGACGGTTAGTTGTCAGAATTTGTTTCAGTATCTGCTTTACTGACCGGACCAACCGCTCCCAGGCTCCACCCATGTGGGGCGAAGCGGGTGGTATAAAGCGCCAATTAGTTGCAGCAGAGGTAAACGTCTTCGTTAGAAGATTTTTATCTAACAGTTCAAATGCTGATTTCAACTCCCTTTCAGCACCTTTGAAGTTTGTACCATTGTCACTCCATATTTCTAAAGGACTCCCTCGGCGGGCCATGAAATTACGTATAGCTAAAATACAGGAGTCGGTTGATAGCGAGTATGCAATTTCGATGTGAACTGCTCTAGTTGTTAAACAGGTGAACAACACTCCGTATCTTTTCTCTGTACTCCTTTTAACCGTAACCAGGAGTGGGCCGAAGTAGTCAACGCCTACGTAGGAAAACGGTCGACTAAATGCTGAAGTCCGGGCTGGAGGTAGACAGGCCATCATAGGTGGTCGAGGTTGAGATGATTTGTTTTTACAATACTGACAATTGCGTCGAATTTTATTGGCCAGTGTGCGAAGTTTTATAATCCAGTAGAATTGCCTTATTTCGTTGATCACTGTTTCCAAGCTGCCATGATGATACTTTATATGAAAATAATTTATAATTAAATGCGTAACGTGATGATCTGAAGGCAACAATACTTGGTCTGGCCGCCCATGTATCTTAACTCTACCGTTTATTCGTAAAACTCCGTAGTCATCCAGATAAGGTGATAGTTTGAAAATATTACTAGATTTGTCAATAACCTTTCCGGATTCTAAAGACTTGATAGAGTCTTTGAAGCTGTCATGCTGGACTTTTCTCCAAAGACAGCGCTCCGCTTTACGAAAATCTTCACTATTTGGTGCATCACCAATGAATTGATTGTCTCGAATAACACTTAACCAAATCCGAGAGCAATACATAGTCATAGCGGTTCCACGAAGTAAACGGTTCCAAGTTGAAAATCTTGAAGGTTCTGGTACTACTTCAAGCTGTTCTAAGGTTGAGTTATGAATGCCGGTAAACTGCGGACGCAGCTCTTCAGTTGAAACACATTGTGCTTCATCAGACATAAACCTCTTTTCATGCGAGAGGTATAAAAACGGTGGCCCCTTAAACCACCGACTGTCGTTCGAAAAGTCAGGATCACCATTCCATTTGGTAGCTTCATCAGCAACATTTTCTCCAGTTGGAACCCAGTGCCATTCCTTGACGTCAGTCAACTCTAGGATTTCACTAACTCGGAAGGCTACGAACTGTTTATAACGGCGATGATCGGATTGTAGCCAAGCTAATACCGTACGTGAATCTGACCAAAAAACGCGTTTATCAATGTGGATAGAGTGCGATTCAATTACATGTTTGGCGAGGCGAGCTCCTAAGAGAGCTGCTTTCAGTTCTAAACGAGGTATAGATACTAACTTAAGTGGGGCTACTCTTGTTTTACTAGCGACCATTGTACAGTTAATTGTATCGCCGTATGAGTATCGAAGATAACACACTGCCGCATAACTGCTTTCGCTTGCATCAACAAATGTATGTAATGTAATTTGAGGAACTCCGTCAATCGTGGTTCTCATGTAGCATCGTGGGATTCTCAAACTCTCAATTTTTGGAATAAATTTAATCCATTTTAGCCACTTGGTAAATTGGTCATCAGGGATTGGGACATCCCAGTCGCATCCAGCTCTCCATATCCCTTGTAAGATGACTTTGGCATATGTTACGTAGAATCCAATTAGCCCAAGAGGGTCGTATATAGTCATCACCAGGCTCAAGACCCTAGCGAATGAATATGCCGAACATCTTGTGCTAATCTTATAGCTTCTTCTTCAGTATCCACACTCACCAACATATCATCGACGTAGTGATTTTCGATTATACACTTTGAAGCATTAGGGTACTCCTGTTTGAATTCTTCACCATTCTTATTTTTGACATATTGTGCGCAGCTTGGTGAACATGTAGCCCCAAAGGTCATCACCGTCATGACAAACGTAGTTGGCTCATTAGCGTTTGGTTCATACCAAAGAAAGCGTTGGAAGTTCTGATCTTTTTTTCGGACACGAACTTGATGAAACATTTCAGCAATATCGGCAGTGATTGCAATTCGCTTTTGTCGAAACTTAAAGAGCACCTTGTGCAAAGGGGTGGTTAGATCGGGACCTTTCAGCAGCATGCTGTTTAGAGATATGCCATTTACCTTAGCAGCTGCGTCCCAGACTAATCGAATCTTTCCTGGTTTGTTGGGGTTGGTTACTGCAAAAATCGGCAAATACCAGTATTTTTTTACGGCAGCGTCCGATGGCCCTAAACGTCTGATGTACCCCTTCTGCATATAATCGTGGATCTTTTGGTTAAGAGTTTCAGCCAGTTTGTGGTCGCGTTGCATTTTTGTCCGTAGACATCGGGCCCGAAATAAGGCCATTGGAAGGCTATCGGGTATCTGGATGTCCGGATGCTTCCACAATAAACTGGTCTCAAAATGACTTCCAATACGAATAGTATGGTTTTGTAATTGCTCCAAAGCAGCCTCGTCCTCCGTAGATATTATGACAACAGGTTTGGTTGACACACCCAAGTTGTCGAGGCAAATGTACGATTTGGTAATTTCAAGCAGTTCGGCTGTTGCCGAGCAATCACAAATATGGTAGACATGGTGTATGGTATCAACGTATGGGTCAGGCGTAAGACCTTTCAATGTCCATCCAAGTTTAGATTTTTCTGCAATTGGTTCATTTTCTGCTCCATATAATGATTTTATAGGAGATCCTAATGTCGCGTTATTTAAGCCAATAAGCAGTTGCGGAATGGCGTTCGAATAGGATTGCAATGGCAACCCTTCCAAGTGTTTGAAATCGGACTGCAATTTGAAAGCGTTAAGCGATTGCGTAGGCAAATGAAGCTTCTTGACGGAGCGAACACCCTTAAGAGCAAATTTCTTATGCCCATTTGGAGCTGATATGCTTAGGTCGGCTACGACCGACTCGTTCTCATAACGATGTGTGTCACCAGTCCAACGTAGGCAGAGTGGTTGCGGTGTGCCTCTTACTTTCAGTCGTTTTAAAAGCTCATCATCGATGAGGGTAAGAGACGAACCATCATCTATGAAAGCGTATGTTGACACTCTACAATGGCCTGAGTGTAAAACTACTGGAAGTATTCGAAACAGAGTGCAACTCCCGGTTGAAATATGCGCATTTATATTGGCAGACTGCGCTCTGGATAACACGTTGACGTTTTTTGATGATTTTTCAGCTACTGCTTGATTAAGGTTTAAGTTGTGGAGTAGCGGATGATGATTGTGAGTGCATCCATTAACGCTGCAAGGTTTAACGGCAATACATTTATTCGTTGCATGTTTTCTCAAACATCGATGACATAGTTTCGATTTTCGAACTACTTGCCACCTTTGACTTCGTGGCATTTCCTTGAAAGAGGTACAATTAAAGACTTCACCACAGTTTTCATCGCAAACGATACATCTTACCGAATTAAAATGATGATTAACTGTCCCGCGTTTACGCTCTCTTACCGATTCCTTCGGGACGATAACGCAGTTGGCCCCTTGAGCTAACTGGAATAGCCAATCGCTGAAGTTTTGTAGATTGCATACTGTCAGGGTTCGCTTATGCATGCCCCAGTATGCCGGTAGAAGCCCAGGTAATTTCGAAACCAACCGCTGTTCAAATTCGGGATTATTCAAATGACTAATCAGGCCAGATACTGACATTGTTGCACAGATGTTTTGCACTTCTACAGCAAAGTCGACTATAGATTCCAGATGACTCTCTGATGGAGGAGGCAATTCGTAAATTTGTCGTTGCAAAACACTGATGAAGCGATTGATTGAAGCGTAGCCATAATTTGGTTCACGCATGAGGAGTGAAGTAGCAGATTTTTAACTGCCTTCCGCGCTGGACCTTCCAACGCCTGCCGCAGTCGTAACAGATTCTCTTCGTCAGAGAATCCACAAACATCTGTCGATTGATTATAAGCAGCATAAAACAACGGCCACTCGCTGGGTTTGCCATCATATTTGGGCAACTCTTTAGCAAGGCTGTTACGAGACGCCACCTGATCCCTGGTTAGCCGGCGATAAGCTGAGGCTCCAAAAGACAGGCTGTTAGCGTGTCCAGCTGTAGGCAAAGTTGTATGCGTTGGTTGCGGCGGAGGACATTCCGGAAATAATGTCGAGTTCTGTCGCAACTGTTGCTCTAACGACTGTATCCTGTCCAATAACGATTGAAGGATAGGTGCTTGTAGGTTACTTTCACCTCGTTGATCAGATGATGTTCTATTTGGGATATTGTTGTGCTGCGTAGGTCCACTATTACTTACAGAGTTTGCGATTGAAACGGCTCTATTAAAGGGCGCTACAAATTCTGGAGGTAACTGCAATATTTGTGATGGGAGAGGCGCCTGATCCCTCATCCCGGTTGAGACTCTAGGCATTGAGTATTCATCTATGTCATCTTCGAAACCCATTGCGTCTATGCGATCTAGGAAGCTGTGCTGTTCCCTCGGTAAAGCTTCCCGCTGACGTAGAATTTCACTCTGCTCACGTAGCAACTCAGCCCGGCGACGTAGCCCTTGAGGACCAATAGAATTTGCGGAGTGAACAGGAGTTGCGGGTTGGCTTCCATGAAAATGCATTTGTGGGCGTGATACCGTATGCACCCCATCGACACGTGGTGGAGCTCCATACGAGGTGCCCACGTTCAAATTCTCAGCGTGCATCACAGAGATTCCTTGTTCGGCAGGCCTTTCAGTAGAACTGCTTTCTTCCAAATTACTCACCATTGGGAAGCTTGTAGAAGCAGTGAGACTGGTAGCTCCAGCGAAGTTAGCTGGTACAGCGGACATCTCAGGATTGTTAGCACGCAACATTATAATTTCCACTTCTATGGAATGCGCGATGAGGGTAGAGTAAATTTTTTAAGATGTAAAAAAATATAAAGAATTTTTTGCAATTCGAACTAAAACGCTAGTTTTGAATTAATTTATATTAATTTATTATTTTAATTTAAATTAATTAACAATTAGTTCTGAGAATTAAAAAAATTTACTTTACACTCTACCCTCTAATGCGATAATGCCGATCTGTTAGCAACGGCTCCCGCTTTTGCCTATTTATTCCTTCTTTGCTAACTGATCTTCTGATTGCCCCGTTTCTCCAAATCGACCAATCAAAATTCGCCACGATAGCAATAAGCGCGTATGTAATTAGGACATACGTAAGTAATTAGGAAAAAACGTAACTAATTAGGATTACGTTAATGATGCTGCCATATCGTTCGTAACACATGTCACTGCTAATTTATTTTTGTATGAGTGTGTGTCTTCATATAAATTGAAAATAAAATAGAATTACCGAAAATAGCAATGCCTTGAAATAAATGACAATAAATAGCGGTAGGTTAAGGGCGGCTTAGATACATTTGTGCAAAAAATTTAGGTGTGCTTCTTTCCAAAATACTAGAAATTCTTCAGTTTTAATTCTTCCCAAGTACCGTCAAATCCTCGAAACTATCATTATGTGACTATGGCTTTATAAGTGTGCTGATTATATTTATCACTTTTGTAACTAAAGACAATGAACGAATAACAGAAGTGTAATAATACATATAAATATATGCCAGACTCTGTATGTATATATTTATCGTTATGCATATAAATGTGCTTAAATAGGGTAGACACTAATTGAAATATGGTATTTTTTATTTTTTTTACTCACATGCGCACGGCTTATAATTCGAAGAATTTTTCTATCTCTGCTGACAGAGTCATTTGTAACACAATGAGCATTAAAAAAACAATAACAAAGCAACAAAAAATAAATAAAAATACTATAAAATATCCAAATGTATATATGTGTGTATGTCTGGTAATTTGGAATGCTTGTGGATGTCGATTTGTGTGCAGCATAAATACGGGGAATGACAGGAATACATAACAAAACATTCCAGCTGGTCGAAAAGCAAAACAATAAAGAATATGAAATATAGTTTAGAGTAGTGCATGGTAATTGAAAAATTCTCATTTGTTTCATAATGCGCTATTTATTAGAACATATTATAGGTACATATATATATGGATAAACATATATATTTTTAGAAAAGCAAATAAAAATTGCTAACCTCAATATTTTTATGTTAGAAACTCTCGTCAATAAAAAATACTTTTAATAAACAAGGTCTTCAAGTGAGCTGTACAACATTCTGAATCTGTTACTATTATGATATTATAACAACGGAATTGGATGAACTAAACTAATTTGTTAGTCATTAAGCAATTTTAGGAAATATTACAATTTTTTTATTTTAATGCGAAAGATCGATGAAGAATTCACTACGATCAACCACATCATTTTATGATCGAATGCGCCATTACAAAATCAGCCAATCTATTTGGAAAAAAATCTCAATGCGCCGTAATGTAGGCATATTTCGAGTTATATTACAATATATAGCATACATATAGGCGAGGCTTGATATTCATTTAGTTGTGAAGATAAGAAAACATTAATAAACAAGACATTTAACACCGGGTTCTATAAAAATAATAGCGAAAGCTCCTTAATGGCTACCCATATTTCTTATTCATTTGTGGGCATTGGAATAAATGCAATATCTTCAAAAGTAATATGGGATTCAAAAAGCCTAATTAAAAAATCCCGATATGTCAGCACTCAACAAGTAGCTTCCATAAAACTTTACGGAAATTCAAATTCATAAGTAAATCATAACTCATTCATATAAGGTACTGAAAGCTGCTTTTAAGACCCCTAATGACTGCTTTATGGCCAACCCAAGACCAAAATTGTTTATGAAATTGTTGCCTTTATAAATCTCAGTGAGTATGTGTAAATACAACAATATATTCGTGCATTTATTTGCAACCAAAATGCTAATGACTATGATAATTCGGCTAAAATGTCATAAATATAAGCGCCGGAGCGAGCGCTACATGCCAATTCATCAAAACAAATGGCAGCAACAACAAAAATACATATACATACACATCAATATGATAGTTTTATGTACGAGTATGTGTTTATAAATATTAATTATTCAAATCACAACACAGGCAATGTTGCATTTCTCTTCATAAATCCCTTTTAGTTATAAAATTAAATGCTAGTGTTTATTTTTTGGCAATGTTGTTATTGTTATGCACTGTTGTAATAATATGTTTTAAAATTTTTTGCAAATGTTTTATGCATCAAAAAACCGTCAAATTAGCATAATTATTTGAATTTACATGGCGTGTGTGAACATTGTATATAATTTTGTCGTTTTATTGCACTCACTTTGAAATAGATTCGCCGTAGATTCGAGTATGCCGCGCAGACTATTGGTATGGTGATGCAACAGTAGTTCAAATTCGCCAGTGGACTTCTTTCTCAGCTCCAATTCGGTTGAATTCGTGCAGTAATGGCCGCCACAAAGAGCACCTGGAAGAGTAAACGGAAATCATAAATAATTGGAAAAATATAATTTTTATGTAAGAATATAAAATTTAATGCGTAGTAGTATATAAGGTAAGTAGTATTATATAGGTATAAATTATAGGTCATAAATAGGTCATAAATTATATTTCGTTGAATTCCATATAAATATTCATATAAATTCCAAATAAGAGACTTTCAAAAACAGTATGAGTTTGCGCTCAATTCAACTGCTGACTTTTCATAGTAAACCCGCTCAGGAGAAGTGGTACTTGTAAAACTGAAGACTTATGAATAGCGGGGAAGTTGTTCGAATGCTTTGCACTCATACATTCTTTTTTATTGAAAATACACAACAATTTTGTTTGGATTAACATTCATCAGTAATTGCAGTTGAAAATAGTTTGAGTATTTTTTGAGGAAATGTTGTGTGTGATTAAATTTGAGTGGCTTTGAAGCATTGATAGTGATTTAAATGCAAACATTTAGAGATAAGTACTAAGAAAAATTACTCTTCTCGAGGTCTAAATAATCGGGATGACTCGATGAGCCAGTCGAAGAGTGAGTACTAAATTAACATTAGATTATTAAGTCTGAGGACCCTATTCAGAGCACTTCGAGAAGCTTACTTAAACTTCCGTTTCTAGAGGGTGAGTGACCAAAGCTTTTCGCACCACTCAATTTATCCCACAAAATGGTGAATTGCATAGTGAGTTCAGCAACAGAAGTAGTATATTTGAAAAAGTGAATTGTTTCGTGCGTCAACGGCTTCTAGATGTACAACAAAAAAACTACTAGAATAAAGACACCCTCACACTAAACTATTACAACAACAAAGCTACAACTATATGCATGTTCATCGCTTTTCACACTAAGCGGATGCGTACTAAGCTTCCAGGGCTTTGCGAGCAAAACCGGAATGGGCGGAGATGTCATCATTTGCGCGCAAATTGAAAAATTCAGTAAATGTGAGCGTGTTACAGGCAAAAAGAGGGAAGCAGGAGAAAAACTGTAAAATTGGAAAAGTGTCTGCCGGCGCTTGGCGCCAATCGGTGTCAAGGTGCGTGCATGCGGGTTGGTGCCGGTGTTTTTCAAATTTACTGCCAGGCACGTAGTTGCCACACAATGCAGCTGTGTATTGTGTGCGGCATTTTGCCTGCATCGCTTTTATATAATTTTTTTCTGACATCGTTTTGGAGTATTTCCAAATCTCAGTGCAATATGTGGCACATATGAGCCCCATGAAGGCGCCATTACTTTGCCACATAAAGATACACATATGCATATGCATGTACTTCACGTGTGCGGCAACTAACTGCAACTACAATAGCAACGAAACACCAAAAATACTCGAAGGTCCTTTGTGAGAGATTTGCATGATTTGCTTAAAAAGTGTCACTGCATGCAACACTGCGTCCACTCGAGTTGCAACCCGACCATCACATTGCTTTTTCGGCAAATCCAGTGGAAAAAGTGTGAACGAGCACAGTTGTTAACTGTGAGTGAAGTACCGGAGAGGCGTAAATAATAAATGACGGAAAAACACTTAACCTTGGCCGAGCTGGAATGACTAACGAGGGAGCACGTTTGCAACAGTGGTTTAATGATGATGCTGTTTTCTAAGAGCTTACATTTGCTTATATTTTCAGAGCAGAATCAAAAATCAAACAACGGCGACGGAGAAGCTTTCTTCCTTTTCAATCACTGACTTATTCAAGAAGTAATCAATTTATTATTCTACCAAAACATTATTCTGTGCTTGGCAACAATTGTGGCATGTTTTCCGCCTGAGAGCTGAGAAGACCAACGAATCGCCAGCTGGTAGGCGGCGCGTTGCAAAGCGATATAACCTGCATTCGGACGACGGCAGCTGACACATATCACACCACAATGCCTATGGGCTGCTGTTGCTAGGATCTATTGTAGGTTTCGGCATCTCAGAGTCGACATTTGGCAATCGTAACAAAATACAACATAACATTTGAATTGAATTTGGAAATCTCCTTTGAAACTTGCAATTGTATCTGTCGTTTGTGTTTCTAAACGCTACAAATTGTTGTGATGTTGCACATACTCATGTGGAAGGAATATCAGAATCCGTATCTGTGTTCTCGTTTGTTGTTGTTTTATTCGGGCACAAAACATGAAAAATGCAAGTATTTTGTTGTCGAAGATATAGAAAAAGTATGTTCTTTTTGTAGTTTCTATGCTTTGCAATGTTTTGTGTGCCTTTTTTATGCAACTTTTGCAGACATTCGGTCAGCAATAGAAGGCAAAATCATGAGCAACATTGCAAAGTGGAAACGTGCAAAGGCTCGGGCAGCCGTCGAGTGAGGACAAACGTGATGTGGTTCCTCAGAACAGGGGGAATATGTTGTCAACTCTGCGGGATTTAAATACGAGTACGTCGTATAGGGTGGTCCTTAAAGCGTATTTTCAACCATTAAAAATTAAATTATTTTCATTGTCGAGGTCTAGGAATTTAGACAAAACCTATGTGCCATCTATAAGCACTGCAGCCAAATATTTGGATTGGAAACTCCGATATGATCTTCAAGAATTAAAAGCAAATAATGACATTTTGAAAGTGACAGAAATAGTAATACATGATCTCGGACGTTATTCGGTGTTAAGTCACAGCTACTGACACATACGATGATTTTCGTAACAAGTTCAGACATGTTCACCCAAACTAAGGACCCAATAACAAATTGTTTTATATTACTTTTTAAAGAAGCGAGTATATGTATGTACTACCCTGAAATATTATATATTTCTTCGTAAACAACGTAGATCAGCTAGTCGAACCAGAAGTTTGCAAGTCAGTCGCCGTCTTTTATCCATTGCAAAGCCAAGTGAAAGCAAATGAATTGCCAAAGAGAAGAAGGTGGAAAAGTAAAGAGCTTAGCAGGAGCTCAAAGCACGTTTGGTATTTGTATCAATGCAATGCACCGGATATTGAGTTGGCCCGTGCTTCCTAATTTCGTTTTCTTTATCAACTTTATTGCATTCGTTTGCGGTTATTTATGCGTTCGTCGGTTGAAGCACACTTCGCTTTTCCTTAGTCTCTTTGGCCTCCTGAGACAAAAACGTGGGAAGTGTACAGGTGGTAACCATTTCTATGATGTTTTTATGTCGAAAATGAAGTTTGCGGCGTGGTCGTCACAATCAACTTCGAAGTTTAGCACAATCATATTGGAATATCATTACTTTGAAGATCGCGGAATATTTTGTGAATTTGAATAGTCAACTCGGAATAATAAAAACGGAGTTGACTAAGAAGAGTTTTGTAAATTAGAGTAAGTTAGAAAGTGTGAATATTTATGACTTTTGATTAGAGTAGTCAGATATTAATTATTATCCTGCTGTTCGGGAAAAAAACCTTTACATGTTTGAAAAGATGTCTCATCTCAAATTTCTGAATCATATGTTCGGGATTGCACTTTGACGGACTGGTTTACAAGAAATGGGCTGGGGAATGAAGAATTGTCCAAATTGTCTAACTTTAGTTTAACTATTCCAATGTTTTACCGTAGTGCTACAAAAGTTGATCTGTACGAGTATAGGTTTGCTTTGAAAAAGTGGAAGGAATCCTTATCGAATCCAAGCTTGTATTGAGTTATTTAAATATAAAATTAAATTAAATATATTTTCCACTTTCCTTAAACTTTTTGTTTAAGTGTTTTAAATTTAAATAGAAATGCTTTAAGAATATTCAACTCTGGCCGAGCATTGCCAACTGTCCCAACACATTTGCTAATTGGATTACAAGCGCTGAGTGCACTTGGTGTTTGCGCGCGACACTTGACACTTCGTCGCTGAACTGTGTCACTGCGCACGGCAACAAAGCAGAATTACAACAACATATGCAAAATGAAGAAAATACCCGCATAAAAACATGTAGACAAATTGCATGGCATGTGCGCCTAAATGTATGCTTATTTATTTGTGTTTTTCATAATGTGTATGTGTTCGTAAGTAATTAGGTGCGAAAAAGCAGTCATTGTCGCATAAAATTTGATCTCACGCTCAGTAAGCAATGTACTTATGCTTCTATGTGTCAGTATCAGTATATGAGAAAATTTTTGAAATACTTTTCTTTCAATACAATCCAATATTATAGTTATATGATGAAATTCCGGTATTAAGGGTGTTTGAGAACTTCTTGTTAGATAGGTTTATTCAGTGTATAAGCGTTTGATCTAAGGTTTCCGGTGCGCACAGAGCGGTTGCGATTACACGCGGGTGCCGCAAGTTGGTGTTTAGCATGGGCAGCGATACAATTCTAAACAAATATTTATAGAGTATTGTGCTCTTATGCAAAGGACACATTAGAAAATGGTATATGTGTTCATAAATTGTCTTTCCGAGTATGTCAGCAGCAGCAGTTAGCAGCTAATCAATTGGAAGCATATTGCATGTATGTGGCATGAATTGCGAACTGAGTGTGGAAAAGTAGTTTTGGAAGGGCGCCACCGCGTGTTCGTCTCAAATGGCAGCGGTGCCCTGTGGCGTTGCATGCCACACAAAATTCAAAACAATGCAGGCAAACAAAAAAGAAGAAGCAAATTGGAGCGCTCCACTTTTGCATACGCTTGCAAGGACGAACAAGCGCATGGGCGCAAGTCAAAGCGCGAGTCAACGAGTCGGGAAGTGAGGTAGTCAGCGGCAATAACAAAATACCGGGCCAACAACAAAACAGCCATAAATGCTGCAAGTGTGTGTAGCAACATCATAAAAGTGATACAAGTCACGGGGGCGCACGGCCCTGTGGAAGGAAGTGCTGCAACTTTAATGTTGTACGAAGGCTAACTCGAACACAAACACTAGTAGTTGTTCACACCAGCGTGCCTTATGGCAGTCGACTGCGCGATTCACCGCAACTCCACAAAATCTCTCGCCGCAGCGCGCGATTGTGCAACATAATTTAAATTCTGCTGTTGCGGCAAGCGTAGCCACAACAACTATTGGCATTAACAACAATTGCATAGTTGCAACAACAAATGACAGCGCTATTGTTGCGTGTTTTGTTTACAAACAAACAACTTTTTGGCGGTGACAGTACGCGGCAGGACCAAAACAAGCACGCCGCGCCGCACAACGCGTATACAAAAACGCGCTTGTGTGCGTAACAATCAGATTATGAAGCATTTATGACGCGATGTTGCATGTATGGCAAGAAACAAGAGCAACAAATGAGCGCGTCGGCACACTTTTGCAACGTTGCCACCGTTGCAATTTCGCGCGCCTTTTGGCAATCCATTTTGCATTTCCATTCATTCATACGAAATGAGCTCGTGCGCAAAGTAGAACGCGCATAGTCGCAGCGGATGGCGTCAGGGTGTTTGTTGCTAGGTGACAGGAAATGCCTCGGCTGGCGCACAATTAAATATGCCTCGGTCGCGAATACACACATTGCGTTGACTAACAAATGAGCAGCGGAAAGGTTTCGCGTTGAATAACCGTAAATGCCGCTATGAGAAAAGCTTACATACATAGGTGTTTAGTGTGTGAAATTTGTTGAAAATAAAATAATGGGTGACGGATCGTAGGTTAAATTATTATTAACATTGGTACTTTGTTGATTGTTTTTTGACCCCTGATACCACTTATTGCCTTTCTTGAACAGGATTGCTATTATAGAAACAGAGAGAGTGAGAGGGAAATAAAGATTGAGAAAGCGAGATAGGGAAAGAGCGAAAAATGAAGCTAGACAGAGAGAGGTGCTATCAAAAACCAGAGAGAGAAAGAGAGAGAAATAAAGGAGAGACAGAGACAGAACAAAAGA
Source organism: Zeugodacus cucurbitae (assembly GCF_028554725.1). Lineage (NCBI taxonomy): Eukaryota > Metazoa > Arthropoda > Insecta > Diptera > Tephritidae > Zeugodacus > Zeugodacus cucurbitae. Next base: position 49,683,379 of record NC_071669.1, read on the forward strand.
GAGAGGGCTATGTATGAAGAGTGAGTCATGCAAAATTCTCATAGGATCCTGTTGCTAGGAACTTTTTACATACGGAACTCATATGTCAATGTAGAAGAAAGGTCTGAACTGAGGATTGAAGTCAGTTGTGTTGAGAGGACAAATTTAGGATTAAGGTATAAGATTTAGACATTTCCAAAAACTAATGTCTCATAATTTTGGGTGCTTTACAGAAAATGGACAAGTCTTTCGGCTGTGATGTGGTGAAAATAACTGGCCACAGTTCTTTTAATACACGACAAATTACCTTGTTCGACTTCGCTATTGTCAGATGCTGAATCGACGGAAAATTATTTCATTTGGTCAAGATGAGGAGATGAGTGGAAATTGGTTTCAAGAAGTATGACTCTTATTTTTAATAACTTTAAAGAAAGTTTAAAAAGTACTGAGCTTATAAAAACCTTTCTTTGAATAAATAAAAATTTATTGATAGTACAAAGGATTTCTCATTTTCTCAATCAAATATTTGCCATAAAACTTTTAATCGCCATGTAAACACTAATCGCCAGACAACTTTTCCTATTATTTCCGCTTATTTGCAATTTTAAAAACTATATTTTCGCACATATATGTATGCTTATACACACACTGCTGACAACTTTTCTAAATAAGTATCCGCATACACCACTAAGCGTTTTCATTAGGCGCTATTTGTTTGCCTCCACTCAACACTAACAATTTGGAATGCGAATATTCCGCCACACAGTCTGCCATAGTTTGGATTTCGTTCACCCACATATTGACAAACTCCTCACACACTGCCTTACGCAAAAATTTTGGTATTTATGAACGTATTGAGTGGGTTATTTGTTTAATTCTATGTATGTATCTGATCGCTGATGTTTACGTACGCTAATGATGCTATTAAAGTAATTGAAAGGTTTTTAATTGCTGAATTTATGATGTAAGAAGTGAGAGTATGTGTGTGGTAGAGAGAGTCAGAGAGAGAGGGTTAGTACATATCCTGTCGGAATGAATGATGAGAGTTTTGAACTGACAAAATTGTGTGCTAATTTGTATCGGTTTGAGGTAGTCTATAAACGAGAAATGAATGATTGAGATAAATGACATTCTTAAGGTAGAAAGATATATGAGTTTCATGAATAAGTGTTAAATCCATTTATTTTCCTACAGGGTATGAAGAGATTGGGGTATATAATGAGGGTATTTTGAAATAATAAATGGCCTAATAGAAAGCGAAGCTTATTCATAATGCATAGAATCTGCTGCACTTGTAGCTTAGCAGCCGGCCTGGTGGTGGAACTAACTATGAGACAGCAGGCGTCCAGCTGAGCAGAGTTGCCACTGGCAGAGCTTATGTGCACAGAGCACAGTGCAGTGGTAAAGCCAACATATAGAAGGCTATGCAATTATTCAACACGGGTGGAGGGGAGTACATTTATTTGTTGCATAAATGATGGAAATAGGCGACTTGCATTTTCCATTTCGAATTTTGCCATCATCCACCTTATGCAAGCAAATGCATGCCACAAATATTTGTTAGTCCACGTTTATGTAAGAGTAATTTCACTAATTATGCTACTGGCTTAATTAGGATTCTGTGGTCTCATGCCAGGGGTGCACAAACACAAGCACACAAATAAACATACATATAAGCGCAGCAGACGCCCAATTCATGCAATAGCAAAGGGTGGGTGAGGCAGCAGCAACGAATATTGAGTGCTCTTCAATGTAAATGCGATTCATTGTTCATTATAAAATAACCACACTTGTGTGTGTACCATATTTTGGCTGGGTTTGTTTATTTGGTCATTCGTTGAAATTGTGTGCTCGATTTGGCAAATATTTATTTGGCTTTAATCAATGACATTACCATAGCATGTATTTCGGTTTTGATATCATATTAGTGAAATTCAATGAACAACACGAAAGCGATGACAATGAGAGAGTGGCGGCATTAATTTAAGCTGAGGGCTTGCATTACTAGAGTCTGGTTAAAACAAGCTCGTGTTCACTATAAATAATTCAAAAAAAAAAAATAATAATTTTAAATTGTTTTGACGGCTAATTTTTAGTGACTAAGTCCATTTCTAACTGTTTGACGGTATTAATAAACCAAACCGTTGTACTTGAAGAAAATCAATGAAATTCTTTGGACCAGAAAGTTACTTAACGTGCCTAATGATTTATAAATTTGTAGGGGTGATTATATGTAGGAAACAATATTTTAGTTAACTGCTTTATATTAAAATTAAGTCAAAGAAGTTCGAGCAAATAGGTTCTGCAATGAAAATAAGACGATCTGGAGCATTTAGAAATTAAATGGATCTAGGTCCTATCTTTATATATTGAATATGTCGAGTAAACAATGCAATAGTCTATCACCGCATATCAGTTAGTTTGTATGAAAGGTATTGTTGACAAATATTTAATTATATAGTTAAGATGTATTGGATTGGCGTTCAACCGTTTAGCCGGTTATAGCCGATATAGTTAATAAGGTTCACTAAATTACGTTATCATAATACTATTTTTCATTATTTCCTCGAAAATAATATTGGAATCAGGTGATTATTCGACGATCTCGAGTTCTGTAAGACTTTAACACTCTCATTGTTGTTCTGAGCCATTGTTGCCGTTTGGGAACCCCCTATTTTTTATTTACGACGAAATGAGTTTGCAATTTATAATATATCTTCCATAAGTTTTAATTTACGTTTTCAACACTCGTAATTGTTCGTAAGTGTGAAATTGCGTGTAGAAATGTATATTACAAGAAAGTGAAGATCAATGAAAATTTGTATACTTCGCAGCACCGCATGGATCGACAGCAGACAGATGGGTCGCCCCATTTGGTATGCCAAGGCAGTGCATTCGTTGTTGAATTGCGCACAATTTCAAGTGAATCGAAATGGTTTGAATCCAATATCGAAGGCAAATCGAAATGAATTGCGCAATCGCACATCAAGCGATAAATGCATGTATGTAAATATATTGATGGTTACATATGTACATATTTACATATAAATGGCTTATAATGCGGATGCTAGGGATGGCAAATTTTTTTTTTAATCGATTAAATAATCAAATGATTAATTGCAAGATATAAAAAAATAATTGCAATTAATGTAAAAAAATCGATTAATCGATTAATTCCAATGTTTGCAACTTTGCGTAAAAATAAAACCAATAAAACATAGGAGACTACATTCTTATTTCAGACATTCAAATTGTGTTGGTATATACACAAAAACAAAAACGGAAATAAAATTAAAATCTCATATTAAAAATTCATTTGTTTTAGCATAAAGGAAAATATATTCATTGAATATATTCAGAAAATTTAGAAGTCTGTTCAACCAAGTTTGAAGAAAAAGCAATTTTGATAAACTTTTTGTTGTCAAACGATTGCGTTTTTCGGTCTCAGTTGCACCCGCTTTTGAGAAAAGCCGCTCAGCTGGTACTGAGGTACCAAGTAGATGACAATACTTTTTTGAAAGTCCGTACAGTTTGGGTAAACGGTTTTCATTTCTTCCGAAGCATAAATAGTGTTTCGACATAGTTCTAATACCTGACAATTCAAATAAAAGCTCAATTCATCTTGTGGAGATACCGATTGCTCCGACTTACCACCAATTTGCAGGCTACAGTTGCATGCTTTAATTTTAAATGCTGCAACATATTTGATGTGTTATTAGAAAATTTTAAATTTTTGCAGCGAAGTTGACATTTAACGTAGTTATTGCTTATTTTATTAAAAAAATGTCCACACTTCGCTTTTAACTGGCGCCATTGCTCTTCAAACAACTGAACGTAAAATGCGTTTGACTTAACTGTAAATGCAGTGTTACCAGACATTCATTTGTTGATATTAAACTACGTTGACATATTAGAATTTAACTATGTTTACACCGTTTCCAGTCATTAATGACTGATGCGACCAATTTCGACCCTTGTACGCTAACTTAGATGAACATAAAATGTATTAAATTTCAAAATGCAGTTTGCGATTATTTTGCAATTACTCGAGTAATAGTCGAGTAATTAGAAAAGGTGTTTCGATGCAATTAAATCGTAAATTGAATGAAAATAATCGATTAATTTAATCAAATGATTAATCGTTGCCATCCCTAGCGGATGCATATTGATAAATATATTTATGCATATGTGAGTGTTTCTTTGTGATGTATCTGGAAATCTCATGCAGCATGAGTGCGCTGAATTGGAGCCGAACAGCTGCAGGTCAATGCAGTTCGCCCCCCGGCCGCACCCCAAATTTATTTGAATTGCTTATTTATACTAGAGTGTGTGTGTATTTGCACTCATTAATAAAATAAATGTGTGAAAAATGAAATAATAAAAAGATTAATGAAAAATTGTTACACATTTGTATGTCAAGCAGACAAATGGAGAACTGCAGACAGCAACAACAAGTACATTGTGCATATATGCATTTGGATATGTATTCATAATGTGTGTGCCACATGTGTCGTGCAACAAAGACGTGCTTTGTATTATATTCATTTCATTTTTTCCACAGATTGTAGTTATGTATGGAAAGCGCATACGCAGCGCCCAACCTTTAATTGCATTGTAACACACAATGAGTGAATGATATTGATCGCTTGAAATGTTTTGAATTTACGAAAAAACTCTGTAGCTATATAATATTACTAAAGAATGCATTGTAATCAAATGCAAAGAAATCACACTTTGACCTTCACATGTGTGATGTGCATTAGAAATCTGAAGCGATATTGGTCATAAATGCATTTCTGACCTTTGACATGATCTTTATGATCTCAAGTATCAAATTATTTAGTTTTACAATTTTTTAGAAACTTCGCGGCAATACATTTCATGTTAATCTTCTTATTTAAGATCTCCGCCTCTTTATTGCTGCCTGTCAACCTGTCAACCGAAGAGTTCGAATTTTCTATATATATCAATGTAACAACAATAGTTTTCGGTTAATTTATGAATCAAAACTTATTTGCGGCTCAAAAATAGAGGAAAAAGTTCCGCTTCTCTCTTTGAGTTGCACACATGCCAAGCTTTATTAGATTATCGATAACAGTTGACAATAATTTTGATGTTTAAACAGCAATAGAAATATTGTATTAGAAGCTAAACAAATAGCTGTAAGATTTATGCGGCCATAAATTGCCTCAGAGGCAACGTGAGCTATATTCTGAAATGTTTACATATCCTTTGAAATCTGTATAAATGTGTGAGTGAGTATGTGTCTTCGAATGTAAACAAGCAGTGCAGTCTTGTTTAAATAAAGATACTCGTGCGTTATGCACTTGAAGGTGTAAAGTCGATTGCAATCGGCTGCAACGGCTGCCACAAGTAGTTGGTTGGTCTACTGATCGTTTGATATGGTTGCTCTCATTGTTTTTCTAACACTTGAGCGTTCATACGAATATCAGCGATTTCGTTGACGTATTGACAGTTTCAATGTGCCCTTTTGGTGACGATTATTTTAATCAGATATATTCGTACAGGTACAGGTAAATTTGTATATGGTAAATCAAGTAGACTATGGACTGGTGACGAAATGGGTGTATTTGGGTTAGTAGTGCCAGTAACAAGTGAAAACTCATTACAAAAAAATTTCCAATAAATAGTTTGTTCTGAATACTATGTGGTACTTTTTATGTCAAGAGGTTTGTTTAAAAAAGTTCCCATTATCCAACTATGAATTTTATTAATTTTAAGGTTATTTGGTTCTAGAAAAATCATAATTGCTATAATTGTATGTGAATGGCAGCATTTAATTTTGAAAGAGATTTCTCTAAACTATACTAGTTTTATTCTGGAAACTGTATATAACCCTTCGTTAGGCGAGTACCTATTTATGTTTTCTATACCAGGCTTTCATGGAACTATTCTTCTAATATGATTTCACTGTTTATCTGGCTGAGGGTATAAGTATGTATGTACATATATGTATATGTATATATATTTTAAAGTACATATGACCCTATATAAATAGCAGACTTTGTGGTAACATGCATTTATTGGAATTATAAATACCGGAATAGTACTCCAAGTTGTCTGATATTGTGGTTGTAGATATTACGCTATATTCTATTGTGGTTTTTATACTCTCGCAACCTGTTGCACAGAGTATCATAGTTTTGTTCACATAACGGTTGTTTGTGTCACCAAGAAATATAAGAGTTAGATATGGGGTTATATATACATAAATGATCAGGATGACGAGTAGATTTGAAATCCGGATGTCTGTCCGTCCGTCTGTCCGTCTGTCCGTCTGTCCGTGCAAGCGATAACTTGAGTAAAAATTAAGATATCTTAATGAAACTTGGAACACATGTTCCTTGGCACCCTGAGGAGGTTGCTTTCGAAAATGGGCAAAATCGGTCCACTGACACGCCCACAAAATGGAGGAAACCGAAAACCTATATAGTGTCATAACTAAGCCATAAATAAAGTTATGAAAATGAAATTTGGAACATAGGATCCCATTAGGGAGGGGCACATTTGGATGTAATTTTTTTGGAAAAGTGGGCGTGACCCCGCCCCCAAATAGGTTTTTTGTATATAACTCGCAAACCAATAAAGCTATATAAGCCAAACTTTCTGCAGTCGTTTCTTTTAGCCATTTCCTTATACAGTCCAAAAATGAAAGAAATCGGATAATAACCACGCCCACCTCCCATACAAAGGTTAGGTTGAAAATTACTAAAAGTTGGTTAACTCCCTAACGAAAAACGTCAGAAACACTAAATATTGCAGAAGAAAAGGCAGAAGAAAGCTGCACTGAGATTTTTTTACAAAATGGAAAATGGGCGTGGCGTCGCCCACTTATGGGTCAAAAACCATATCTCAAGAACTATTCGACCGATTTCAATGAAATTCGGTACATAACACTTTCTTGACACCCTGATGACACGGGTGGAATATGGGCGAAATCGGTTCACAACTACGTCTACTTCCCATATAACCCAATTTTGAATTCCATCTGATTCGTTCACTTTATAATGTATTCATAAGGAACCAATGAAGCTAGCGGAATAAAACTTTACACAAATACTGTATTTGAGCTGTGACATCACTTCTGGAAAAATTGTCAAAATCGAACCATGACTTTTCAAGGCCCCTGATATCAAACATGAAGAACTCAGTGCCTAAGGTTAATTTTTCACCGAAAATATAGGTAAATCCCTCAGATATTTTAATGTAATTCATTCCCTCTGAATTTTTTTCTTATAACAGTTTCTCTCTGTACCTGAAATGGTAAAAATTGGGTCATAACTTCCCCCAGATCCCATATACCTAATTATAAGTAATATTAAATTAAGTGAGCGTATAGTCTTCGATACATTGTATCTTGGTGGTGAAAACGAGTGAAATCGGTTTAGGAATTACCTCAGTCCCCATATACTATTTATGATGATTTTCGTTATTCTATTGAACTTTATGCCGAATATATGGGTCGAATTGTGTTGTCTTTATAAAATTACATCAATAAATTGCGAGAGTATAAAATGTTCGGTTACACCCAAACTTAGCCCTTCCTTACTTGTTATTTATGAATAATATTATCTCATCGCTGCCATTTAGTTGTTAACGGAGAGCTGAAAGTTTTTAACTGAATGAATGGATGCGTAGGCAAAGAGCGAGAGCGGGGTGTGCATCGCTTCGGAGAATGGGTAGTCCCCTTATAGCTTTGGGGACGACATTTGTATGACAACAAAATTCATGAGTAAATATGTTGCTAGTCATATATACACGACTATAATCGCTTAAAGCGGTTCCTACGCCAAATATATATATATATATATATATATATATATACACGCATACAACTCTTATTGTGCTAGATGGATAATTTTCATATATAAATGTATGCATGTTCGTATGTATATTTAAATATGAAGTCGCGTTCAACAAAAAGTTGAATAGCCGCAAAGCAATTTGTATTTTGTTATTTCTATTGTTGCTGCAGTTGTGTTATTAGATTGTTATGATTGTAAAGTGGCTATATACATATGTACATATATATATATATATAATATGCAGATATCCGATGCACATGTGAATATGGATATATGTATGTACATACATTTACTATAACCGGTGTGTAATTATATTTTTATCGCGTTAGCTGGTGTTTCGAAAATACATTTTGTAGATGAAAATTGTTGACAGCTAATTTAGTTTGGTTTTCATAGTGTTTTTTTCTTGCTGTCATTGATTTAGAAATTGGTTAAAAGTTATTATTTTATGTTAGAAAACTTATAATGTAATATTTTGAGTTATCTCTAGTCTTACAGAAAGAAATAATAAACAAATAAATAATATTAGTTATTTTAATAAAATAATAATATATAATATTTATTTTAAAATAAATAAAGAATATGAAAAATACTTTGTAAAAAATATTATTTAGCAAAAAAATTATTTTGTGAAAAACAAATTTATTGTTTTTATTAATGGGTCATATAATATTTAGTTCGATAACCTCCACTTCTAATTATCTTATCAACGTCGAACAAGTTTAGTAAAAAAAAAATTAAAATTCCTTTTAATAAAAACAAACGTTTAGTCATGTTGCTGGGTATATTTATAAATAAATAAATTGTTATTTTTTAATGAGCAGTCACACAAAACATTATGAATGGCTTTCAATTGTCCGAAAGTAATAACTATTTGCCTTTTGATAATAAATTTCTTCGAAAATAATTTAATAAAAATTACAGTAAATTATTAAATTCGAAGTTAGCAATTCCGAAAATTTATATTTAGCGCTAAAATCATTGAGATAATTTTATGAATTATGAGATAATTAAACTAAAAATAGCTGTTGATTACTTTTAGCAATTAAGAATAAGTTTTTATCTCTTACTTTTGTATGTACTGAGTACGATTTCATTTAACTATTATATTTGTTTTCTTTTTATAACTGATTTGATTTAGTTTTTTGAGCTTTCTATTTTTTCTATATTTAAATAAATTCTCATGCAATTTTCCACTAATTACACAACTAATTAAATTTATTAATTTGGATATTGTTATCAAAATCCTTTATATGCTTGTTGATGTAAACGAATGTTTAATGAGCATAAATTGATAGCGGTTTCATATTTCCATATCAAGTGTTGAGCATGAAAAGTTTGCGGTTGCACCCGCACATTTAAATTTAATTGCATGAGCAAATCTGTAATGGATTACAATACTTGTAATTTATTTACACAAATCAGTTTTTTTTAATTATTTAATTGAACAAATAATTAAAATTTCAAACTTTAATCAGTGTAACAAGTCAAAAAATTTTAAGAAACGGAGAAGCGTTAGAATATTTTATCTAATATTCAAAGTTTTGGGGTCTAAGGAACAGAAATAGTTATAGTATGTTACAAAGAGCTATTCAACCAAATAAGGGAGCCTGAAAACGCATAAAGAAATACCCATTACATTGTGACTCTTGTAGTATTGTATAAATGAGTGAGAAAGGGAGTGAGTGAAGTTCTCTAATAGCTTTTTCACACAGCCAAATTGAATGATCAATTAAAATTTTGATTGAGAAACCAGTTTTTGCCCTTCACACCGCCGACTACTCGATAACCGATCAGTTTTTATATATTTTTGTTTTTGGTTTTCATAAGAAGTTGGTAAGTTTCATCAGCTGATTGCTCATTAGCCGTCGTGTAGCCTGAACAACAACTCGCAGACAAAGAATGTACATATATATATATGTACACAAATACGGTCTTTAGCACAGATTGTAATCTAGATTTTTATTTTGTATGGTAAATCGATCGTTTTAATCGAGCAGAGGCCGGTTAATTGATCAATTAGCTCCTGTGTGAAAAGGCTATAAGCCATTTCTCAGAAATCAGTGTGCTTTCATTGTAGTTTTTTATATTCTATTATGCTTATAAATTAACTGGCACATGCTGCAATGGTCAGTATCGGCAACGCTATCTATATGTATATATTTCGACTCAATAATGTATATGTAGACTAAAATATTTATATACACATACTATGTACGTATACATAACTAGCAATCAATAATCCTTAGCTTCACTTAAGCTATCTTAGCGCTCCGACATACATATCCTGCAACAACAACCGACTATAACGTTAACTTACTTTGTTGCAATGCGTCATAACATATCTCACTAATTAACGTATTAATTTAACAATCTGAGATATGAGCGTATGTATGTATGAATGTAAGTGGTGTGTGTTGAATGGAGTGGCTTCAAAGTAATGGTTGTGTTGCAAGCAAAATGCGTTTGTGTGTCTGCTATTTGTGTCTTCACATAAATTTTACAAATGACATATTTGACACCATCACCCCCATAAAATGGTGTTATGCACCAAATGGGCAATTACATATCTGTATATGTATGTATGTTTATTGCTGTTGCTATGAGGGGAGCAACTGCAGTTGCAACACTAAATCTGTGTGTATGTGTATATCTACTTAGGGACACAATTTATGGCAGCTTGTACGTGTTAAAGGCATTAACAGCGGCGCTGGCGAATGGCTCGAATGGCTGACAGCGTCAGTAGTGGCAGCAACAATAATAACAACAACTTTAGCAATAATTTTAATAAAGTATTGCATGCAAAAAATAGTAATTTAAAGGCGAGTGTGGGATATTCGTTGAGATTTGCGGGTGAAAATAATCGTATATAATTACATACATCCCTTTACTCATTTATACATTGATCCACATATAATAATAGATATGTCCATTTAAGCTCCTGTTGACAACTTCTCGGGTATCGTGGGGCTTATTGTTTGCTCAAAACCTGATTGCTAGTTGTCACAACAAAACAACTACAAGAACAACAAAATTGAAACTTGCAATCAATTTGTCAGCCACTACACCAATTCAACCAACACCCACTACGTATTGGGTTGGGTGTTTGCGTGCGATTTAAGAGTTCAACCGCTTGTGTGGAGAATTGTTCGATGAGTAATTATTTATTTCACAACACACTGTGGCGCCAAAAACAACAACGTGATTGGGGATTTTAATGAGAAATGCAGCAGGCAAACAGCTGTTTTAGCAACACAATAAAGTTTCGGTACAGTAGTCACCGCGTAATTGGTGCCAATTTGAGTGATTTGTCACTTTTTTATTAAACAAATCCTGAATTCACTAAATTAGCTAATTATATATATTAAGGGGTTCATTTAGTTTCTTAATTTACTCAATTAGCAGGTTTATTTCTTAGTTAATTGACTAAGTAATGGTGTCAACTGTATAGCCTATAAACCAATACATAGGGAGATATGCTAAATCGACTAAATTTAGTGGATTCTGTGTGATATGTCTTTCAGTAATTTCCACTAATAAATGAAGCGAGCATTTTGCATAATAATAATTCACTTAATATTCAAGTAGACAAATGGTTGACATTTCAGCCTTATTGAAATGGCATCCCTTACGTTAATTGAATAAAACAACTATTGTAAATGTTCCACCTAAATTAACAAGAGATCACTGTACACCATTTTTATATAACGTACTGTAACGATTTCTTTTATGCAGCAGTTATTGTTGTTGTACAACAATCTTAAATGCATTTTTTGTGTAATTTTTATTTTATTTTTTCAAATTAAATTGACGAGTAATTACTTAAAGGCTTGAATGCAATATTCGCTATTTGCATACTTAAATACTACAATCAGCGCATAAAATAAACAGATTGCATATAAAGAGAAACAATAATGTAGTGAAATCACTTAAATTGCGATTTCAGTTTCATTGCGATGGAAATTAAAACACATTTAACACAAAACACTCCATTTTAAAAATAATGATAATGAAATACGTGAACAGACCGTAGTGACGCGAAGATTTTCAGAAGTGCTTACACAGAATCTTTCAGCAAGCGATGAATCGCACAAGCAAGTGGTGTAAGTGAATTAGACATGGAATAGAAAAACATTATATATTAATCTTAGAACCCGAAGGTATTGAAATCATAATGTTAAGAAATTACCTTTAATCTTTACTATTTCAGATTTCAATGTACTATAAAATATCAATTATTTATCAAACCGTCCTCGTAAAACTACTTTTGTATACGTTGTAGTTGTTGTCATTTGATGAAATTGATTGAATGTCTTGTTAATGCGGATTTTACGATATGAGCTTTTTTAATATACGATAATTAAAATACACATCATTAAATAAAATAAATAATTCCCTGCCACTTGGGTATTAAATTAAAGTGTTACTGGTTTATGGATTACATTTTGTATTTAACAGTTATTATTTGATGTGCTTTTTTGAAAGCCATTTGAAGCTAAGTGTAGCTTTTAATAAAAATATGATTTAGAGTTATAGTTATTGCTCATAGAAAGTCTCTTTTATTTATCTTTCGAGCAAGATTTTACAACATCATCTACATAACCTCCTCCAAATATAAATAAAATAAGCACATCTCACTTGAGCAGGGAATATGTATGCCCATATATTAAAGTCATACATGGCATGGTTTATGCTAGGAAAAGTAGATCTGACTATTTGCTTACATTTCAATCAGTACGTATGAAAACTTATCAATTCTTTCATTTCCATAACTAGAATTTATAGATCATGAAATTCAAAGAGCTCTTAAACAAATCAAAATGAATAAATCCAAAAAACAGAACATCTATAAAACAGATAAGAATATGATACGAATAACCTATAAATCACGTACAGGATCCGTCCGAGTTCTCAAGCTGTCAATCAAAGTTTTTAAACATAGTATTGAAAGGCCACATCTATGAATTGTGAAACTTTAGCTTGTCGGTTGGTTTTTACTTGTAATTTTCTCTTGGATAGTTGGGTTATCGGATGAAAAAATGTAAAGAATTATTGAGAAATGTCATTGAGATGGTGATAACTGCTCGATTTCGCTAAATTTCTATTGGTTTTTGGAGAACCTTCCTACATAATTGCTTTAAATATAAACATTTTATAGCACCGTTATGCCTTTTCTATGCCTACATAGCGACAAAATGTCGTAAGAGATATGAAAATATTTTGAAAGTAATCTCAACAAATGCCAAACCGACTAAAATTAAAACGATATTAGTTTCAGTTGGCATTTATAATTTTCAAAATCCGTTAGAAATAAATTACAAAATCAACAATAATTATAGCTTTGATGTTTCAATCAAAACTTCGAGCGAATAATCCTTTCAGATTTCCAAGCAGCCGAGTTTAAAGTGTCAGATTGATTATGCCACGCACGTCGTGCTGCCACTTAATGCGAAAACTTCGCTGACATTTGTCATAGACAAACCAAGGCGGGTGACGGGCGACGGCGAGGCCGGAATTTACTGGCAAACTTCTAAATTGAATTCTTCGTTTATATTTGCAACACGAAGCTTTTATTTTTATATTGTTAATTCTGTGCGTTTCCCTTTCGTTAATTACGACGAGGAAGAGAAGAAGCATAAAATCAAATAAAGTCTGCAACACACGCCGACACAGTTCAGCTGAACGCTGTTGCACTTTCACTTGCAATTTGCTGAGTAAATAACGGTGCAACTAAAGTGCTAACTTGTGTCGGTCCCGCGCACCCTCGCCCTCTTCACTATACACTGCCACTCCTTGCTTGCATTTCATTATGCCTCAATCTGTTCCGTTGGCAGCAACAAAAAGAACAACAACAAACAACTGAACTAAGTCTACAAAAATCGCAAATTGTCGTGTTTACGCATTTTACATGATGTCTTGAGCAATTTTACGACTTTGCGCAGTTTTGCCATTGACTCACGGTGGCAGTGCAACAGCCAAAACTCTCCCACGTCAACATGCCAGTGTGGGTAAAGGGTGAAATATGTGTGCGTGCAGTACACCTCGGCAATTTGTTGTGTTGTTAAATGGAAATGAGTTTGCACGCCTAGTCCACACTCCGTTACTACATCCCACACCCGCTCGGAGCTCCTGCAACTGCTGCATCCAAGTGCATTACTTGTGTTGTTGCAGCAGAAGACGATTGGTGCCGTCGTGGTACATAGCTTGTTTCGATTTTTTTAACAACACAATAGAATCTTTAAAATGTTCGGTAGCGCATTGTGCGTAAACGCATTCATGCACACGTCCCTAAACTGTTGCACGTTCGCATACTGCACGGTGCTAAATAGCAAAATGGCTCTATGGTTTGGTGTATATGGCACGTTTCAGCTTTCCACATGCTAACTAACAATAACATCGCAATAGCTATGACATATCTAAGCTTCATGCAGCTTCCTCCCCACTGACATCCTTTGACATTTTTAAAACGACTGTACATGTTTATGGGTACATTACACTACATATGCTTACTGACGACGTAAATTTAAATTGGAGTCCAGGAGACTTTTCTGAAGAAGTTTTTTGTGCAAATTTCAATAACTTATTTTAAAATTTGAAATGCAAACGGAAGATCACAAAAGTTTTAAATGATTATTCAACATTTTTAAAATTCCCGGATGGCAGAAATGTTACAATGGCGTTCAACAAGTTATGTGATATAATTGATTTAAAAGGTGTCTGGCTAGGAACTGAGGACAAAAAGTTGTATGAACTCCAAACAACTACAAATGGAGAAGTAGGGTACACGACAGCTAAAGCAGTTTGTGTGCATCCCTCCAAAGCTGCCCTTTTAAGAAAAAATGTTCAAAGCACCTCGTGTTTAAATAAAGTGGCGCTCAACACTTCAACATCATCAGCTGAATCTGTCGAGCAGTTCGAAACTGTGCACAAGTGTTTTCTTAAACACTGGGTAAAAGAAGATTATGCCATTCTGAATTTAAAAAGATCTAATATTTGCGCTGAAAGAGCCATCAAAGTTATTCAGGAAATTTACCCTTTTTGTAAATCTGAATATAGTTTAAATCTTAAGTTTATCTCAAATAATATCAAAATGAATTAAATAATGAACTAAAACGTATATTTATTATAAAAATGTATTTGTCTTGTACTTAAATTAGTCTTATTGCTTCTAAATCAAAATTTGTCTTCTTCTTCTTCGCATATAACATATGAATTTTTTCAATATAAATTCTGCGTGAAGTTTTTGAAATAAATCGAAAAACTAAAAACGCAGTTATCATTTTTTTACTATTCCTCATCGTGTTATGGCATGTAAAGTAGGTGTTACAAAAATAGACTACCCCTAGTGTACATATGAGCAGTGCGTGGCATAAACAAATACGCGCTCAAATGCAACTATTTACATACCCACATACAAGCTTGCATGTGCCGGTAAGCGTTTATCTGCATGGCGAGTGTTAAAATGTTTAAATTAGTTTCTAAATTTAAACGCAATCAGAGTAAGCAACATGCAACGTGCAACATGCTACAATATTGTGGAACGGCTTGCTCACGTACTTGTGTATGAGTGCATGACAATTCTCATGCAGCTAATAAGTGCTGTTCATATTAATAGGTGCAACACACATTTGTTTGTAAATATGTAAATTGTGCATGATTTATGCACATGCAAATATTGTTAGCTGTTTATTTATTCGAGAGTTGTTTTCGTGTCACATGCTCATATACATATAAAAGCGAGTAAGTGCTACTGTTTGTTCAACACGCGTTCACATATTTGTAAGCACATAATTTCTTAATTTATTGAAGAAAATTAACCAGCTGGCTTGGTGAAGAGACGATCAAGGAGATATCTGCTGAAAGCGCATTTTAAATTTCTAATTTTAGATTATATATTCCTCTTTGTAAGAAAATATGAGGTTTCAATTACAAAAAAATTAAAATATTTGATTTTACACTCTTCGTGTCCCTTTCTACTTAAAGGACTTCCAAGATATATTATAATAACAGCTACATACTTTACTAAAGAAAATTTAAGTAAATCAAAGTGTTGCAATATTTTCATTTTAATATAGAACAAATCGAATTCCTCTCTCAATTTGCTTTCGACCCATCAACCCATCAACAGGAGGAATCCCAGCTAAAGTGCTTACCTGAAATGAAATAAAACAAAATATTCAATATTTTTGCAATAATATAGATTAAATTGGTAAAAGATGTTTATGTTATGTGGTTTTAAATAAATATTTTTATTGACAATTTGGGACATACTGCTTTGTTTATAAGAAATTAGTAAAGTTATATATTTTTAAGGGCGAAAATATCCATACAAAGAAATATAAACCATTATTAACGATAAATTTAATCGATTATATTCAGTACATTGATTGCAGAAGTTGCACTTCATTGGTCGATTGCTTTGAAACAGCAAGTTGTCCTACAAGCTGTCAGGTTAAGTTATTGAATAATTTAGGATTTTCTTAAAATTTTGATAGTTCCAAAACAATTTAAACAAGCATCCACGTAATAGTATGAGCTTATGCTTAGAAAAAAATCAAGTTCAGTACAGCATAATACATGAATTTATGTAACAAATATTCAATAAGAATTAATTAAAACACGTTTTGGAGCAATTTATTATGTACGTAATTATTAATTGTTTACGTGAAAACCGGGATTCATTTATTTTAGTCTTTTAATTGCATTTTTTAATGATGATAAACAATACATTTATTATGCAGATAAACTCGGCTTTTATATTAAATAATAAAAATATTATTGAAAGTTATTATAATGAAGAAGTATTACAACTGATGCCTATATTTTTTATTAAAACATTTTTTCGAAAGTAAACTGCTGTGGTTTAATGAATTAGTGTGTTATTTTAATGTAGTGAAAAAATAACTAGTTTTATTGCAGATTTATTATGATAATGTTTTGAGTAAAATGAGAAATTATTTGTTTAATCGGTAAACAAAAATTATTAACTTTTATATATACATATATTTTTTGTAAGTGGAAATTGAAAACTATGACCATATATGCATGTACATATTAATTTTTTTGATTTATATAAAAAGTGAATAAACTTTTTGTGCTTCAGTTCATTAATTCAGTAGTTCATTAGACCTAGTTAGAGGATGGGATCATGTGTAGAAGTTCACGCAAGTGAGGAAAGTTTTTGATTGTCATTCACTTGGGAGTGGCCAGAAACGATTCTTCTCCACATGGTTCAAGCAGCTCACGACTTCCGGTTTTAGACCAAGTATCCTCTGGGTAGCCAACAGACATCCGTTTGAAGGCGAGCTAAAGTGAGAAGGCGAAGCCCGCTTATGCGGTTGTGCGTAGGGCTTGGGACCCACCACATAAAAACGAAGTACCAATGAAAAATCTACGAAAGCCTCGGATGAGACACCCCCCTTTTGATGACGACCCCTGCAAACGTTTTAAGGATAATGATATAAGGGCATGCACCTGGAATGTCCGGACCCTTAATGGGGAAGGTGCCTCTGCCCAGCTGGTTGATGTCCTCATACGACTCAAGGCTGACATCACCGCCAACCAAGAAGTGCGATGGACGGGACAAGGACGGAAGAAGGTGGGTCCTTGTGACATCTACTACAGCGGCCATATAAAGGAGCGCAAATTCGGTGTTGGATTTGTGGTGGGAGAGAGACTACGTCGCCGAGTCCTGGCATTCACCCCGGTGGATGAACGTCTTGCCACAATCCGCATCAAAGCGAGGTTCAACATATCGCTGATTTGCGCCCACGCCCCAACGGAAGAGGAGGACGATGTGACCAAAGATGCTTTCTATGAGCGCCTAGAACGTACCTATGAGCGCTGCCCCCGCCACGATGTAAAAGTCGTGCTTGGCGATTTTAACGCCAGGGTGGGTAAAGAAGGTGTCTTTGGCACAACAGTCGGAAAATTAAGCCTCCATGACGAAACATCGCCAAACGGCCTGAGGCTGATCGACTTCGCTGGGGCCCGAAATATGGTCGTCTGTAGTACCAGATTCCAGCATAAGAAAATACATCAAGCTACTTGGCTGTCTCCTGATCGAAACACGCGTAACCAAATCGATCACGTTGTGATAGACGGAAGACATGTCTCCTGTGTTTTAGACGTGCGTACGCTCCGAGGACCAAATATAGACTCGGACCATTATCTGGTCGCAGCGAAGATACGCACCCGCCTCTGTGCAGCAAAGAATGCCCGTCAACAAACACAAGGAAGGTTCGACGTCGAAAAGCTGCAATCGCAACAGACAGCCACGAAACACTCTACTCGACTTGCACTCCTGCTCTCTGAGAGCACTCATCAGCATCTCGGTATAAGGGAACTGTGGAACGTCATCTCAAACTCACTGCGTACCGCTGCAGCCGAAACAATTGGTTTTCGGCAACGACAAAAAACAAGCTGGTACGATGAGGAGTGCCGTCTCGCAGCGGAGAGAAAACAGACTGCCTACCTCGCAACGTTGCAAACGACCACAACACGTGCGGGATGGGATAGATACCGAGAGCTGAAGAGGGAAGCGAGACGCATCTGCAGACAAAAAAAGAAAGAGGCCGAAATGCGTGAGTACGAAGAGCTTGAGAAGCTGGCAGACAGAGGGAATGCTCGAAAATTGTATGAAAAAATGAAGCGACTTAACGAAGGTTTCAAGACCGGAGCATCCTCATGTAGAGACCAAGGTGGTAATCTGGAACCGATCCCCCAATCGATGACGATGGAACAGATGTTCCATTACCCGACCATGAAGAAATTCGAATAGCAATTACCCGCTTGAAGAACAACAAAGCAGCGGGGGCCGATAGATTACCGGCAGAACTATTCAAATACGGCGGCGAAGAACTGATAAGGTGCATGCATCAGCTTCTTTGCAGAATATGGTCGGAAGAAAGCATGCCTGACGATTGGAATCTCAGTGTGCTCTGCCCAATCCATAAAAAGGGAGATCCCACAATCTGCGCCAATTACCGTGGGATCAGTCTCCTAAATATCGCATACAAGGTTCTATCGAGCGTACTGTGTGCAAGACTAAAGCCCACCGTCAACGAACTAATTGGACCTTATCAGTGTGGCTTTAGGCCTGGAAAATCGACAACTGATCAGATATTCACCATGCGCCAAATCTTGGAGAAGACCGGTGAAAAGAGGATCGACACACACCACCTTTTTGTCGATTTTAAAGCTGCTTTCGACAGCACGAAAAGGAGTTGCCTTTACGCCGCGATGTCTGAATTTGGTATCCCCGCAAAACTAATACGGCTGTGTAAATTGACGTTGAGCAACACCAAAAGCTCCGTCATGATTGGGAAGGACCTCTCCGAGCCGTTCGATACCAAACGAGGTTTCAGACAAGGTGACTCACTATCGTGCGACTTCTTTAACCTGATGCTGGAAAAAATTATAAGAGCTGCAGAGCTAAACCGAGAAGGTACAATCTTCTACAAGAGTGTACAGCTCCTGGCGTACGCCGATGATATTGATATCATCGGAAGCAACAACCCCGCCGTTTGTTCTGCTTTTTCCCGCATGGATAAGGAGGCGAAGCGAGTGGGTCTGGAGGTGAATGAGGACAAGACGAAATATCTCCTGTCATCAAACAAACAGTCGGCGCATTCGCGTCTTGGCTCCCATGTCGCTGTTGACAGTCATAACTTCGAGGTCGTAGATAATTTCGTACACCTGGGAACCAGCATCAACAACACGAACAATGTCATCCTCGAAATCCAGCGCAGAATAACTCTTGCCAACAGGTGCTACTTTGGACTGAGTAGGCAATTGAACAGTAAAGTCCTCTCTCGACGAACCAAAATCAAGCTCTACAAGTCGCTTATCATTCCCGTCCTGCTTTACGGTGCAGAAGCTTGGACGATGTCAACATCAGATGAGACGACACTAGGAGTTTTCGAGAGGAAAATTTTGCGTAAGATTTATGGTCCTCAGAACATTGGCAACGGCGAATACCGCAGACGATGGAACGATGAGCTGTACGAGTTATACGACGACATTGACATAGTTCAGCGAATAAAAAGACAGCGGCTACGCTGGCTAGGTCATGTTGTCCGAATGGACGAAAACACTCCAGCCCTGAAAGTGTTCGATGCAGTACCCGCCGGAGGAAGCCGAGGAAGGGGAAGACCTCCGCTCCGTTGGAGGGACCAGGTGGAGAGCGACCTGGTTACACTTGGGATCTCCAACTGGCGCCGAACTGCGAAGGAGAGAGAGAGGTGGCGAACTATCGTCGATTCGGCTATAACCGGCTAAACGGTTGCAACGCCAATCATATACATTAGTCCTTTCAATTTTAAATTTTCTATTATTTTTAATTAGTTTTGCACATTTTTTATGTCTACTGACTGAGTGAAGATACTTTTTATGACATAAACTACGATTGCATTTTTATATCAAAAATATTTGATGAAAGACACTGTGGGAAATACATTTCAGCGCTGGTAGTGCTAACTGTTTAAAATTAATTACTTATTTTAATGCTTTCGCAGTTGTTGTTGACTGTCACTGGCAGCCAAATGGCGCGTAAATTAAAACGTTATTAAACTGTCACAGAGCAGCAAACAGAAAATTACTGAACAACCTTTAACTTTTTTATATTTTCTTTTATGAAAATCTAAATCAAAATAGCGCATACTCTAAAAGTAAAAACAACAGCAAGTTATTGTTGTTGTCAAATTGCGATTGCACTCAGGCGCTGGTGTATAAACAATTTGCGATGCGTTCATTGTCAGACGCGAGCAAGCGATACAATTGCATGCCACAAACACTGTGGCATTACTGTGTGGCGCATGGACAACAGTTGCTGTTGCCCGCGTTATTCAAAAGTTTGTCGGCGACGCGTAATCACAGCGCTGCCAAAATGGATTATCGTCTGCAAAAATGCGCGCGATTGTGCATGGGTGTGTGTGGTGATTTTTTTTTTGGTGTGCGCGCGACGTGCAAATTGATACGTTGCACATTGCATTATTGATAGCTGATAATTGGCAATAGCATTGTCGTTTGACCCTAGCTACCCTAGCGCGGAATTGTCTGGCAATTGAATTTTATTGACTTGTAATTGAAGACACTTTCACATGCTTTGCTATTTACACGAATTTTATTGTTATTTAAGTTATTAAACTGTTATAGATATTATTTGAGAAGTAGGAATATATAGGCGAAGGCAGGAGATATATGATTTGTATCAATAAGGTATTTACCGTTACTTAATGAATATAAACCAAAAGCTTTTAGTTTCAAGAATACAGTGCTAATAAAATAATTCCTTCTTTGTGTTCTGAACCTAAATCCGTTTCGTGAAAGCTGTTTTTGGAAAGTTTTTCGCACAATAATGAAAAATATTACCTAAAGTTAAACATTGAATATATTTTAGGTATAGTGACGAGGCCCTTGGACTTTTACAATGAAAAAATATATATATAACAGTTTTGTCGTGACCATAAAAAAAATAATCTTGAATTGGACAATAAACAGTTGAACCACCTTCACCAAATTGAGCTCAACATGTAAATATTTTCTCTACAAGCTTTCCATCACATTTTTTACCCAATAGGTTCCCATGTTTATGAATTGACTACACACTAAATAAATGCACACGCATATCTGTGTTCGTACGAGTCTCACAAATAATCATTGCGATCTTTATCTACACTACTGACTTACTGATGAATTTATGCACTTTCTAACTAAATAAAGTCATCCCATACAAAAACTGCATAAATCAAGAAAGTTACTCAGCAAATGCGTAAGCAAGAGAAAACCCACATTCGAGCGCACAGATGCTGAATGGCAGAAACTTCAAAAACCGCATGTTAACCAAATCACCGGAGATCATCAGCTGAGGCGCAGTGGCAATAAAAGGAGGCAGAGAGGCACAGATGAATATTTACATGAAATTAAGATAATGGCAACCATGCTGATGTTGCATAAACTAGCATTGCGTTGGCCCAACCGAATGACGGATCGGGTCGATGTGAGCGCCATAAAAGGCAATCGAAAGGAATTTCGCGGCGAACAACTTTACATTGCGGTACTTTTTGCTCTCACTGTGCGCACTGGCTGTTGTGCCACGAGGTGAGGCTTAATTAAATATTGGGAAGCATTGCAAAAATTCAGTTGCGGCAATTTTCGTGTACGCAGCGTGGGTAAATGAGTGGGTCGAAACTTCCAGGAATATATTTATTTTGCTTTTGCGAAAAAACAAGGAATTCATATTAATGAATTAATTTGAAAGTTGTAATACAGTTAAAATATATAATAATAACGTATAGTTTGAAGTATGAAATCCCTTTGAATAGAATAGATCTAATAAAATAAAAAATAATAGTATTAAAAAAGCCGTAAGGATTTTTTTTGATTTAGAATATTCGTATTTAAAGGATTGTCATAATTTTTCTTACTTAATTATTAAAACTTTACATTCTAAATGTAAAAGGTTTCTTAAAAATACTTCTATTTTTCTGCCTACAACTGTGTACATTGTATGTACAATACATCAAAATTATATAAAAAATATAAATAATGCACAAATGACAAATGTAGAAAGTAATCGTTGAAATTACATGAGATAACTCAAAAATGAAAAGTAACATAAAAAGTAATTACAAATGCAATACACTTCATTAAAGCGCGTACGTACAAGATACACAGCTACCACGCATAATGCAGCAATAAAAATATGTACCAAAAACACAACAACAACAATTGCAGCTGTAATTTATACATTATTTCATAAATAATTCAGAAACTTCGCCGCATGCGCATGCGCGTTGTGTGTGATTTCGTTGTATTTTCGAAGTGTTTACTTTGTAATTTTTCAAGACTATATTTTGTACTTTGTATGGTTTCTCCTGTTTATTTGCAATTCGGCGCTGCGCATGCGCACACAGTACGCGTCACTCCTCACATAATTACATAGAATTTTGCAATATAAATACACACATACATGCTTGTATCACATGTAATTTTCGCATTACAGTAACACATGTCGCAACAAACACGTGAGTGGAAAGCACGCGTCTGTGTGGCCTTTTTTATTCCATTGAGCCGACGGTGCGCAGTGTCTCGCATCTTGCCAAGCTGACGGCGCTCTCAGACATATTTCGAGACGTGCGTCCCACGCAAATTTGCCGCAACAAAACTGGATTCGATGAAGCGATATTGCTTTTAGCGTTGGAACGCGAGAAGCATAGACGGACAGACAACCACATTTGACATAAACACATACATAGTGTGCCGCGCTGCTATCCAGCCATTGACTATTAATCGATTGGAAATCTAATGAGGTGCGAAGAGGCGTGCGTCAAGTGGGCTGTATACGCGCGACTCGCCGTAGCCAAGAAAATTCGCCTTCGTCAACTAGGCGAATGCATCCAACACACACACACATGTACATCTGAACACTGAAATTATTTTATAAGTCGCGACCTGGCAGTCGACGAATCAAGGCAAAGCGCAGAACACTGTATCGCACGCTCAAATATAGTTTGTAATGCGGCACGATGCTTGTGGCAACGACTGTGGTTACAGCCTGTGGTTGTGCGACTGGCTAGAAAGACTGAGGCGTGAGACAGCCCAGCCAGGAAGCCCACTTTTGCTTAGAGAAATTTTTTTGAATTTTTGCTTCGCGTCGTATGTCTGCCTTGTCGTCTGTCGCCTACTGCAAGTGTCAACACTACTGTTTTTTTGTTGCTGCCACTGTTGCCGGTAACCGCACGCAATTGACACAATTGCTTAATCCATTGGCGCGTGCGCACATTGCGTCTGCGTTTGGAAAACTTTAGCCGAGCTTTTGGCCATGTGACAGGTTCGCCACCATTGCGGAGGCGTTTGTCTGTCGCATAAATTCTGTGGATGCCAAAGCTTGAAGTGAATACGGGAGAGTGCGGAAGAGTGGACGCTTATTAATGACGCGGCTGACAAGCGGCAGGACGCTATGCGACATGTGAACAGCTGATTAAATGAACCTATTAAATTCGAAATATGTGGCGCGGCGAGTTTGTGCAACACCCATATGCGGGCACGCTTGCAACGCAGTTAGAATGTGTTAATATTTGCTTAAATATGTGCGTCTGTCGCAGTTTTTAATTAAAATGCCACCAAGCGCACTTCTAACGTTTCCTTTAACGCATAGACATGTTCCACTCGATTAAATCCGCCCTCCTCAGTGTTAATGGTTCGCCGCCCATTTTCTTGCTGCCTTCGGACTCGATCTTGTCTTGTGCCGCTTGCGTGTAATTAACACCATTATTGTATAGCAAATAAATTAATGACTACTTGTAAGTGCATTAAGATCTTGCCTTCCGATACAATTTGTATAAATATACAAGTGTCGTAATGAAATATTGGAATTTATGCGTTATATCAGTTCTGGTTAAATGAGCAAAAATAAAAATAAAAATGCAGCAGACGGAGTGAGTAAACGGTTAAAAGCATTTAATGTAAATTACAAATAAATTAATATTTTCTAGTAGTTTCTAATCTTGATTGGCGTATTTAGAGTCTGAGCTAAAAATATTAAAAATAAAATATAGAAAAATATATTTCAAATGATAATTTTATTCACCCTCATTGATTTGCCATTTCGCTAAATTTGTGCGTTGCTGGTTTGACGAAGCTATTTATATGTAAAAGCAACAACAACGTTAGAGAGTAGAATTCACATTAAGAAAATAAAACATGATATTTCATTTTTAATTAATTGGGAGTGTTCAATTGTGAATAAACGTTCCGATTACACATGGCAATTGTAATAAAATAAATGTATAAATCAATTAACTGAAATGAGACGAGCTTCGCAACTGGTTTGACAATTTTGATATGCAATATATTAGAGAATTCCGATTTAGTTATAAAAGTAATTAAACATGTGCATTTACATACATACATATTCATGCCTGGATAAATAGTTACACACACCTGCTATGGTTTATTTACACTTATAAATATGCATTACGCGGCGGGTAATTGACGGGGAGACATCTATTACCTTCCGATCGAGGAACTTCTTAATTGATTAAGTCAAGTAGAAATAAATATTTTGTAAATTCCAAATTAATGGTACTGCATCGAACACTTTCAGAGCTGGAGTGTTTTCATCCATTCGTACAACATGACCTAGCCAGCGTAGCCGCTGTCTTTTTATTCGCTGAACTATGTCAATGTCGTCGTATAAATCGTACAGCTCATCGTTCCATCGTCTGCGGTATTCGCTTTTGCCAATGTTCAGAGGACCATAAATCTTACGCAAAACCTTTCTCTCGATAACCCCAAGAGTCGTCTCATCGCATCTTTTGCATAAGTCAACTTAAAATGTTAACTTTCTTGAAGAATGGGGCAAAATTTAATCGGATTACCCTCTTTAAGGCCGTTAAATTTATATTTTATTAAATTTTATTGCCTTAACTACAACGACTTCCTGGAATTAAACTTCAATTCTGCGATTTCTGGGAAAAGCTTAAACCATTTGTTATCTTCAAATTGAATTCGTTAAATAAATTCCGGTTGAATGAATTTCACAATTCTCAATGTGGAGGAGAATAGGATAGAATGAGTGTAATAATATTTGGTTGCACGCTTGTGGGCGCTCAACGAAGCGAAATCAATTTTAACTAATTGGCACGAAATCGCCAGCGACCAGACATATACGACAATTAAATTTCAAAGACCATACCTACATACTTTTGTGAGAGAGAGGAGTTAACTGCTAGCTAACCAATGTTATCTTGAGGCGAAATAAATGTTTATAACAGTATAAAGCTGTGTGTATATCCCTTAGTATATGTATTGGCTGAAGATTTCTCGCTGGACTTCTTGCATTGAGTTATAGCGAACGAAAGCCAAACAGGAAGTAAGCCACGTAAACAAGTTTTTGTTGGTGTGCTGAGGGGTAACGCGAACGGTGAGACTTTGCAATAAGAGATAAACAAATCCATATGGGAAGCTGTCCGAAGAAATGCTTAAATTGACTTACACAGGTAATAGAAATGAAGGAAAAAATATATGAGAGAAATGTTAAAATTTTATTTTGCAAGTGGTATTGGCCATGAGTTGAGGGTGAGAATTGCAATAAAAATGCAGTTGCATGGTGGCTTGGGCTCAATAGTCTTGTAGTGACTTGAATCCCAAGCACGTGCAGGATTGTTAGCGAGTCAGAGGCATAAGCACAAGATAAAGTTTATATCGAAAAAGGCATGAGAAAAGGGTGCTAGAACAGGACTGGGTGAACATTTCGCTTGTGGTGACCACAATATGCAATTACCCTTTGCAGTTAGAAACATGACATGCTACATGAAAAAAAAAAATTCAAAAAGTCAAAGGAAAGTGAAGGTATACATTTCAGGTTAAAATAAAATCCATATTCGCCACAAGTTTACCAGCGCATGGGGTGTGCAATTTCGACCGTGTCCGCTGCTTGTAAAACCAAAGCATAAGGTGCCGCGTAAATCGAATGCAAGCGGGGGTTTATACTGGCTTTGACGTTGGGAAATAACTTAAGCTCGTGGGAGATCCGTGTATTAAAACTTCTCATCTGCAGGGTAATCTGGACTTATTTATGTGAAACAGAAGTAATAATGAAAATGCCGAAGTGTTCAAGTGAAATATTTCATTTAGATGCTGTAATTATTTCAAATTAATTGATTTTGAGGAAAGTATATTTATACCAAATTAAAGAGAGCAATTCAAAGCGAAGAACCGCCCTCAACAAATTTATCTAAAATTTAAGCCAAGCTTACAGCAGTTTTGTGTTAAAACGTCAGTTATTAAATAAATACACACATTTATATTGGGAATAAAATCCATTCGACTAAAAAAGCGTTCAATGATTTTATCTGCGCTCAACAGAGTACTATGGCTATAGAAGAGCGGTCGTACAGGGCGTATGAGTTATGAAAGCCAAATAACACTTGTTGTGAACATTCTATCCATATTTAAAACAATAACAATGTGAGTATATACATATGTGTGCGTATACGTGCTCCTGCATCAGTGGCGTGTGTCTCATGAGTGTTGTGTGCGTGTGTAGGTATGAGTGAGCGTTTGCTTGCTTCACTGCTGAAATTCCAGACACGTACACTCACATGAATTTTGCAGTGTTTTTCGTGGTGATTTAACCTTTTTCGCTTGAAATAGTCGATTTCTGCACCTTCAGCCACATAATGGCAGCTCACCAGCGAAGCAAAAACTATAGCAGCTCAACTATAAACGTACACATAGTATGTATGTGTATATATGTTTCTCTGAACGCCCACACCTTGTTGCATTGTTTTCTGAGCAATTCACCCGATTCGGATCACTCATTTTGCACACCTTTAATCTGTACCGCTTGGACGTGTGTTTCATCGAGCACTTTCCTTGTTGTTGTTTTTGTATGTGAAAGTGTTTTGTTTGATTATTGAGCTACTTTCGGTGTGTTGTTTAAATATTTTCGTTGTATTTTTTGTTTTTGTTTCGTTTTTTTTCTGACTTTTGTTTATCGCTTCGATGCTGCCAGCTTTCTGTGTTCCTCACGCATGTTTATCATCGAACATTTTCTATTTGTTTGGAATAATAATAAAAGTCCTAATAGTTTTTGTTGTTTTACTTTTGTCACTTCATGGAAAGCTGAAGCTATTTTCGAATTCTCTCACTCACAGCTTTTTCTTGTTAACACCCATACACCAAAGTTTTTTATGATTAAATGCAGTGATGTGTTGGGTTTATTGGTTGGTTGAATCTTACGAAAATTAATTTGCACTGGATTTATTCGACTCTTCGGAAATCACCTGGCGGATTTGAGGTTGATTAAATGTGAGATTATTTGGTTATATGGAAAAAGTAAAAAAGAAACTTTGGCAAATTAAATACTTAAATTAAAATAAGGTTGCATGGTTAAGTTAGAAGAAGAGAGATTAAGATTAAGTGGAGCAACTATTAAATTATCAAATCATGTTTTCTTTAAATTCCTTTGAATAAAAAGCTATAATAGAATTAAAATACCGGGCTTGGAGAAGGCACCCTACTAAAGAATTAACTTCTGCCAGTTCCCTCCATTTCTAAGAAACTATTTGCATCTTTTATTCACTGCATTAAACAACAAGTAAGGAAGGGCTAAGTTCGGGTGTAACCGAACATTTTATACTCTCGCAATTTATTGATGTAATTTTATAAAGACAACACAATTCGACCCATATATTCGGCATAAAGTTCAATACAATAACGAAAATCATCATAAATAGTATATGGGGACTGAGGTAATTCCTAAACCGATTTCACTCGTTTTCACCACCAAGATACAACGTATCGAAGACTATACGCTCACTTAATTTAATAATTCTTATAATTAGGTATATGGGATCTGGGGGAAGTTATGACCCAATTTTTACCATTTCAGGTACAGAGAGAAACTGTTATAAGAAAAAAATTCAGAGGGAATGAATTACATTAAAATATCTGAGGGATTTACCTATATTTTCGGTGAAAAATTAACCTTAGGCACTGAGTTCTTCATGTTTGATATCTGGGGCCTTGAAAAGTCATGGTTCGATTTTGACAATTTTTCCACAAGTGATGTCACAGCTCAAATACAGTATTTGTGTAAAGTTTTATTCCGCTAGCTTCATTGGTTCCTTATGAATACATTATAAAGTGAACGAATCAGATGGAATTCAAAATTGGGTTATATGGGAAGTAGACGTAGTTGTGAACCGATTTCGCCCATATTCCACCCGTGTCATCAGGGTGTCAAGAAAGTGTTATGTACCGAATTTCATTGAAATCGGTCGAATAGTTCTTGAGATATGGTTTTTGACCCATAAGTTGGCGACGCCACGCCCATTTTCCATTTTGTAAAAAAATCTCAGTGCAGCTTTCTTCTGCCTTTTCTTATGTAAAATTTGGTGTTTCTGACGTTTTTCGTTAGGGAGTTAACCCACTTTTAGTAATTTTCAACCTAACCTTTGTATGGGAGGTGGGCGTGGTTATTATCCGATTTCTTTCATTTTTGGACTGTATAAGGAAATAGCTAAAATAAACGACTGCAGAAAGTTTGGCTTATATAGCTTTATTGGTTTGCGAGTTATATACAAAAAACCTATTTGGGGGCGGGGTCACGCCAACTTTTCCAAAAAAATTACATCCAAATGTGCCCCTCCCTAATGGGATCCTATGTTCCAAATTTCATTTTCATAACTTTATTTATGGCTTAGTTATGACACTGTATAGGTTTTCGGTTTCCTCCATTTTGTGGGCGTGGCAGTGGACCGATTTTGCCCATTTTCGAAAGCAACCTCCTCAGGGTGCCAAGGAACATGTGTTCCAAGTTTCATTAAGATATCTTAATTTTTACTCAACATCCGGATCAAGACATCCGGATTTCAAATCTACTCGTCATCCTGATCATTTATGTATATATAACCCCATATCTAACTCTTATATTTCTTGGTGACACAAACAACCGTTATGTGAACAAAACTATGATACTCTGTGCAACAGGTTGCGAGAGTATAAAAAACTATAAATAATTGTGCATTAGAAAGCTGTCACTTTCACTGATAAAATATGCAAATTATTCATGGCAACAACTAAACCCAGCCACGACAATTCAAATCAATTAACGTCGGACGCCCTGCGGTCAATGAGACCGCGCGCATACAATTTGTTCAATGAAGATGTTTGAACAAGGCATAATGGGCGCTCAATCAGTATATAACTGCATATGTAACGAGGCATATGCATATAGAGGGCAACACTGGCAGGCATATGGATGTTCGGCTGCTGCGCCGCGACATGAGGCACCACACTGGCGATCTGTTTGGGTAGCTAATCCAAATATTGTCACAGCGGGCAGTACAAGGCATATATTTTCATATTAGACGAACGTTTAAGTGACTTCAAATAAGAAATGCAGCTCAACAGTGCATTAGCGAATTAATTTGGCGTTTCATGCGGCACCAACCTCTTAGTGATTAGTTTTTCAGTTAACTGCAGTTTTTGTTGTTGTTGTTACGACTGATCCACAATTGCTTGCAATGAATTTATTAGCGCATAAATATTTATTATGAGAATTATTAGCGTACAAATGCCGTAGTGGCAAAAGTTCAAATAGATTGGAATGTTGCCACAAGCTGCGACTGAGAGCGTTTTCTGTTCACTTAAGCAGATTTTATTAATTTTATATCCATGCTTTTACTTCTGTAAAGAGGGTAATACTAAAATGTTGCGAATGTATTTTAACACTACATATTGTGTGAACACTATTATATTTGTAAATAATGCAAATTTCCTTTTTTAGTTTAAATGCAAAAAATAATAATTTTAGTTTGATACACTTTAACCCTTGTTAAACCCCCAAAATTAAAATATTGGATATTTAAATAATTTAGGTATTGGTTATTCAGGTTTAAAGTAGTGCAACTGCAAAAATCAGCGATTTGCATTATTGAGAACCACCCTAATGCATATATATTAGATTTTATGTAAATGTGTGATGTTGCCAAAATGCAATGCACTTAGTCAACATTCAACTCCATTTTCACCTATACGTACATATGCTTATGTTTATGCATATTATGTGCCACCATTTGGTGCATGCGTTTGTTGTAGACTCAGTGCAACAAATTCATATGTTGTTTAGCCGCATGTGCCAAATGTTGCACATCGAAAATTCTTTAAACACTCTATTTCGAATTTCGTGATTACTTCATACAAAATCGTTTTTATAAAATTAATTCTTAAGAAATATTAGTAAATTGTGTGTTTACACCTTCTTAACTCCCATGTTGTAGGTGAATTATGTGGGGATCGAATCCCCTAAAGCATCGTATATAATGAACTAACGAAATAATATCTAGTTCGCTAGATGGTGCATATATATTTTAGTATAATTTAAATGTTGATCGGTTTCAAAAATAAAAATATTTCATTTTCAAATTCATATGTTCGAAAAATGTTTATATTGAGTTTTTTAAATATCTCATTTCCCCCCTCATATCTGAAAACAACTACATTGTACTCCTATGACTAGTGTGGCGACCGATTCCCAGACAACACACATATTTTCTATTGCCCGGGCTTCCGTAATTCCCAGTGCCAGCAGTTGTGTTCTTTTACATTGTTGTCGTAACTATTGTATTATGGCTAGCATGTTGTTGCACAAACGCTTAACGCTGATGCAAATGTCATGTTGCAACATAGCAAATATTAGAAATGTTCAGCAATTGTCGCCACTTGTGTTTGTGCTGCTGTCATTTTACATACTATGTAGGAGCTGTAGTTGTTATTTGGTGGCCCTTCACAGACAGTGCCGCAGACGGTTTACTTTTGCATTCTATGTAAGCATACTCAATATATAACATGCCACCGAGTTTCTTGTTGTAAGCGGCATGTAAAGCGCTTAGAAGAAAATGTTGCCTGTCCAACGGAACAATACAAAACATGCCACAAACAATTACAACAATTGTAAGTAGAAAAGAAAAATCAACAAGCATATGCTTGTCGCCACTTGGCACTTGCAGCAGCAAAACTAAGCTGCAGACAACATGTGAAAATTGTAAGAAGCAAGTGCCTTTGCGGCCAGCAACACTGCTCGCAATAAGCTACAACTGATGATGATACTGTCACACCACTCTTTAGTTGTTTCATTCAGACGCTTAGTCGCGGAGCATTACTTGCCACGCATGCAAATTGCGTAGCTGCTGCGCCTTGGTGCCAACAATGTTGTCATTTAGTCAACTTGCCACTTAGCAGTTATGTTCATGCGTCCGTTGCAAAGAAAGCGTTGACGTGCCACATGAGGAGAAAAAATTGCGGTAATTGCATGCCACCATCGGTCAAGAGCCTTTTGTTGCAGAAATCGTAATTTTCTCTTGTGTTGCATGGTGTGAGAAATTTATATTTATATATTTATTTGCTTTCGTTTTGTTATTGTTGTGGCAATAATGTGCCATTCAAAATGGTTTATTTGCACTTCTCTTTTTTGGCTGCTGCTGTCTTCGACATTAGTTCTGCGCTGTGGCAAGGCGTCGTTCGTAAATTTACTGTGGCATGACAGCTAGAGCCTCCAATTGTTGTTGTTGCAAGAGGAGCTAATTTGCATACAAAAATGTGGCATATTGTTGCGATTTGTTAGAACTGACGTAAAACCGTTATTTAGGTGGAAGAAGCATTAGTCGCAAAACTAAAATATTTAACTGTGGTTTTATTCAGAAATTGTGGAGTTTCATGTTCTTTCAGATGCGAATTAAATTATACTAATTTTGTCTAAATTTAGTTGAAGTTTATTTCAGTAATTTTCCCATTTCTGTTATGTTTCTATGGGTTTTCAATAGACGGGCATAACGGTAGTGTGTTCAATAGTTTCAACTATTCAACGGAAATTAGTAAGATCCAGAACTCGATCTTTAAAATCAGATTCTATTATGGTTTGTCTTATATACATATTTGAGGTTCTAGACGCCATTTTTGTCTCGAAAATTTAATTCTTTATAATTCTCATCACATTTTTCCTTATAAAGGGTGTTTTGGGGACTATTGAACGCTTTCCCGTATGTTGCCATGTTGTAGTAGGAAAAAGTTCTGAGAATGGCTTAAAAAGACTTCTTAGAGCCTTTGGCCTGAGAGGAAAGATGAGTTTATATTCTTTAGATTGCACCATATCACCCTAAACTCTTGGAAAAGCTGTCATTTTTAACTTCCTCAAACCTATCAATGAATATTGTAGATACATATTGAACTTTCATTAGCGCAGTAATTGCCATAATGACCACATCCACCACAATGAACAACTGGATGTCGACGGCGCTGGCTACTTAAATGAATGACACATCAATGTGTCAACCTAAGCCCTGATAATGCTTTGCTGGAACTATTGGATACCGTGGCTTACGGTTGAGGGTCGCTTGATCGCGATTATGTAAGCGCGCGTCGGTCAAATCAGCTGCAGTTGTGGCAATTAGAGCCATTTAAACCAGCGATTGGTCGAGCACCTATACCATCTCTGTTCTCTCGGTAGATAGACGGTCGCCCCATCAACCCGCTGCCTGGCCGTAATTTGCTGATTTCGATTGTGTTGCGCCCATTGCACATTTATATACTCATAACGTGAGCTTTTAGATTTCGGTATGCAGAATTTTAGCATTCCGCATTGCAACAGAGTTTGCCATTTGTTCGAATGCTATGTCATTGCATTTAGTCAATGCGATCGCTGAGCCGCTGAATACTGGCTTGCCCCTGTTGCCACAATTTCTGATTTTCTGCTGTCCTCGATTAATAATGAAAATGTGCTGACGCCATGGTGCCAATAGCCCCCGTGCTCCAATTGGCACCCAAGCACCGAGAGGGTCTATGTAAATGCTGTCGTTTCTTTCTTGTTGTTGCACTCCGGTCGCTTCCGCATTGTTTCATGGTTTTTATGCCAATTTTACCTTCTTGATTTCATCGCTGTTGTTGTTGGCTACTTGAACTGTGATGCTGATATTGCAAATATTTTTTATTAATGCCACAATTAATGTTGCTCGGCAGCTTGTTTATTGTTGTTTCAGTGCCTCAATTGTGCTATGCTTTTCATTATTAGCAATTAAAATATCACGCGATTTCATTAATTCGCCAACAACTGCAATTAATTTGCGATTTATTTATTTTTTCGTTTGTAGTTTTTGTTGTTGTTGATTTAAAAAACCATTTATTATTTGTGGTGCAAATATTTACATTTTAATAACTGTTGTCTAGCATTTGAAGTCTGCGTTATTTATGGCTGTGCCGCATGACATTTGAATATAATTCTTTGATATTAATCGTGTTTAATTAGTGAAAAATTGCAATTTTATTGAGTTGAAAGCGTTTTTTTTTTGGGAAGTAAGTTCAAATAATTAAAATCATAATTTATTTGAAGGTTAAGCAAATATTTTTCCAACTATTTTGCAATGGATTTACTAAACTAGCAGCAAAAAATAGGTGGCAAGACTATATACAGTTGAACTTCCTTCCAATAGGCAATAGAAGTTAAGTTTGGAACTTTGAAATTGGAAACTTAAATTCTCGAAAATCCGTGCAACTTTAAACGCCTAAAAGTTTAAAGCAGTTCACCAGCGCACATACCACAACAACACACCAACAAATATGTAAGTGTGGCCGTGTGCAAAAATTTCTACGCTCGAATGAACCGCTATAAAACCGCTAATCCCCTGTAGGCATTCTAATCACCCAACACCCAGTCACCGATGCAGCCGTAAATCGATGCCTACGGCAATTGTTCGGATATATGGCACTCCATTGTTGTTGTTATTGCAAGTTTCGCAACCAATTTTGTTGTTATTGTTGTTGCTGCTGCTATCGATACGCTCGTATGTAAGTGAGCTAAGCGCATGGAAGCGTATATTGAACTATTGTGTGCAAGCAATTGTTGTTGTTGGCCTTCGAAACGAAACTGAAACTGGACTTGGTTGGTGCGAGCAAGTGCCGTTTCTCTTGCTGGATATACATATGTGTGCGTGTCAGCGTCGGTTGTCGATGATTTAGTGCAGCCACCGTTGTTGCTAGTGAAAACCCAACGAACAACTAACACGCGCGAACAGACTTCGCGCATTACCGTTACAGCGCGCCCCCAACCTACATTAACACAAATCTTACAAATGTATATAGTAGAGAGTGCTTTTGATACTGGTGCTCGTTGTCAATTCAAGTTTTAAAATATGACTTTTCGCATCGTTGGCCTTTCCCTATGGCTTCTGGTGTGCAACAATAAAAAATCATCAACTGTACAATATGCCACTCTGGTAATTTAAGAAGTCTTACATAAACTTGTTCCCATATTATTCATATGAGATAGTTTTTCAACCTCGGTAATAGGCCATAAAAGCTCGTAATTGGTTTTATATGCTTCGGAGAATGTAGTTAGCTTGTATTATAGATCAGAAATTGTAGATCTGCTCCCTATATCCCATATGTATATGTATATCCTTCCAATATACATATTTGATTTAAACACTAATGAAAGCTGGATGAATTTTCAAAAAAATAAAAATAAAATGAAATCAAATCCGTCACCATTAATCAACAGGTTATGCTAAGAAGGTATCAAGAGATGTGAAACAGAAACAGTCAAGAAGATTTTTTTTTTCATTTGTAATACATTTTGAGGCATCTCAGGCTCTTATTGTGGGACTGTAAAGAATCGCATTTAAATTCAGCATCCATATCAGATTTTATTGCACGTAAGTTAACACCTGGTCAGTTTATTTCGCACAAATAATTAGAAGATTAAATTGGAGGTGTTAAAATTAATTGCGATTTACCTAATTAAACAAATCTTGTCACTACTTTCCTGTTAAATGCGGCATTAACAGGCGGAAATGTCTCCATTGAACACTGACATAAATCCACATACTTTTAGTGAACTAACAGTGTTATATATTAATTCACACAATAATTCACTCGAATATCCATTAATGCACAATGAAATTAACTTTCACCGTTTCATATCCACCGTTATAACTAGTTTCCACCTGTTCTGTGTGCTTTTTGACATCAAATCAATTAAATCAAAGAAAAAAGGCCATTAAAATGGAATCCATTAAAACGTGAAATTAGTGACTTTCGGGGAACGTCACACGAAGATGATTAGCTGTCAACGAGTTCTGACAGTTTGCTGTAAACATGAAAGTGGAACAGGATTCGATTTGCTTACGTGGAAATAAATCATTTATCTTCCACTGATTGACATTTGTTGTTTCGTGCTGACGGTTATTTATTATTTCTGCTGGCTGTAAATTTTAAATGAGCAGGTGATTTGCCTTTTTAAGGAGGTGTAAATAAAAATATATTGGGATAGTCTGTCAAACTTGTCTATTATACATGAATTAAGTCTCTTAATAGAGAACTATGTCATATTAGTATGCTCTAAAGACCTTTCAAAATGAAAGCAAGTAAATACACAAGATTTACAATTCATGATAGAATAAAATTTTATTTTCTTAAAATGAGCTTTCATCAAAATAATGTGAGCTTTCATCACTATCTCCAGCGAAAACAAGACGAGCTTTCACATATTCCAACATTTGTATGGTTTTTAAATCACCTAGCCACCATTTTACTAGCTTACCCAATCAGTGCTTTCTTTTTGATTCAAAGAAGGTTTTCGTTTGCAAGTATGTTTGTGTTTCCTTATCGTTTGCAAAAGCAAAAAGTTGTTAACAATATTCTAACACTCTTAGATTTCTATACATCATCATTATTTACCTGTAAAGAAAGCAATAAAATAAATATGTATTAAATTTAATCAATAAAATTTGAGCGGAATGTCATAACACAATTTTACTTAATACTAATACATACTTATATTTGGATATATACATATGCATGAGCTAAATAAAAATCACTAATTCAAAAAGTATGGATCTCACAATGAAGAAAGAACAACACAATGGGAAAGAAAATAATTAATGCAACATACTAACTAACTTTCTTACCAACTCACTATATTTAACATAATAACAATAGAACAAACAAACGAATCCAGCTAAATGATATGCGGCATTTATTGTTGTTTTTGTTTTCTCTATAAAGACAGGGCGGCTTGTCATGCAAAGACTCAGTGCTAAGAAACTCAGACACGATGGCTGGCCGCTCAAAGATATGCAAGAAACTCGTTTCTACCACGCGTGAGCTTAACTTCAAGTTGAAGATGGTAGCAAACAGGAATATGAAGCATCATCAACTTGCTTATACTCGTATTCGTACTAAATTATGATTTTGTTTTAAGCTGAAATAATCGCACGAATAATGGAGCGCCCACGCTTCGTTCGATTGGATGGTGAAAAAACAAAACTAAACTGGTTGAGAAAAATAAAGACATAAAAATGGCGCAAACGAAGACAAACGACATAAAACAGGCAAATACAGGTAAACGGCGATAATATGTTTTAAGTTTTGGGCGAAAAATTTTTATTAGCCGTCTTCGATTCGCAACATCTATGTATGTTTTCTTTGGACACTGGTCGAAATACCAACGTGTGAAATCAAACGGAGTGTTATATAATTAAATTCCATGTTCTCACAATGGTATAAGTTCAACATTGGTCTTGTTTGATATTTTATTTGAAGATAGATAATAATTTGAAAGCCAAAAATAGCCGAAGTAAACCCAGAATAAGATCATAGCCAAGAGGCTTTTGGCTAGAGTTTAAAAAACTCGACTTTTGCCTATAATAAATAATTGGAAAATGCTGTCGAACTAATAGAAACCTATAATGTCCAAAGATATATAATGAGTTCACTTTCTTTTGAACAAATATCTTGAACGTAATTTCTTATGTTTGTTTGTTTCTTTATTATAATGAAAACAGCAAATTCCGTAGGCGGGTAGGCCATTTTGTTAAATCCCCTATATTAAGGGCCAAACTATTAAATAATAAAAATATTATTGTCGTAAATACGTCGTAGTACATGTGAGTTTGTGTGTACCCATAAAAATATAAAGAGCACCGCCACATCCAC
Organism: Zeugodacus cucurbitae; assembly: GCF_028554725.1. NCBI lineage: Eukaryota > Metazoa > Arthropoda > Insecta > Diptera > Tephritidae > Zeugodacus > Zeugodacus cucurbitae. Next base: position 49,720,680 of record NC_071669.1, read on the forward strand.
ATTAGCTTCGCGGCTTTATTTTCGTTTTCTCAACTTATGTTTTAATCTCTTTGCATTCGGCATTTATTTATATGCCGCTTTATTTATTTATTTACTTAATGTATTTATATCTATATACGTAGATAGAATCATCATGTGTATATCGAAACAGGCCTCTAAGAGCTGACTCATTCTGTATGTGCCACATTTTGACAGTTTTCGTTTGAGCGCATCTTTTGCCTGGATTCGTTCAGTCTGGTGACCAATTCGATACGTTTGGAAGTCAGTTTTTGTCATCTTACATGTGAATAACTTAGCATTTTTGGCTGTCTCTGTTTATACAATAATAACAATAACTTGACACGTGAGTTGTGTGGTATCTACTATATGCACATACATATGTTTGTATGTTCATAGAAAATCACCGCCCTTTATAGTTGTTGCAATTTTGGTTGCCTGCCAAAATAGCTTTTTCATAGTTCTTAACGTTAAAGCTTTAGACTGTTTTTCATTTTTTTATTTTTCTTGTATATTTTTATTGCTTTCTTTGTGAGGAATTATTCTTGGTGGTGTTGGAAATATTCACTCCACCATTAGGATGTTCACACAGATGCCTCTTCTTGCGGGCTGGCGGATGGGCCGGAATTCGCGACGTATGTTAATGTTGCGTGAAATGCTCAAACATACCTATATACTTATATTTAACATATATACATAAATATGTATAAGGTATGTGAAATTTCTTGGATACACATGTTCATTTTGTTATTTTATCTTTCATTATTTGGCAATATTTAGAATTCACATCCGTATACTATACAATATGATACACATATGTACATGAATACATACAAACATATTTTTATGTATATGTATATGCACATTTAGTATCTACGGTGGCCTCGTGGGATTGTTGGCTTTCGCGTTTGCTTTTAATGGTCTATCACGGCCGATGCCGCAGCAACAACGGACCGGAAGCTGAGGGCATTAATACGACTATGAAAAAGGACATTATTAATTAATAGAAATGTCTACCTACATACATGTATATTTCCATATAAGTTCAAAAATGTTAAATTTTAATTTGAACTTTGCGTATCAGATATATGAGATTATATGTCAAGTCTAAACTATTGCATCCTTCTGAATATATTTTAAAGAGCTTTCACAAGGGTTACTCTTATCAAGTCAGTAAGATCAGAAACTTGTATACTACAAGAGCGTACCCGAGTATTAATTGAGTTTTGAAGTGAAAGTACAGACACTGTTTCAGTCTGTTGGAGAGTAGCATTGGCTATTTGTCAATAGAAAATATAATCACATACATTTAAATTGCATCTTCACTGGATCAGAAAACCATTTAATTGCTCTTCGTCTTTAAATAATCCGAAAATATAAAATAAAATAAATGTATCTTATTGCTTTTTAATATTTTACCACAAACACTTCAAAATGACTACCAAGAGAATGCGCTTTTAATGAGAGATATCGGCTAAATTTTTACAATTGCAACCACCCTGTGTTATTTATTCACTACAAATTCTGCATAGTCTATAAAATGGCAATTAAATAAATTTAAGCACTCAAATTACAAATTTGTGTTCTATTTGTGACCTATGTATATATATATGCATGTAAGTGTGAGTGTGTGTTTTTGGTGCAGTGATCAGCAAATATTATTGAATAAATGCAATTACAAGCGGAGTTTGTGAGCGAAAAATAAAATAGCAATGTTGCAAATTTGTCGTTGAAACGAAATGCTTTCAGCAAATACAAGAGCATTTGTATGTGTGTATATATATACATATCTAAAATGAATATTTATAAATAAATATGTTCATATATCAGTGTGTACTGCATTATTATGTATGACTCTCAGTGGACAGATATTTGCAAAATCAGGCAAATATTGTGAAACGAAAAGGCAACAAAAGCAAAGGCTAACTGCACATACACATTGAAATGTAAACAGCAACAAGTGTCCAGTTAGCGTATTCAGGCAATATATGTAATTGTATGAGTACACTAAGCGTCAAATGAAGGTTTACACATTTTTAAATAAATATTTCAATGACAGCAGATATTTTAACCCTTGAAACCCCAATGACGTTCTTTTAACAATATCTGAAACATCGCGTGCTATTCCGAACTAACCTAGCTTCTAACAGCCAAACCCTATTCTCGTGTACTGTACTGGCTTCTTATCTGCTGATCTGTACTATAAATTTAAGTAACCTTAACAACAGATTTCAAATAGAGGTTTTAAAGTTACAACAAGCGATTTTGCAATTTTTTCTATCGGAAATGGAGGAAAAGAAATTTGGAGTTCTTCCACTCCATAACAGAAATAATAATTAACAGTTGGTATATCATAAAATAGTCCATCAGTAGTTTTGATCTCTGGTCGCTTATAATTTACTAAGCAAGAATTATGAAAGGGCCTATTTGCTTCGAAGCATAGAATCACTAATAAAACATAAGTTGAAAAGTTCAACGGCAGCATGTGTTACGCAGAACCTCACTTTCATGATAAATACCGGTGATTGGGCTGTCAAATCGATTTGACATATTGACGCGACGCTGACTCATTGCCAATTTGAGAGCGCCGCGCGGCGAGACTTATCCGAATGTAGCGTTGACACAATGGAGGCACACGCCACGTTGCAACGTTGCAACAACGCAGCGCGGCATTGCGAAATTGAATTTCCACTAGAGAGAGTCTGCTGCCGATCACCATGCCGCCGAGTCATGGCCATTAGGCAATAAAATGCACATATGGCAAAGTGCCTCGTTGTGGCAATCAAAAATCCAAACAAAAGTTCAATAAATCGCTGTTGTTGACAGCGTGACGCCGTTGAACGCATAGAATGGCAGCTGTCGTTGACATTACGCCACTTTGCATTAGACAAAAGTGTCAAATTCGCGTTATGCGTGCACTTGTTTGTGGCTTGCAACTATGTCAAATGCACTTGCCACACCCTGGACACAAAGGCGCACTTGTTTTGTCGAAGCGTCACACAAGGCTTAAGGACCGTGACATGCATCTAATTAGCACCGTTGTGGCATATGGGGTTCAGTAACAAATGCGGTCAAGTAATGCGAGTGACAAGTTTGTGAGGATTTATATGTGCTCTCTGTTATATAGAATATGCTTACTATTTAAATGAGTCGAGCGATGAAGTCAAAATTTAATGAATTTTCTTTACCATCACTACTGGAGCTATCTTCACTTTCGCTACAATATATGCATTTAAGTAGTTTATGGCATTTAAGGTGGGGTAAGGTTTGTTTCGTCGAAAAAAGACCTTTTTTCATGAATTTTTTTAGAAAAAATTATTGCTGCATGTTTATTTTACTTATTATTATATCAAAGTACAACATTTGAAGGATACTTAAAAAAAAGTTTTATCGAAAAATAGCGAGGAATAACAGATTTATCGTCGATCTCTGCAGGCACCTCGAAAAAAAGTTGTTGGGCGGTGACCAGCCTACAGCATCACTGGATCATCCGAAACCCAAATCAAAATGCTTTCTTTATTTTATTAGTTTATCTTTCAATTGACGTCGAGTTTTTTTTAATTTTTAAATTTTTCAATTTTTGGTACCATTTTCAAGCCAAGATGATGATTTTAGACGAAAAAATCGACCTATTTGTTATTGTAAAATTGTTGGTAATTAAAATTTTTAGAAAAAATCGACGTCATTCAAGAGCTATATATATATATATAATATTTGTTCAAAATTTCAAAACGATCGATGCAGTAGTTTTTTCTGTAGGCTAGTCACCGACTTTAAAAATGACATATTTGGGAAAATCGATTCAAAGTTTTGTACACTCAGCGCAGGTAGCTGGAGGTACCGTTATTCAACCTGCTGTAACTTCGTTAGTTTTTCTCCGAATAACCTAAAACTTTAACGCAATATTCTTGAGATGTTGATGGTTCAGAAAAAAAAAATTAAAAAAAAAATTAAAAACAAAAGTTGTCAAACCTTATATACATTTGGAGGAATTTCGTTGTTAAATTTTGTTTGTGAACGGGTGAAATTATCACTTAATTATAGTTATCAGCGCTAGCAGTTAAGGTTATCATCCTTATATTTGGTGGTGATTAAAAGTGACAGTATTGTATTTGACAATAATTACAAATGGTCCAATTACTAAGAATATTTGAATGTTTGTGTGCTTAAATTAATTCTCAGACAAAGATGAGCGTTTTTCTATTTTAGTATAATTATCTCAATTATTCTTTAATTCCATTTAAATTTTGAAATTAGCTAATTTGTGTAGAAAATTTTGTTATTGAATTTATAATATACCTTAATTGTTATTTTAGTGTTAAATTATTAAAATAATAATTAATATAATTTATTTATTTTCAATTTTAATTTTCTTAATTAATTTTAATTGAATTATAATTTTGTATTTATTTATTTATTTACAAGAGTAATAATTATAAATAATTATTCCACTTAACAACTAAAGCACTGGCTGCCAAGGCCTTCGGCTTGAGAATTATAATTATATATAATTAAATCGAATATTATATTATCGAATTATCATAAAGAAGTACAACAGATAAAATATATTGAAACCCAAATTTATTTGATGAAACAGTTCTATCAATTGCTAATTGTTAATAAAAATAAAATTATTATACAAAATTCGGATGTTTAAAAAAAGTTGCTCTTGGAGCTATATGATGTAATCTCTAAATTTGCTGTCTTAAATTTAGTCGAAAATAGATTAATACTAAGCAAATCTGTTAGGCCTCTTGCCATTAATTTTCAAAGAATTCGTGGTGATTACGCAGAAATGCTCTAATTATGTCTTCGAGCTTGATTTATGTATTTAAACTTTATTTTGTTGGATACATAGGATACATGTATACATACATACATTAAATATATTAATTTCAAAATAAATAATAGAAAAGCTAAACCTAAACTTTCTAAACAAAAACTAAAACTTTCAACAAAAAACATAAAACTTTGCAACATAGTAATTAGAAAGGGACACGTTGTATATTCACACCTATAAACATATGAAAAACGTATAGATTTGCCTAAATTCGTCCATAACTTTTCCGCACACTTCAAAGCCTAGCGTCGTTACTCCTCAGTCATTTATCACTTTCGGGTCACTAAGTACGCATATTTTTTGGCTAATTAAAGAAAACAACAACACTTCACTCACTTCACACCGTAAGTATCAATTAACCGCTGTTGCAGACGATTACCTATAATTACCTATGAGATAAAGTCGATGTTGCCAGAGTAGTGTATGATTAATATATACTACACTGAAGACTATAGTACATACATATAAAAATACCAACAAATACATATACATATGTATGTATGTATGTATGTATACACAACACTTGATTAAATTTTCAACAATTTACAAATTGCTTACATTGTTGTTGGCAACATGGTTAATGGATGCCAATTAGTAGTAGTAGTAATAGCAGTTCTTGTTGTTGTTGTGTTGGTCTAAAAGTCTAAAGCAAACGCTTGATCGCTGATTGATCGACTCGACTATAAAAGCAGCTTTTCGATCGAAAGTGAATGGTGTGTAAATTACAACAACAACAATAACAAGAACTAAGTTATGAATATTGCGATTTTTAAATAAGTGCAAAGCGCTGTCTGAGTCTAGACTTTCGCCAGAGGCGGGAGACAAGCAGACCATCGACGTTGGTTGAAATGCGTGGTAAAAACGAGTCATTAGTGTGGTTGATTTCAGTTATTTAGCGCTTAAAGAGCTAATTCGCGATAAATAATATCATCAACAACAATAATAATGTTTTGTGGATTGAGTAAACAGCAACTAAGACAATAAAATAATAGAAGTGATTACAACGACAAAATACAGTAAACATTAACAACAACAACCAACTACTATTCATTACACGAAACACATTTCCTTAATTGTCATAATAGTTGTTTAATAAATGACCGTAACATGTATTAGGGCAACATTGTTTTTGAGGGAGACCAAATCCAAGTGCGCCCAGGTGGGGAAATACCACACTTTTAATACATATACTGTTAGCAATATAATAGCTCCATCGTCCATATATGTATATACTTCGATATTTGTTGCTATGAAGTAAATTTGCATTTTCAATGCAATTGTTGTTGTTGTTATATCTTTTCTATACTTTTTTCATTTTCGTTGTCTGCCTTGTCTGTCAATACGTTAATTGTCTAATTGTAGTCGCTTGTCATTGTCATTGTCACTCGTTTACACACCTTCTTGCACTCCAAAAGTAGTTATTACATTGTTGTTGTTGTATGTAAATCAGAGGGTAAAATTAATAATTAATCATTTATGGCAGCATTTAGTTGTTATCGCTGAAATCCGTGTGTAAATGACAGACTTTATTAGAATGGAGGTGTGATTGTGGGCTGGGACTTTCAGCTGCACACCATATAGTGGTTTTTTGAAACATATAGAATATAGAAAAGTGTTATGACAGTTGTTATGACAAATAACAGTTTGAAAGAGAAAGGAAAGTTACTTCCATAATGCTGAATATGGATTTATGTATGAATAAATAATGTGGATGTCACGAAAAGGTCAATAATTGTTCGAAATCTTGCCACATTTTGAGAATAAGTATGAGATCTATGGTGTACACGAACATATAGAAGCGACTTTTTATGTATAGTTTAATATGTAGTGGAAGAAATAAAATTTGGAATATTGGATTTTAGAATTCCGGGTAGTTCCCTTCTTTCGATAAAACTTTAAATTTCATAAGGGACGTTTTATGATTTTTAACAACGACAAGAATGTTTTTACATACTCGTCAACGTTTTTTTTTTGAAAAAAAAAATCGGGACAAAAAATCGATGCTCAATTAGTCCTAGTGATTGTTTTCTATAATGGGTCATTATCACGTGTAACAGAGTGGTTACAAATTTAGATCGTTATTAAAGCTTGTCTCCAATATCCCATTATTCCACAATGGTGGACAATGCTTTGAAATACATTCATGATACTTGCATCTAAGTAGACACGGGTTGTCTTATCGAATGTTCATATTACATTCTAGAAATTAAACATTTTGGTACCCACTATGTATGGGATTTGTCGCTGAATCTTACCTGAAATAAAAGAAAGAGAAAAGTTATTAGAGTTTTTTTAAATGCTAGAGTATCATATAAATGTATATAACTCATTCAAATTATATTATTAAAGTTATTGTTATTACATTTAAAATGCTTAAATAAATTCCATGAATTATTGCCAGATGGAAAATGTAAGTACGTAATTAGTTCATTGGAAAATGGAAAAACGAATTTTGCATTGACTTCAAATATACAAATTGGCAATATAATTGCAAGGTCAGATTAACAGCAAAATGTCATTACTACAAACAAAAAAATCCTTTCATAAATATGCAGAGATATGCGATAAATCCTTGGTTTCACCAGCATTATATACACTTCAAATCAATTATGCTAATGAAAAAATACATAAAATAATTGCAACAACATTATTTGCTGCAGCAGCATAAGGCTTGTAAGGATTCTCTAGTCACATACACGCACAGATATTTATTTAAGAGCAAAAGGATTGCGCAGCTGTTTAATAATGAATTACATTAAATAAATGAGAATGTAATGAAAACGAATGGCCAAAGGGCCGAAGAACTTAATTTAAACCGACAAAGACGGAGAGCTTGGCACGTGATAGAGAAGATACAGTTCAACTGAAAAATCAATGAAAACCGTAAAGCGAATTGAAGCAGATTCACTAGAAACATGAATTGATATATATTCACATACATACCTACTTATGTACATTTATATATTTGTCTGCCATTCGCTGCTTGTCGGTGGGGGCTGTCGTTTTCGCCGCGTGTTCAACACAGTGCGGGGCGCTGACCACGACCATCGAATGTTCGTTCGCTTGAAAGCCAACTATGAAATATTGGCAATGCAACTTGCTTCGCCAATTGTTGTACATATATATGCCTCATTGTTGTTGTTTGCTGCGGTTGAACGTTGTTGTCATTTATTGGCACAGACTTTACGACGACGAGACGGCTAGTGTAGGTGAGCAATTATGCACACACCTATACTACCGCTGCTGTACTTTATATAAAGTACATGCCCGCTGGGAAAATTAGAGGTAATTCGAGCAAATTTTGATTTCAATTTCAACATATAGTTTGTTACTAGAGATTTCTACACCAAGGTGATCATTATTGTTGACTTTATTTCCAATATTCTATTTCTCGTTTATGTCTTTGCTTTGTTTGTTACAATTTTCTTACCGGGCACCTAAGTATGCACATGGAATGTACTCATAAACGACATGTCTGCAAGTGACATATATGTAATTATGACGATAAAGACAGCAACAATTGCAATAGCTTTCGCGACCACGACAACAAAAACAACAACGGCAACGATGACAAATAAATTGGCGTCCATTGTCTTGATATTGGTTGCGCATACCGCGACGGCAAAGGTGGTGACGGCCTTCTGGCAAGGCTAACAAGTTTTTCCTCGACTGATTCACACAAACACTCACAGAATACAAATACAAGCAATCTTTTCATAAAATATTTTATTTTGTTGTTGTTAGAATGCACCCAACAGCGCCAGAACAATTCAAATTGGACTTAGTGAATACGACTTTGGCTGTCTTCATTCATTCAAAAAAATATAAATCAAGCTGAACTAGAAGAAGAAGAACATCTTGCGCTGCGTGACGTCAATCAGTTCTAAGCCTGTTTGATGGATTGGTTATAAAAAACATATATGCATGTGACTATGTAAGAGTACGAGTAGACTTACATAGGTGTGTGTGTGAGCTTTAATTTATATGCTTGTCTGTTTATGTTCACATGTGTGATTTGATGAAAGTTTCATGTAATAAAGGTAGATATGTGAACGTGTCTGAAAGTGTAATGGTTGCCAGCAAAGCATCGCGTGTTCTGAAGTATAATTGTGTGAATAGGTAAATGCTTGAATGACAATTAGATGACTAATATGAAATGTGTTTAATAGAAATTGCTCTGAGTGATTTAATTTTTACGTGAATTACACATTATTTTATTCTGTTGGAGTTGATGATCATCGTAGACAATTAATTATACATATCTTGTACAAGTGTAAAAACTTAAATTTATAAAAAATCGAATAAAGTTCATTACCAAAGAACACAGATTAACCTCAAGAAAATATATAATAATAGCTTTCACTGGGCTTCATGGCTGAAGTTAACTGCCTACCTCAGAATTGCTAACTCGAAATTGTCAACCTCGGAAGCTTTATCTTCCATCATGTTCAGTTAGTTAATTGCAATATAGTTAATACAGGTCACAGTTAAAATCACCATGTTAAACCGATCGCTGATTTATAGTTCTAAATACATTAGATTCTCCCTCGTGGATTTCGAACTGATGAAGAATCATTGAAGAGGTTAATCGATCGCGCTTGGACAGAATATTAATCAATGCAATTACGGTCTCTGTTACCTGTCAGACTTCTTACGGGTTCCTCCATTCTCTGTTTATTCTTACTTTTAATTTTCAGAGCACTATTGTTGCAAGCTGCCATTGTGCAACATCGTGCATAGTCACATATACATACATGCATTGTAGTTTGTAGTGGACCTCTCAATTGCCAACTATAATTGAATAATGCCAAACAAACTATTTATTTGATTTCTTAAGATGCTTAAGCCCAACTCAACAAGCGCACTCCAGTGGCTGGCCGGCGAATTTACAGCGAAGATCTTACATACTCACACAGACAAAACCACTTGGCGGCCGCAAAAAGCTCACCAAAACGACAATTTAAAGTGGTTGCTAAAAGCATTGAATGCAATCAACCGACGACAATCAGTCGCCATTCTGTACGTAATTTGTGGTAAGCGAATGTGTGTGATTGTGTGCTCAGACTATTATTCAATTTACAATTTATCACCAATAAATTACAAGATTTTCGCCTTAAACAAGAAACAAAAATATGCAATAAAAAAAACGGTAATATGCAAAACACATACAATTAGGAGTAAAAAGCTCTCAAGTGCTCATGTTCGCTTTTATGTTTCCATACAAGTACGGTATTACATGCATGATTATGTGTTTGTGTGTGTCTACGTTCTACAATTTTATTATTTTAATGTTCAGAAATGACTGAAGGCGGCGTTGTCACTCGAAATTTGGGTTTTCGGCTTTTTTCTACTCCGAAATGCAAATTTGGCGCTGACAAATATGCTCGCGTGTATTTGCAACAATGTGTTGTTGTTGTTGTACTTTGTATATGGCACCAAATTTGTCTGTGAAATTAAGCGTCTGGAGTGCGAGTTGTAATGAATAGTGTGGTAAGTTCAAAAAGCCGCCGGCACGAGTAAGTAATTGCCACATTTTGTACTTGTCAAATTAGAGTTGCACTTTGTGGCGATTCGGTGCGATTTCGAATGGGCTTAGAAGGAAAGTTAATGTCAGATTTTGGAATTTTTGGCGGAAATATTTTATTATCACTTTAACACAAGTCTAATACGATTTTGGTAAATCTAGACAAGCTGCACACCAAGTTGGCAAAAATGGACATTTTGGAACATAATGATCTCTTATTAAATTCTGAATTTCGCACTTTGGTTTTATTGGTATTTCGACTAAGTTGTATATTGCTTTGAACTGAATATACTTAACCCCGAAGTTTTCTTCCTTTTATGATAAAAAATTTCGCGATTTCTTTATTAGTAGACCGGAATTAAAAAAACTCCTTAAAAAAACTCCTTCGGGATCCCGAAATTTTTGCTTTCGGGATTTAGAGACTCTGACTACACGCTAAATCGTACATTTATCTAAATAAATATGATTTTGCAATCAACAACGAATTAGTTAACCTATGAATGAGGCAGTTGTCATACTAAATGACCGGCACGAGTGCCGAATTGCCAAAGAATGCTTGGCTGCGATTCAATTGTGCAAAAATATGCGAATATTTTACGACTGCGGAAAATGGCATTTAAACATTTGCAATGCTCTTCGTTTCGGCAACTAATAATAAATAAATATATGAGCGGAAATTAATGTGCAATGCGGTCAGCGAAGCTGGTAGTCAGTCATAAATACATATGTATATAAAACCATAAATATATATTTTTCTGGAAGCTGGTAGTCAGTCATAAATACATATGTATATAAAACCATAAATATATATTTTTTTGCATGAAATGGTGTGTTTCTTGTAATAATATTTCCACAATACTGACCACATTGTCGTAGACTAAATACAAAAGTTAACAAAAGTTGGCTTTGATGAAACGTGAGTTGTTTTCCATGTTCGCCTGCTTTTATTGCATACTGTATGTGTGTTTATATGTACATACATATGTACCGCTTAACATTTAATTTAGAAATACGAGCATTAAGCGAAATTTATTTCAGTGCATATGCATTTTGAAAAGGCGCAATGCGGCTTGTCGAGTTTTGGGCAAAATGCCGCAGGCGCTAAATTGCAAGTCACACTGATCATTCAAAGCAAATCCACGACTATTATGTACACAGATATTGCATGTGTGTGCATTCTTTTTGGCAGCTAGTGCAATGAGTTGCCGTTTCTAAAAACAAGCAGCCTAAAAGGCCGGCGCCTAAATCGTTTCGGAAAGCTCAAATTGGTGTGTAGCTTAACAGAACCGATGTTGGCAAGAGTCATGAGGTGAGGGGTGATTGTCATGTGTTGTGCCCTAAAGCGGTAAGTAGCGAACGACGGTCAGTGCACAAGCTAAATGCATAATTATATATGTATATATATATATACATATGTTTTTGTTGTTGCTCCGTCATGCCATAAGCACATTTCGTTTGTATTTCTATTTCTATTTGATTTTCATTTTCAATTTTTCTGTTTATCTCCGCTGAACTTTTTTATACTCTCGCAACCTGTTGCACAGAGTATCATAGTTTTGTTCACATAACGGTTGTTTGTGTCACCAAGAAATATAAGAGTTAGATATGGGGTTATATATACATAAATGATCCGGATGACGAGTAGATTTGAAATCCGGATGTCTGTCCGTCCGTCTGTCCGTCTGTCCGTCTGTCCGTGCAAGCGATAACTTGAGTAAAAATTAAGATATCTTAATGAAACTTGGAACACATGTTCCTTGGCACCCTGAGGAGGTTGCTTTCGAAAATGGGCAAAATCGGTCCACTGCCACGCCCACAAAATGGAGGAAACCGAAAACCTATACAGTGTCATAACTAAGCCATAAATAAAGTTATGAAAATGAAATTTGGAACATAGGATCCCATTAGGGAGGGGCACATTTGGATGTAATTTTTTTGGAAAAGTGGGCGTGACCCCGCCCCCAAATAGGTTTTTTGTATATAACTCGCAAACCAATAAAGCTATATAAGCCAAACTTTCTGCAGTCGTTTCTTTTAGCCATTTCCTTATACATTCCAAAAATGAAAGAAATCGGATAATAACCACGCCCCCCTCCCATACAAAGGTTAGGTTGAAAATTACTAAAAGTGGGTTAACTCCCTAACGAAAAACGTCAGAAACACCAAATTACATTATTACATAAGAAAAGGCAGAAGAAAGCTGCACTGAGATTTTTTTACAAAATGGAAAATGGGAGTGGCGTCGCCCACTTATGGGTCAAAAACCATATCTCAAGAACTATTCGACCGATTTCAATGAAATTCGGTACATAACACTTTCTTGACACCCTGATGACACGGGTGGAATATGGGCGAAATCGGTTCACAACTACGTCTACTTCCCATATAACCCAATTTTGAATTCCATCTGATTCGTTCACTTTATAATGTATTCATAAGGAACCAATGAAGCTAGCGGAATAAAACTTTACACAAATACTGTATTTGAGCTGTGACATCACTTGTGGAAAAATTGTCAAAATCGAACCATGACTTTTCAAGGCCCCTGATATCAAACATGAAGAACTCAGTGCCTAAGGTTAATTTTTCACCGAAAATATAGGTAAATCCCTCAGATATTTTAATGTAATTCATTCCCTCTGAATTTTTTTCTTATAACAGTTTCTCTCTGTACCTGAAATGGTAAAAATTGGGTCATAACTTCCCCCAGATCCCATATACCTAATTATAAGTAATATTAAATTAAGTGAGCGTATAGTCTTCGATACGTTGTATCTTGGTGGTGAAAACGAGTGAAATCGGTTTAGGAATTACCTCAGTCCCCATATACTATTTATGATGATTTTCGTTATTCTATTGAACTTTATGCCGAATATATGGGTCGAATTGTGTTGTCTTTATAAAATTACATCAATAAATTGCGAGAGTATAAAATGTTCGGTTACACCCGAACTTAGCCCTTCCTTACTTATTTTCGTTTATTTCTGCCCAATGTGTGTCACTGATGTGTCCAATAAATTGTCACGCATTGTCATCGTTTTGTGTGCCAATTCGCCGGCAAAGTAAACAACAAATATCCGACAGATACTAAACATACTTGCACACATACATAGATTTATTGTATGGAAAAGTCACTTTATTTGGTGGCAACACACATTTTCGAGTACGTGCCACAGAGCAAAAGGGGAGTGTAGGTCTCGCTTGTCGCATGGTATTGCCGCACATAGACGTAGAAACATACACACATGAGCAACTAGTTAAAGTCACGCGGGGTTTGTCGTAGTCTTGCTCAATATTTATATTAAAATAAATCTACAAATGCATTTGTTGTACCGATTTGTTGCGAATTTACGGTCTAATATTGAATTTGTTGTAGCAACATTTAAATTTATTGTATGTTGCAGTTTAAGGTTGCAAGCCCATGTAAATTTATTGCAAGCATGCTGTTAATAAGTATCCAAATTAGCCTTCATCGAGTTGCAACAACAGAAACAACAAGCGGTGAATAGAAAAGTAATGGTGCTACATTCATTTACCCCACCAATAATAAATTACCGCAAATATTAGAATGTGTTTATGAGTTGTTGGTAAATGCCCTGTAGGAAAAATTTAATTAATGTGGATCTCGGTCGAAAATATTTCGAAAATTGCAGAGTAAGATTATGTTTAAATATTCGAACGTTATTGATATATATTTTTATATATATTATGATTATAGAGTGCCACATCTCACCATGTTGCCTAAAGATAATTATTCCATAAAATTAAAAATAAACGTAAGTTGAAAAACTGATCAAATTTTACCTTTCACTTTCACTTCAGAATTTCTTTAAAATTGCTGAATCGAACAACCCACTGGTATAACGCTGCTGGCATAATCAAATTCAAAAGGCGGGTTATACTACTGTATTCTCGTATTTAGTTCAACTCAGTAACTTGGTAGTTGCTTTTATATGTAAACCTTTTAACTGAGCTTAAATCTAGAGAGCAGAGAAACGGCGAATCGAAAACGGCCGAAAATAGTTTATTATGCAAATAATTTACAATGACTTCATAGCTTCATATTAGCAAAGTCAACAAAATAACACAAAATAGCAATTTATACTTTTAATGTTGGCAATAAATTATCTGTGATTCCAAAATATGCCAATATTCTACTTATGTGTATAAGTATATATACTTAAGCATGAGAATATGAAAATATTTCACTATTTCCGAAGGCAAAATGTGTATTTTTATATCCACGTGATTCTGAAATTTAGTGGCAATAAGTGCTAAAAATATTTTTGAAAATTTCTTATATTTCTCATATATTAAATATTCCGATTAACAGCATACATACATACGTACATCTATATGTAACAGTTGATGTACTTTCTGAATAGCCACAAAATGCTGTAATATATGAGAGAAAGAGTGAATATTAAGAGTGAAGACTGAGTCAATTACTCAGTGGACCTTGGAATGCCATTTTAAAAAGCTATTTTCTGGGGAATTAAATCACTGCATGAATGAGGATGTATATATTTGTAAATATATGGGTATAAATAGTGCTGTAATGGAAATGAAAGCAGTGATTACGAAAATTAAGAGGAATATAATATTAAAAATTAAAGTGATGGAAAATCAAATATAGAATGAGTCGTTGTAATATCTACCACAGTAACAATACCACAGAATTAAATTTTAGAGTAGATATTATATGTATAAATATAATATTATACCGGTATTACATTTAGAAAATTAATATTAATAGGCAAGAGAAGTATAAATTAGAATTGGGGCACGAATAATAGGGGAGTATGTTGTTTATATCTTAATCACGGAAAAGTGAAAGAGCTCAAGAAATAACTGTCAAAATGATCAAATTTTATCTTTATTTCTGCAACTACTGAAAATTCAAGAAATTGTTTAATCAATTAAAAAATACTCATGGAATGTAAAAAAAAATTAAAATTTCAATATATTATTTTTAGCTCTCTTAGTCTGGTGATTAGACTCTAGTGCAACGAACTCGAAGACATTAGCAAAAATTAAGCAATTTGTAATGTCTACCAGAGCATAGGCGGCACGATAGGCACGTTCGTTCTCAAAAAATGCACTAAACTAAAACTTTTTGGCAAAGCAAATGCCCACTAGAGACCAGCCATTGAAGCGAATTTTAAAATGCACTAATGCCAATTTTTGATAAAAAAAGAAAAGAAAAAAAATTTCTACACGCAGTTTATCGGAATATGTCGAGTGTAAACCACTATATTGGCTAATCCTTTGAGAGTTCAATTTATTGGCAAAAATTCCTATTGATTTTTGTAGACTCAGCTGCCACACATTCGGGTGCATTTATGATAAACATATATAGGTACATGCACATACATACATATATACTAGGATATTCATAAAACTATATTATTAAATATCCTCATTGATGTGTTGCATGGTGTATTTATATTTATAGTTGATGCATCATACGCAATTCACAATTCGGTCAAACGGTCTTTGACTCTGCGTGCATGCTGCTACACATTTGTACATTTGGCCAAACATATTTATTCGTATGCACGACATTCTTATAAACTGATGAGTCGCTATATTTGCTGTAATGTTTGTTGTTGCATATGAGGCATTCCATCGGCAGCAGACTCATGTGCGAATATCATTATGTGTTTATGTATGGAAGAAGAGCCCAATCGCTGAGACATTTTTGGTTCTTGGTGCGTATTTTCGACTTAATCCACTCATCTTCCTGTCGGCCCATTACTGGTTACTAATTTGGTGCTCAATTATCGTGGACAATGATTGCGTGGCCGCCTACATACCCTGTTGGAAAATTTTCATTTCTCAAATTTTGAATGCAATTAAAAATATTTTTGAAGAACGTTTAGTCTTAGGTGAACTAGCCCAATTTTTCACACAATTTTCTCACAGGGTTGTTCTCCTTGTTTTTCCTACTTAGTGACGCACAATTTTTTCTAGTTTATTTTTCACTTGTTTGCTGCAAAACGCTAATTCAACTATACATAAATATAGATATTCTTCATAAACTGCCTATAGGCTCTATGCAATGTTTTAATTTAAAAACTCATGCGGCCGAAATTAGCATCGCAAATGTTGCCAAAAGAAATGTTTTGGTTAGTTTCAATTTTTATGTAAGTAAATAAGCACGAGTAGATATGAAATTGTGGATTTGTTTTAAATTAACGCAAATATATACATACTTTTTTCTGTTCATTAGCTCATTGGCTGTTTG
This sequence comes from Zeugodacus cucurbitae, assembly GCF_028554725.1. Taxonomy (NCBI): domain Eukaryota; kingdom Metazoa; phylum Arthropoda; class Insecta; order Diptera; family Tephritidae; genus Zeugodacus; species Zeugodacus cucurbitae. The sequence continues at coordinate 49,737,288 of NC_071669.1, forward strand.
CAGTTGCTTGGAAGGGTGTGAATGTGTGTAAATGCGGGGGCTCATATTTTTATCGTTTTAAATTTGAATTTTTTTGTGCTTTTGTATTTTTCTGTAGGCATAAAAATAGTTGCCGCATCTTGTTGACTTTATGTTTTTGTAGTGTGGCGCCGTTTTGTCGGCTTTATGCCAATAAATCGCTGAGTAAACAGTGAAATGAAAAAATTTAATAACTTTTATATAACGGTATTTGAATAATATAATAAAGCAAACAATTTTTTTTTTTAACTATATATGTATATTGACTTGCCTCCAATAGTTTGCATAAATGCTCAAATTAAAATAAAAATTGTTTATTGTAAAAAATATTATTACATAACTTTATATCAGTATGTGCGCAATACCGTTATGGCAAAATGATTTTAAAATAAATATAAAAAACTGATCTATGTTTTTATTGTTTGACACATGTAATTGTGCAATGTTTTGTTTAATTAGAACATATGTAACGACTTATGCATACATATGCGTATAAACATAGATATAATATATATATACATACGGCGAAGAACTGATAAGGTGCATGCATCAGCTTCTTTGTAGAATATGGTCGGAAGAAAGCATGCCTGACGATTGGAATCTTAGTGTGCTCTGCCCAATCCATAAGAAGGGAGACCCCACAATCTGCGCCAACTACCGTGGTATAAGTCTCCTCAATATCGCATATAAGGTTTTGTCGAGCGTATTGTGTGAAAGACTAAAGCCCACCGTCAACGAACTGATTGGACCTTATCAGTGTGGCTTTAGACCTGGAAAATCTACAATGGACCAGATATTCACCATGCGCCAAATCTTGGAAAAGACCCGAGAGAGAAGAATCGATACCCACCATCTTTTTATCGATTTTAAAGCTGCCTTCGATAGCACGAAAAGGAGCTGCCTTTATGCCGCGATGTCTGAATTTGGTATCCCTGCAAAACTAATACGGCTATGTAAGCTGACGTTGAGCAACACCAAAAGCTCCGTCAGGATCGGGAAGGACCTCTCCGAGCCGTTCGATACCAAACGAGGCTTCAGACAGGGTGACTCACTATCGTGCGACTTCTTCAATCTATTGCTGCAAAAAATAATACGAGCTGCAGAACTAAATAGAGAGGGTACAATCTTCTACAAGAGTGTACAGCTCCTGGCGTATGCCGATGATATTGATATCATCGGAAGCAACAACCGCGCCGTTTGTTCTGCGTTTTCCAGACTAGATAAAGAAGCGAAGCGTATGGGTCTGGTGGTGAATGAGGACAAGACGAAATATCTCCTGTCATCAAACAAACAGTCAGCGCACTCGCGTCTTGGCTCCCACGTCACTGTTGACAGTCATAACTTTGAAGTTGTAGATAATTTCGTTTATCTGGGAACCAGCATTAACAACACCAACAATGTCAGCCTTGAAATCCAACGCAGAATCACTCTTGCCAACAGGTGCTACTTTGGACTGAGTAGGCAATTGAAAAGTAAAGTCCTCTCTCGACGAACCAAAATCAAACTCTATAAGTCGCTCATTATTCCCGTCCTGATGTATGGCGCTGAAGCGTGGACGATGACAACATCCGATGAGACGACTCTTGGGGTTTTCGAGAGAAAGGTTTTGCGCAAGATTTATGGTCCTCTAAACATTGGCAACGGCGAATACCGCAGACGATGGAACGATGAGCTGTACGATTTATACGACGACATTGACATAGTTCAGCGAATAAAAAGACAGCGGCTACGCTGGCTAGGTCATGTTGTACGGATGGAAGAAAACACTCCAGCTCTGAAAGTATTCGATGCAGTACCCGCTGGAGGAAGCCGCGGAAGAGGACGACCTCCACTCCGGTGGAAAGACCAAGTGCAAAGTGACCTGGCTTCACTTGGTGTTTCCAGTTGGCGCCAAAAAGCAAAAAGGAGGAATGAGTGGCGCGCTCTGGTGGATTCGGCTATAATCGCTTAAAGCGGTTCCTACGCCAAATATATATATATATATATATATTGATATGCATTTTTTGATGCTTTCAATATGTTCATCGGTTTTTCATGCTGTCTGTAGTTACCTCACTATTTTTTCAATCTCGAATCAGAACATGTTTTAGAATGGGTTTACAAAAACCCCAAAAAGAAGTGATGTTTGAAGATTCCATCGATTGATGTGATTTTAAGAACACAGAAATTTGTCCTACAAAGTTTTCTGGAACATTTCCTATCTCTTAAATTATTGGATTGAAAAAATAATGTGAAAATAATATTACTTTTTTGTAAAAACGAGACGATTTTTAATTGCAATATCAATCAACGTAAAATATTTAACAAAACTGCTAAGAACAATATCAAATTGCTTTCAAATTTGCACCATGCACCGCAGACAAGAAAAAAAATGGATTAAAGCACCCAAAATTAATTTATCCTGATTAATGAACTTATCATGTAATTGTATCAAATGAGTTTCTTTTCCACATTCAAACTCTACTATACGCATTTTCTTCTTCGCTCATTCCCTTATCCGTTGTCTTCATCGTCGTCTTGATTAAATAGCAATAAAAGTCGAATAAAAACGTTCACGTAATCAAACCGAATAACACTGACGTCATTGACTTATAAAGGGATAATGTGGAGACTTCATTAGAGAGTGTACGACAACAACAGTTAAGTAGTAAAGAGCACAAAAAAGTCAAACGCCAAAGCGGCAAGACAAAGTGCGCAGCTCAAGGCAGCAGCATTAAGTCAAGGAAGTATTAAAGTGACAGCTAAAGGATAGACAAACATACTTATATACCGTTAAGTGAATAGAAAAGGCAAACCAGCATTTTCTTTACCAACCAAAGTAAATAAAGTTTCCTCTACGAAAAGTGTTCTGAAAGCAAACGCTGAGGATATTGCCGAGAGCCGTAAACTTCTGGCAGCAGAAATACGAGGACAAAAGCGAAATGGCAAGGAAATAGACAGCGAACAGAAAAAGTGGCGTGTGGCGCATAAAATGGGAATGAATGCCAAAAATTCGGAAAATTACGAAATTTCATTGAAAAAATTAAGTAACTTATTTTTTTCGGCGAAAGTCTAAGTACAATAAAGGTATTATCGTAAATTCTATAATATTGTGTTAGTCTGTTGAAAGCTTTCGTTTAACAAAAGAGTCCTAGGACATGTGGAGAAGGAAACAGTTACTTACTCTTTTGTTATTTAAACAGATGCGAAAACAATTATCACCACATACTCTATGAAAGCCCAAGATTGTAATCTTTTTTAAGCACTTAAGCACTTGGTCTCTCACATTTTATGAAAAAGCTCACTAACAAAAGTTGACGCTTATCATAAATCTACTGACCATTTGTCCTTACAAAACAGCCCGGCTCATCATTAATAACTAATATTAAAGGAACAAAAGGCTAAGCACCTGAAGGATATCAGCATTTCACATAAGTGGCTTTCGAAATATGTTTTGAAGGGACGAATGAAAGAAAATCAAAATATGAAATGGACGGAAAAAGAATGAGTTAATCATACACTGAAAGAAACTTTCAATACTTTTCTTTTAAATTTTGAATATTTTTATGAAAACTGAGAGTGAAATTTAAAAATCATGATCAGGCTTCCCAAAACTACTTATAAGTTTAATTTCAAACAAATTTAAAATTGTTTCCAAATTCATCAAATTCTTTCCTCTCAGTGTACATTTGTGCACTTATGCTGCCAACTGGTCTACAAAACCCCACATTAAAACCTCTTCAGTTTCTATGATTGTTGTCTGACAAGTGAAACTTCGAACCCAATTTGTGAGCTTAAGTTCATCTTTTTTGTTATTAACTCTAGACCTTCTTATCTTGTGCTCTCTCTAATAGTAGAACATTACTTGCTGTAAGCGGCAGAAGCGAAATTCCAGTTGTGAAGGCTGAGTGACCGACAAATGCTCCATTAAGTCTGTATGTAATACTATGTATGTTGTACTATGTTACGTAATGTAGAAATACAAATAGTGCAAATGAGATAAATCGGAGCAAAAATAACAACAACATTCTGTGGCAAAATGCCATAATTTATCATTGCCTCGTAAGACTATTGATTTCCATGCACACACGGACAAATAAATATAAATATATTTATACATATCTGTGTATTATATATTCCTTTTTTTGGAAAAATACTTATAAGGAGCTGTACAAAATAAATAAAATATTATACAATATACATCACATACATACATATCTATTTAATTGGTAGCAAACACTTTATGCTTAAGGCAGACAACTAAGGAGGAAGACACTTTATGAATTCGAAGCAATCAATTACGTCGCTCTTCCATTATATTTTATATCTAGCGTTTGTTTGTGTTTTTATTTTCATGTAATTGTGGTTAATAGTGCAGACATAAATTTTACCCTTCTTATTATGTAAATACATATGTTTGCAATGTGTAAATGGCTATATAGCGTTTATAAGTAGTGCGGAAAAGTGAGTCAATAAAGCGAATATGCGGTAAAACAAATAGTAGAGGAAATAAAAGGGTACTATATGGAGTATGAAGTGGTGTAAAAATCATTTATACGTGGTTTTCTACTAAAACGAATAAAAAAGTACAAAAAACAAAAAAAAAATATTGAATACAAAGTTTCTATGACTTAACAGAATATTTCTGTTTCTGCTAGATAAAGGATCACACTAGTTTATTATAAAGGGATAAAATATTGAAATTTTATGTTTGAAATTAACATATTCTAGTAACACAACTTTACCATAAATATTAATATGCCCTCTAGCATATAAAGTTATTATAATCTCTTAGAATTTCGTCACTATCTGATATTTTTATAAGGTTCTTTTTATTTAGGAACATATTGCGATTTTTAAAGAATCTCGCCATAGGATCTTTCATAATACTACCTCTAAGACATCTTTTATAAAATCACACTCAGCAGCTGTCGAGTTAGCTTGCGCAACTGACTTGTTAACCGACATTTTATTAAATGTTCTTCGCGCAGTTAAAAACATTTAATATGACAAAACTCCCCTGAAACACCAACACAAACATACATGCCACACACCTATTTACATTATGCAACACTTTGTTGCATGTCAAGCTAAAACTGTTGCGAAGAAAGTATTCCAAAGAAAAATAGTTAATATTGACGGTAGAAAAGTTTCAAGGAAATGAAAGAAAAATGGCAAAAATGTGCTCTGCTTAGTGAAAAACAAAAAAAAAAAATTGAATTATAACACCGCAAAAAGGCACCACTTTGTACGCGGACGAGTTTTGACGCTTTCGCGTGCGTCCTGCATTCTCTCGACAATCGCAGACTTTACCTGACAAACAAATGTTTCAGTTCACAGCGTGCGGCGCAAAGGCTTGCGTGTTTGCATTCATCCTTCCGGACGGTGCGTATACGTAACAAATTCCACATTGCAAACAACTTTGTGGGCATGGGTGTGTGATTGTTTATTGGCTTACGTTTTGCGGCAACCCATTTATTTGGCCTTTTTTGTTTGTCCGCTTTGCTAGTTTGTTGCTTTATGCCACCCTTTTTCTTCTTTTTTGCTGTTTTTCGTGTTTTTGTCTTGACTGATTTTCTTTGTTTAGCTTGCGGCAAAACGAGTAGTAAATCTACCAGGCGGCGTCGCGGTCACGACTGCTGTTGTTGCTGCTGCCGCGCAAAACGCTGGGGCGGACAGAGTTACATTGCTGGGAGGCCAAATACGTAAGCTTCGCAAACTGAAAGTATAAAGCATTCAGGCTAACCAAGCGCAGTCATCAGCCATAGTCAGCATGTAGATGTTTGTGGGTTCTGGTTTAGTTGGTTGTTGTTGTTGGAAAAAAATCATACAGTTATTCTTTTCTGTACGTCTGTATGAGTTAATGTATAAATCTTGCGCTTTAAAGGCTTCAGGTAGCATGTTGCATGCTAAACAGTTTTGGATTTGTAGTAGGGTCCAAACCTTTTAGCGATTGCTTCCCTGCCAAAATCTTATTATGCAGCGCGAACATTTTCAAATATTCCTTTTTCAATTACGTGCCTTGTTGTCCACTCAACTACCATGGACTCCCTGTCAAATTGCTTAGTTGGAAGGTCTTAAGTACTTAAGAAATGACTTTCATTATTTGAGAAGTGTTGTGTGAAGTATTAACGGATTTCGATTTCATTATTGCACATGGGCGAACTTACATATTTATATATGTACATAGTAATAGTGAATGCCAAACACAGACTCCATTATCCAAATCCACTCGTTAATAATAAAGAGGATAGCTTGCAGTAACACCCCCTTTGTAGAGACCACCAAAGGTGGCGCCGCGTAATGGCTTAGGGGCCGGCTGCCAAGCTGTCTGCTTGATTTGTTAGGCCAAGCAACAAAAGCCGGCTGGCTGGCAGTCAGCATGTTCAACGTGCGTTTGGCAGTGAGGCGGGCGTGTTCAAAGATACAAAGTCCGGCGTTTCTCTTTTGTACGAGTGTGAATAAATATAGCCGCTCCTATTTTTTTATAGCTGTGTTCGAGTGGTTATAAGAGCGCTAAACACACAATCCCATTCATATAAAGCACCACTTTGCTTTTGTTTGCATAGGGATATTTGCATGAAATCGATAAATCTCGCAAGTTTCGCGGTCAGCAGCTCACCTTCTTATTGTCTTTTTACGTTTATCTGTCGTGCTTTTCCAACATTTTTTGTTGTTTTTGCAATTCTTTCATTTTATTTGCAGAGTTTTGCACTTTGTGCGCTCTTTTGTTGTTAATAGTCTGCTAAATTCTGCTCAGAAAGTCGAAGAACATGTTGTCTGCTAAAATTGTATCTCCCCTGCAACATGTTTAATAGCAACATGTCACTCGAAACATGTTGCGCGGGTTGTTACGAGAAGTTGCAAAGAAAGGAGTTGGTACATTTTCAAATCTCGATAATCAAGTGAGAGTGTTCATCCATTAATTGGTTTTTGAGAAATGAGTGCGCTTGGGTGAAGGTATCCAAAATAAAAATCGCCAGTTTTGGCTAGCCTCCGAGTAGTGGGAGTTCAAAAATATAGTTATAAGTCTAAAATTGTTTCAGGAATACCCTCCTCTGCATCTGTTATATGTTAATATTTCATGAGATTTTGTTCAGTTCGGGCAGGGAACATATAAAGTGTATCTCCTCCAGTATCTCATCCAGTTCGAGTTTCAATTTCACCATAATTTTGGTTTTTAAGCTTCGAAACCACGAATTCTTCACATTTCACATTCACAGTCTGTCAGATATTCGTTTCTACAAAAGCTGCGTTCCATTTGGAATTGACATTTAATTTTGAACATCAACAGTTCGACAGCACTTAGCAGCCCTTACAAGTATGACACATTGGGGTAAGTACTGAAGCTACTTAATATTATATGTACTTGCACGCATACATTCCTAAAAATATATACATACGAATAAACATACATATATGTACTTCAATAAGTACCGTACGCATTCAGCCCGTCCAAATTGTAAGTGCATCCAACGCTGCAACCCTAACAAGTGTATAGTCGACCTCGCGATTCCATGTGCAAACCTAACCCTCAAAGGCGACGCAGCCACCATATAATTCGAGCATCCACTGCCTACCCTTCAAAATTTTCCACGCCATTCATTTCATATAAACATTCTTATATTTATATATGCACACATTTACAGAAGCAGTAACGGTAATTTGCTCTGCTTGCGTTTGCTGTCAATCAAAAGCTTTTCATCCTCTTCGGTAGTGTATGTTTGTATATATATGTCTTATAGTATCTTGTACCGTATTGATATCCGATGCGATATTTGTATCTATTTCTTGAATTATTTTTGTTGATATACACACCTACATATACATACTGACTCTCTCCGTCACACATTTGATCCACATCACATTCTCCATCAACGTCATCTGTGGTGTCGTGTCATTCATCAATTGTGCTAAATGAATTTTATCTGACTTTTTTTCGCACAAGTGTGAAGTTGTAGATACATACATATATGTATGTATGTTTCTATATTCACTCACGATTTTTGTTTTCGTCAAACCGTTAGTCGCGCGTCATTTCTTTCACACATGTGTCTCAAAGTTATAAACAAAGTCGCGCCGTTGAATCTCGATGAGGCACGCTCTTCCCAGATTTACTTTCCTCCGCTCTTTATGTTGCGATCAATGATGTTAGATAAAAATTAGTTTCAGTTTTTCATGTATTAGCAGCCCGCTGATTCACATAAAGGTAAATTAAAAGAGCTTTTTGGGGTTAAGAATGGAAAAAAGTTTCGGCAGCGAACAATAAAAGCTCCTCTTACACATTTTGTTAAAAATTTATTTCTCGGTTTTTACAAGTCATGGAAAGTAATGGAAATTACACGCTGGATCTTATTTTTTTGTCTAACCTTTAACCCTCTAATACATTTTCGAAATACTCATTTCAAAGACTCCTATATTTTCCCATACGATATGATTACGTCAAATCATATTTTGTAATATATTCTATAAAAAAGAAAACTTTCGTATTCTATTCTTAAAACGGTGACAATTTCTAGCTCACATTTCACTTTCCTTGTAATTCAAAGCCAAATATGGCATGAGCAAACGAGAAGGAGAAGAAACACCACCAAAGAAACTCTACAAGAACTGATGCAATGAGGCTAGAAGTTGGCAACTGTGACTGTCGCTGCAAATGCAATTGTCTGAGACTTTGGCAATTTGTTGCTATAAATGCCAAGCAAACACAGTGTTGAATCGTGAAAGTTGTGGCAGGTATATATATATATTTGGCGTAGGAACCGCTTTAAGCGATTATAGCCGAATCCACCAGACTGCGCCACTCATTCCTCCTTTTTGCTTTTTGGCGCCAACTGGAAACACCAAGTGAAGCCAGGTCACTTTGCACTTGGTCTTTCCACCGGAGTGGAGGTCGTCCTCTTCCGCGGCTTCCTCCAGCGGGTACTGCATCGAATACTTTCAGAGCTGGAGTGTTTTCTTCCATCCGTACAACATGACCTAGCCAGCGTAGCCGCTGTCTTTTTATTCGCTGAACTATGTCAATGTCGTCGTATAAATCGTACAGCTCATCGTTCCATCGTCTGCGGTATTCGCCGTTGCCAATGTTTAGAGGACCATAAATCTTGCGCAAAACCTTTCTCTCGAAAACCCCAAGAGTCGTCTCATCGGATGTTGTCATCGTCCACGCTTCAGCGCCATACATCAGGACGGGAATAATGAGCGACTTATAGAGTTTGATTTTGGTTCGTCGAGAGAGGACTTTACTTTTCAATTGCCTACTCAGTCCAAAGTAGCACCTGTTGGCAAGAGTGATTCTGCGTTGGATTTCAAGGCTGACATTGTTGGTGTTGTTAATGCTGGTTCCCAGATAAACGAAATTATCTACAACTTCAAAGTTATGACTGTCAACAGTGACGTGGGAGCCAAGACGCGAGTGCGCTGACTGTTTGTTTGATGACAGGAGATATTTCGTCTTGTCCTCATTCACCACCAGACCCATACGCTTCGCTTCTTTATCTAGTCTGGAAAACGCAGAACAAACGGCGCGGTTGTTGCTTCCGATGATATCAATATCATCGGCATACGCCAGGAGCTGTACACTCTTGTAGAAGATTGTACCCTCTCTATTTAGTTCTGCAGCTCGTATTATTTTTTCCAGCAATAGATTGAAGAAGTCGCACGATAGTGAGTCACCCTGTCTGAAGCCTCGTTTGGTATCGAACGGCTCGGAGAGGTCCTTCCCGATCCTGACGGAGCTTTTGGTGTTGCTCAACGTCAGCTTACATAGCCGTATTAGTTTTGCAGGGATACCAAATTCAGACATCGCGGCATAAAGGCAGCTCCTTTTCGTACTATCGAAGGCAGCTTTAAAATCGATAAAAAGATGGTGAGTATCGATTCTTCTCTCTCGGGTCTTTTCCAAGATTTGGCGCATGGTGAATATCTGGTCCATTGTGGATTTTCCAGGTCTAAAGCCACGCTGATAAGGTCCAATCAGTTCGTTGACGGTGGGCTTTAGTCTTTCACACAATACGCTCGACAAAACCTTATATGCGATATTGAGGAGACTTATACCACGGTAGTTGGCGCAGATTGTGGGGTCTCCCTTCTTATGGATTGGGCAGAGCACACTAAGATTCGCGGGTAATTGCTATTCGAATTTCTTCATGGTCGGGTAATGGAACATCTATTCCATCGTCATCGATTGGGGAATCGGGTTCGCCATCTCCTGGTGTTGTACTTTCACTGCCATTGAGCAGGTCGGAGAAGTGTTCCCTCCATAGTCCCAGTGTGCTCTGGACATCCGTTACCAGATTACCTTCTCGGTCCCTACATGATAATGCTTCGGTCTTGAAACCTTCTGTTAATCGCCTCATCTTTTCATAAAATTTTCGAGCATTACCCATGTCGGCCAGCTTTTCAAGCTTTTCATACTCACGCATTTCGGCCTCTTTCTTCTTACGTCTGCAAATGCGTCTCGCTTCCCTCTTCAGTTCTCGATATCTATCCCACCCCGAACGTGTTGTGGTCGATCGCAACGTTGCGAGGTAGGCAGTCTGTTTTCTCTCCACTGCGGAACGACAATTCTCATCGTACCAACTGGTTTTTTGGCGTTGCCGGACACCAATTGTTTCGGCTGCAGCGGTATGCAATGAGTTTGAGATGCCGTTCCACAGCTCCCTTATATCGAGATGCTGATGAGTGCTCTCAGAGAGCAGGAGTGCAAGTCGAGTAGAAAATCGTTCGGCTGTCGGTTGTGATTGCAGCTTTTCGACGTCGAACCTTCCTTGTGTTTGTTGACGGGCGTTCTTTGCTGCACAGAGGCGAGTGCGTATCTTTGCTGCTACTAGATAATGGTCCGAGTCAATGTTTGGTCCTCGGAGCGTACGCACGTCTAAAACACTGGATACATGTCTTCCGTCTATCACAACGTGATCGATTTGATTGCGCGTGTTTCGATCAGGGGACAGCCACGTTGCTTGATGAATTTTTTTATGCTGGAATCTGGTACTACAGACAACCATATTTCGGGCCCCAGCGAAGTCGATCAGCCTCAGGCCGTTTGGCGATGTTTCGTCATGGAGGCTGAATTTTCCGACTGTTGTGCCAAAGACACCTTCTTTACCCACCCTGGCGTTAAAATCGCCAAGCACGATTTTGACATCGTGGCGGGGGCAGCGCTCATAGGTGCGTTCTAGGCGCTCATAGAAAGCATCTTTGGTCACATCGTCCTTCTCTTCCGTTGGGGCGTGGGCGCAAATCAGCGATATGTTGAAGAACCTCGCTTTGATGCGGATTGTGGCAAGACGTTCATCCACCGGGGTGAATGCCAGGACTCGGCGACGTGGTCTCTCTCCCACCACAAATCCAACACCGAAATTGCGGTCCTTTATATGGTCGCTGTAGTAGATGTCACAAGGACCCACCTTCTTCCGTCCTTGTCCCGTCCATCGCACTTCTTGGACGGCGGTGATGTCAGCCTTTAGTTGTATGAGGACATCAACCAGCTGGGCAGAGGCACCTTCCCAATTAAGGGTCCGGACATTCCAGGTGCATGCCCTTATATCATAATCCTTAAAACGTTTGCAGGGGTCGTCATCAAAAGAGGGGTTTCTCATCCGAGGCTCGGTGTTTGTTTTCATTGGGGAGATTTTTTTATGTGGTGGGTCCCAAGCCCTACGCACAACCGCAGAAGCGGGCTTCGCCTTCTCACTTTAGCTCGCCTCCAAACGGATGTCTGTTAGCTACCCAGGGGATACTTGGTCTAAAACCGGAAGTCGTGAGCTGCTTGAGTCATATGCAAAAGAATCGTTCCTGGCCACTCCCAAGTGAATGGCAATCAGAAACTTTCCTCACTTGCGTGAACTTCTACATATGACCCCATCCCCCATGCAGGTATGGTTGCACATATAAATATGTAAGGAGATCATTAATAAGATAGGTAAGAAAAGTGAATGAAATCGACAGAAATATATATGAAAATTCATGGACAATGTTGCAGCAATAATAATTGTCACCGAAAGCTGCCAACAATACAACGATCCAATTGCACTTATATGAGTCATGTGCAACTGCCGTGCGAATAGTTACAGACGACAGTGGGTCTCGGACTCGTTAGTGCGCTGGGCGTCAGTGCATCCGCTTTGGCGATGTGTTGACAACTTGGCCGACTTATTTGGCAGCAGCGTTGGCATGCACAGCCAATTGCTGCCAAAGCTGACGATTTTTCTTTACATTGTTACAAACACATACTAACACAGGAGTGCTTGCCAGCAGCTTCAAGGTGCCCTTGCAACATCACAACGCTTGGCGTCTCTTGGGCTACGATCTCTACTGCAGTATTTACTTGATGTTGTTGCTACTGCCATTGCTAGTTAATAATTCAACGCATTGCCGCTATAGTGAAATGTGACACTCGCACAACAACAACAATTGTTGGATTTGCCTTGTTGCCAAGAGGCAGAACACACACAAAAAGCTACCAACAACCACAACAAGCGTAACTTTGTTAGCAAGAGCACCTGCTGTGACTTCAGCTGCATTCTTTAACGCCAATTGTTCTGATTACAGCAGCGCCTTATGCTATTATTGTTGTCCAAGGTTGCAACCGAATTACATTTTATGTTATTGTTCACAATTTAGAACGAGCTTCTTGCTCTTGTTGTTGTTTTCTGTGTTTTTCATTGCCATTCTTTGTAGATTTATGGCGTGCGAAGCGTGTGTCTCGTGTTGCATACTTGGAAATGCGTTGGAAATGTGTGACAAATGTCGTTCATAACACAAACACACACGCACTTGCCACAAATGCTGGCATATGTGTTGCATGCAACTAACAAACTATGCTCATACCTTTCGGTGTGTGTGTCACTAGCATCTCAGGTAACTCGAGCGCTTTGTCTCAGCAATTTGTTTTTTCTTTTATTTTCTCTTTCAACGTCTTCTTTCTTCGCATTCTCTAGCCAACTGTTGACTTTTTGCAGCTTTTGCTTTGCTATTTATATCTGTGCTACAAAATGCTGTTCGTAGCTTTTGAAGCCATTTATAGCATAAAAGTGCGCTGGTGACAACTTGGCATTGTGTGGTAAGCTCGAGGCGAGGTGGCGGTGGCAATGTCATTGAGTGGCATTCCGGCGTTTAGTTGCTCACACATGCAACACATGTGAAATATATCATTCATTTGTTGTTGTTATTATATTTTCATGCCAAAGAATGTCATTGCAACGACTTCCTTGTCAATGTGATTGCAAACTGTGGCTGCAACTTGTCAGTCGCCAACTGCGAAAAACGTGTGAAATATTTTATGTGTGTGCATGTGTCTGTGGTCTTTGGAAAAATCCATTTGCAAATATTTGTATGTATACTTGTGTGCAAATGACAAGTGGAAGACATTGTTGCAAGCCTTTTTGCTCGTAAATATGCATATTTTCCATACTAATGTTCGAATTCGGTTTTATTTTTATTATAAACATGCATACATATATAATATATGAACCATATTGGATTTATAGAAAGCAATTTATTTTCTTTTGAGCGCATTAAAATGCAGAAATAGCAATTTTATGCCAAAAACCGCATTTTTAAATAGTTTTGCTTTTGTTCACATGTGTCACATGTGGTATACGCATTTATATAGAGACCTGGGTTACATAAATACTCTGCAGGAATGTGATTGAGATAGAACCCTAATATTTTCAGTAAATCATACTATTGTGAGACGTTCCTAATTGACTTCACTAACATATCCCTCACGTTGACAGATATTTTATATATGTAGACAACCGGAAGGACTGAGATCCCCATATTTGATGTAAATTCTTAATGGTATATGGGTGCTGCAGTAAATATAGACATATTCTCAACATTTTTGGAAGAGAAATGCCACATGTCAAAGACACTGTTTGGTATAAGTTTTATATTGTTACTAGCAGACCCGGCCACACGTTTTTGTGGGTAAGGTATATATTAAATTAGTAAATTTTCAAAGCAGAGAAAAAATTCTTACGCATAAAGACGAAAACGTTATAGCCGATAAATTTTAATATGATTGATAGACATTATTGTAGATCTGTGTTAAGCGTAAATCATCATAATTTGTAAAACTTTGATTTTTTTAATCGTATATTGGAGAAAGTAAAAAATGACCAAATTTCATAGTTGGCTTTATCTTGGCTTTGGTGACGATATTGATTACCTTCTTCACAGCCAGTTTTGTTATTTTGCAAAGTTTTATGTTGATTTATGTTACGCAGCATGATGACAATACACACTACTTTTAATTGCAAGTGAGTGGGGATAGTCCAGCAATTTAAAATAGTCTGTGGGATAATTGAATACGTCATCCTGGTTTGTAGTTGTGTCAACTGTCTTGGACCGAAATTCTAAATTGTCGCATTAAGATCAAAGAGATCCTTGTTTTTTTACCACCAATATAGGTCATTCAATCAGCCATTTATGTTTATTGAATGTTAGGTCATATTATGGTTTCATGTCAGGAAAAACACGATGAATAAGCTCCTCTTTCGAGGCCATGAAGTAACAGACCGAAACCCGTTAAAAATGTTATTAATCCATCGAGGTGTCAACTGCGTCGCTACCATTTTCAACTATTTCTACAATCGCAGTATGATATTGTTGGGAAAACACTCGTATGTTATTTGTTAATTGGCGATTCTTTATGCGTCGCCACAAATGAGATGATTTTGGGAATGTGATTAGTTCGTCAGCAACAGCTCCAGCGACTTGAATATCTGGAAAATCTTCTTTGCAGCTCTCTTTTTTTGGCGATTTTGCAGACTGGTATTTTGTTGATTTGCAATTTAGGAGTAATTTCAAGGCCGTATTGCCGTTTGTCTGACTACTAACAGGTGCCAAGTTGTCCCTATTCCCATTATAGCTGGGCGTTGAAAATGAGTGAAATCGGTTCAGGAACTACCTCAACCCTCATGTACTATATATGCTGATTTTCGTTATTCGATTGGACTTTATTTCAAATTGTGTTAATGAAATTACATCAATAAATTGCGAGAGTATAAAATGTTCGGTTGCCTTTCCCTACTTGTTACAAATTGTTTTGGGCTATCGACACAGCCTTATACAATTGAACAATGATACAAATATTTTAACAAAGCAACAATGACAACTTTCAAAATATTATTATTTTTTGTTTTGTTTTTTTTTTTTTTTATAATTTTGTTGTCAATTTAAATAAAATCGTATTCTTGTTATCTTCCTCAAAATTTTTCGATATATACTTACTTTCTAATCCTTCCCTGGCCTTCCATAAATATTTTAAAACTAAAATTAGCTAGATCGGTTTGGCCCTTCTCGACTTTTTTCGAGACTAAAGACACAAATTGTTTGTATGGGTGATTAGAAAATTGTGGATTTAAGACTATTTCATGCAATTTTTCTAATTTTTCTCTCCGTAAGAACCATCCCGGTACCTCTAAAAACTTTCTAAACAAAGAATTTGCGAAATCGGTTCAGCGGTTCTCGAGTTATGCGCTTAGCAACACATTTTGCGATTCATTTTTATATTATAGAAGATATCAAAGATGTAGAAAATGAGCTAAGTCAATCAATCAAAAATTTTCCTGCGGGGTATGCACACATAAAAATTTAAGAATTTAACTATTGCGAGTATATAACACATTAAATATTATTTTGCCAAAATAAAAGCTTTTGAAGAATTCTACTTTGATACTTTGACTATTTTTAAAATGTAAGAAATATAATAACCGAATATTATTAACATTCTTATACAAGCAATGCAGTTAAAAGAAAAAAATCACAGAAACCATTAACACGTTGCTCAAGAGCGAGGGAATTTTAATTAACAACAAAAAGTAACAATAACAACACTGATTATGTATTCAAGTGCAGCGCGGGGCAGCGCCACACTTCGTTGCGCCCACAATCATCGATAATTAGCTGTCTGGCAGTGTGCAACACTAAGCGAATCGGAATGAATACTCGAGAAATTGTTTAAAAATTTCTTTAATAAATACTACTAAATACTAAATACTATAATTTCTTACGTGTTATCGCCATGTGTGCGCCTGGTTATGGCATGTTGCAAGCACTGTAACAACATTTCTTGTTATTGTTGTCCACTTATGGGTTTTCAATGTTTATTGATTTTAGTGATTTTCATTTTATATGTTTTAATTTATATAATGCCAAGCCACATGTTTACTATTGCATATACATACTATATGTGTATGTATAATATGTTTCATTCATAATAGTTTCAACTTTTATATATTCACATAATTGCCGTTCGGTATGTTTTGCATGTTTTGTGGCGCTTCGTCAGATAGACGGCGCCAAGTGGCAAGCGCCCACACGTTGCAGGTCACCATTGCACGTTGTGGGAGCAGCAGGCTGTCGCATGGCGTCTGTGGCCGATTTTATATAAGTGATTAATTTCGTAAGTGTTCGTTTAATGTTGTTTTTCGGCGGCTGCCACTAAATATCGTGTGAGTATGTTGGTGTAGAGATATACCTATACATATTCGTGGCAAATGGAGTGGCAATTAAAAGTTTTATTGTATGAGGAAATAATTAAGGTTTATTTGTCGGATCGGAGATGTCTTAACAAAAATAAGCTGGCAATAAGCTCTTTCGAACTTAAGGTCTTATACAGAAAAACACCCGAAATATATTAGACATTCCGTGATTCATAAATCTTACGCGTGAGCTATCTTTCGAACACCATGGTGTTGACTCGTCAATCGTTTTCCCCGTGTAGCTCTCCTAAATGTAGGCACCATTTTTTAGCCATGATTCAAACCACTATCTGCTTCAGAGCAGATCATACTATAGAATTAAGTATGACTCATGAAGATGAAAAATAAGCTAATTTACCAGTTACTTTTCTAAATAGACATTTATGTTAAATTTTTTGAAGAAGGTTCGACTTTGTGACTCTCACGCACTAACTTAACAACCTAGTTTCTTTAACATTACATTGCAGTCTCAAAAATGTCAGTTATTGTCAGGAATGTAGAATTCACTACTGTCCGAGTCACTGACTTACCAAACTCTCTTCACACATCATGGCGGACCCACAATGAAATGACGCAAAGCTCAGAGTGTCACACATTTTGATTACTTTAATTAAAATTTGTCCTACATTATAAATGAATTAAATACAATATCACAAGTATTGAGCTCGAGTCGTAAAATTAAATGTTCACTTTCTGGTAATTAGAGCAGCTCCTTGCCAACTGCAGACCATTTTGTGCTCAAATTTATTTGAAGTGTAACTGACAATGGTAATAAAAGCAACAACAACATGCAACAAACATATACAGGGGCAATATTGTAGGGGAAGAAAGAGGGGATTGCATATAGTTTTCTTGTTATTGTTTTTTCCTTCGTAACTATGATGCTGTTTCAACTAACTGTGCAAACAACTGTTGTTGTTGCAGGACAAAGATTGTTTGTTTGGGTTGCTGATGTTTGCTGTAGCAACTCATATATACAGTCGGGAGAGGTAGAAGTCGCAAATAGTCTGCCATCAATGGCCTAAAAATGCACTTGCAACATTGCCTTATACGGTGCTTGCCCAGTTGGTAGCATATGAAGGAGGCCGCGCTGTTGTTGTTATTATTGTGGTTTCGATTTGACCCACAGGCAATTGTAATACAACAACAACAAGCAGAACGAAAAACTGTCAACGACCGTTATATAACAAAGCTGGAAGTAAATGCGGCAAGCGGAAAACGGCACATGTGCCCACATATTGCGACAGATTTCTCGGCTGTCGTTTATAGTTCTTTTGGTCAACTCAAACACACATACGCATGTATTTGAAAGTTGTAGTTCCAGTGTATAAGTGTGTTTGGCCATTGTTGCAAAGTAAACAAACGTCGGGCAGGCGTCACTTTAATGGGGTTGCAATAACAAAGGCAATACGAAAGTCGACAGAGAACATGCAACCATGTGTCCAACAGTTGCCACACTCACACATACACATACACAAATTCGCATTCATAGCGTAGCTGTGACAATAACTGCCGGCCGCTCACTGAAATATCGCTTTGTGTTGTTCGTGCCAAAAGTCTGCAGAAAGCGGTGAGCTCATTTAAATATGAGCATTCCCGAAAGCCTGCTCCTTGCAGCTTCCACATATATATGTGCGTATGTGTGCTCTTCTTATTGCACCCATTTCGGCGGCACATGTGGAAATAAATGCGAAGCATGCGATTTTAAGCCTCAAGTGCCGCAAAAAAGCAAAACAGAGCAACATGAAAATAACAACAATAACAATAACATTGCAACTGCATTTCGTATTTTCATATTAATCACTACGCAACAGCATTTCGGTCGGCATTAAGTGTCAGCGCAAGTCAGTAATGCCACACAGATTATTTAAATGAATAAATATTCATGCCACACGAACTTCAACTTGCCACTGACTGACACTAGCGGAATATTGAAAATTCTCATACAGATACGTATTTGTATATATGTGTGCGTGCACCGACTTGCTCTGTGTAAAGTGGCAGTAAGTGGCTGTGGCAAGTGGCAACTGAGTTCAAGTAAACATAATTGACACTTTGTCACTGCCATACTTCCGGAATTATCTCTTTCAGACGCTCCTCTTTTCGCAAAACTATGTATGTATGTGCTATGTTGTACTATGCGCGTCAGCTGTTCTTGATGATATTAAGCATAATTAATGAATCCATCAACATTATTACCATTTAATTTTGCACTTTACAAATAAAATGACAAAAATGCAAAGTTTAAATTTTATGCTTATTTATGTGTATCCCTGAATGTGTGTGGACTTTAACTGCGCTCTGGCTACCGCACATTGGCCTCATTACATGCTGATGCGCTCAATGTGAATAGGCTCTACATGTATGTGTCGTTCGTGATCTGTGGTCGTTCGATCTGTGGTTGTGGTGGCACGAGCCTATGTGTAACACTGTGAGATTTTCTTTGAGCTTGTGAATGAATTGAAAGGATATTAGGTTTCTAAAAGATGACTTGACAAATAAAAATCGGTTAGGTTAGACAAGAATCGATCTCTCTTCATACCGCCTCAAAGGTAGTATATTTGAAATGGAAATCTTACCCCAAAAAACTTTAACCTATTTTTCTATGGAGAGGATAAGAAAATAGGGGACTTTCTAACCTTTTATTCGGTAGGAGACTTCAAATAAAAATATCTCATCTCCGGACTCTCTATTTTCATCAGATGTTCAAGGAGAGACTCCTCAATTACATTTTAACTCCAGACTTTCCTTATCAAGGAGTTTTAAAGACAGGGAAACACTATTTCTGGATTATTTAATATTTCCCCCCGATTTCAACGTTTAAAATAAAGGGAATTTTATGCAAGCTAGTAACTAGATAAGCTCCGTTTTTCAGCTACTAAAATACTCAACTGATAAATAAAAGTGTATAAAAATGAGACTTACCAGAAATCGACTCACATTTCTATCAGTGTAACATCTGTGGGTTAATGGAATTGTGCCAAATAGCTGCCTTTCAAAATGCTTGACTAACTAACTGCCTGACAGACGAGCACATTTCTCTGCGAGCTGGCAACGGCAAGCAGCAACCCCTCGGTCAGTGCAGTACGAATATAAGTTGTAAGTTGCATATAGTATGAGCAAGCAAACCAAGAGTGAAGAGAATGCAGTGGCACTCGAGAGCAATATGTAACTGAGGACTTCATGAAGTGTACGGAACGTGCAGAAATATATGAATAAAATATATGTTGAAATGTTAAGCATAATGAAAGACAAACAGCAAAGCAAAGCTGCTGAGAGGAAGAGGAGAAGAAAACTAGGCTTAAGGTGGGGATTGAGAGATTATTAATATATGTAAACATGTATGTGTGCTTGTACAATTACAGTTTATGCTTTGTGCTACTGACACAATTCGAGCTTGTTGCAACTCAAAAGCTGCATTATCCGCCCCCAAGTTACAATATGCATATTTAAATAAATATTTTCCACACTTTCATCCATCAACAGCGACACCACAGTTAAAATAACGAATTACATATGTATATGTAGTATACACGAATAACAAAAACAACAACAATTTTCATTTGAGCGCTTAAAAATACAAAAATTAAGAAAAATATGTTGGAATGTGCAGATATGTGTATGCATGTGTACAAGTATTAAGGAATGGGCATCGAAATTAAAGCAATAAGTTAATATGTAGTATATGTACGTGTTGTGGTGGTGCCAAATGCGTGGGGGAGGAAAATGAAAGGTAAAGTTGTAAAATATGCGCACATGATGAATGGAAAATAATGCATAATTTCACTCAGTCGGTGCAGATATTTCAAGATTAAATAAGGCATCACAACACTGTAGATAAATACATAAGTATTCAAATACATACTTATACAAATATACGTATAGTGATGTGCTTGTTTTGAAGCCAGTGCGTGACTATGATTAATATCCAACATATCAACGAAAAGTCACAGCGACAGCGGCAGCCAAAGCAACATGTTTGCAGGGAATCCCTGTTAAGCGCTCAAACTCACACACTCACCTACTTGAATGCATATGTACATGCACACAGGCTGGCTTAAGCCGCGTATTATTACAAGCAGCAGCTACTCATGTATGATTATGCCAGCGCTTAAGTGCAAAGAATCAAGTGCTAACATTCGTTAGTTATGTATTTGGATGGAACGATCACTTTGAGGCACACTCAAAACCGTATACATACTCTTTCACTGTATATATTGACTATATGTACGTATATATGACCGCACAAATGGAGTGAAGTGGTTGGCTTGTAAGCAGAAGCATAAGCAGGAAATGCGCGCTTACACAGACTGGCTGTTACACTGCGAGTTGTTGTTGTTGTTGTTCTTGTTGTATGCATATATATATACAATATTCATTGAAAACATTTCGCTATGCAATCTAATGGCAACAGAAGAATATTGTAAAAACAACTCAGTCGTTACACGAGGAAGAGGAAGAAAGCATACCTAAGGGTTTGTTATAAAATGAGAAGTTAAGAAATGGAGCATGAATATAAGGTGCATATTTATTAGCACATTAATAATATCACTTTAATGGAGAGTCCTTTCATTTTCAACAATTGATTTGTTTTAATTAATATAAACCGATACCGGGATACCGATTTTCAGGTTTACAACTTCAGGATCCAGACTCATTTTTAAATATAATTAAATTTCTACTTCACTTAAAGATCAATTTGATTAGGTTTTAACTAGTGAATTACTATATCTGGTATAACACGTATACATTTTTGTATGGAAATCTAAATGAGAATTCACTTCAAGGATCTCCGAAACCCCAGGGTATTCACTAAGTTGATATTATTGCCTTCTAGTAACACATTGCAATCTTTAACTCACATTCGACTAAAAATTAACTGACTGCGAAAGCTTTTGCATATCATATACTTAAAATCATCTATACGTATATACTGACAGTAAACTTACACTTCTGACCAGGTGCCAGGTGCAAATATCTCATAATGACACGAATGACACCAAAGTGCAGGTCATAGCACATCAAGGAGCAAAATAGCACCAGAATACGCTTACTCATACTAAAAGGCAAGCGACAACTAAGAGTTGCAGAGGGGTTCTTTAAACGGCGGCGTATGCAGGGGAGAAGAATGACTACTAGACAGTTTACAAACTAAATATGTGTGCATCTATGTGCATATGTATTTATGTTTGTGTGTATGCGTTTGACTAATCAGTAAGTCAGTGGGTGAAATTCTCTCGCCATTTGAGTAAACCACGGCGGAAGCTCTAATAAATGTTGAATGGTGACGCAGGAATTGTGTGTGCGGGTGCTTGTGAGTATACATGCAAATAACTTAGCGTCTGTGTTTGTTGTCGGATTTTTGCATAAGAGCAGCCACTTGCAGTTTGTGCCATGAATGGATTTGTTTGCCACATAATTCTCCTTTGACACACAATTTCGCATATGTTTCGCTGTGGCTGGGAGTATTCGCTATATCATTGCATATTTGCAATGCAGGTTAGTTAAACAGTGTATAAACCTTATAAAATGTGAAGACAACTAAACACAGTGCTTGAGAGCGTGTTGCCAATGAGCCTGAAAGCCATATGAGAAGGCCAAAGTCAAGTGGCACAACGCTAGAGCAGAGATATATATGTGCTCAGATGTGGTAGTATTCCGTAAAAAGGAAATAAAAATAAATTAAGAACAGATAAAATACAAACAGTAGCGGTAGGTGCAACAAGAAAAGGTGACAAGTCAAATGCGAAAGTCGCAACATAAGACACTTCTAAAGACTTTTAATGCAAAAGTAAAATCACGAAGAATCAAGCAGATAACTCATACGACATGTTGGCCCTCTTTGCTCTCTTTAACTTTTTAAAATTTTGGCGAGTGTATGTATCTGTATATAATATATGTATATGAAATAAACCATAAACCACAGTCATCATAAAGCGGATTAAAATCCTCAAAGTTTTTAAGCACTTCTGCTTTTGCTTCTCGCTTTTAGTCACTGCTGGGCAAATGATTACATTGAGAGAGAGCAAGTGTGTTAGCTCGTGTGTGTGAGTTTTAAAGTTTTTGGCAAATTGATCATAATAAAATCAATGGCATTTGCGCGCAGACTGACTGACCGCAGATGGCAGATTAAAATTCATGGCTAACTAACTTTATGAGCAAAGTGTACTTTTGCCAACAACCACATTTAAGGCAAATTACGTAAACTTCAAATGAGTATGCAAAATGCCCTAAATAGTTGAAATTTTTACACCAAAATGCAACTCTGATTTTTGACCGCATGAGTTCTGGTGCTAAAAAATTCCATAATTTTGCTCCGCTAAAATTGCGCTCAGTGGCTTTTGTGTGCTTTCCTCAGGCTTTGGCTGACCTGTGTTAATCTTAAAAGTCTCCAACAATGTCTAGTCTCCCGCTTTTGATGGCCCATCAAGATTGCAGCCACAGCCTAAGCTAAGCGACAATTTTACGATGCAAAAATACTTAATCATATGACTATATACATAATATGTATATGTGCATGGGTTTGTGTGTATATTTTGGTATGTGGCATGGCACGTTTTTTTATGACGAAATGCCAAATGTTTATTCATTAATGCTGACACAGTTGTGGATTCATACAAAAATTGTGTTACTACAACAATAAAAAATAACAAAAACAACAAGAGTAATTTAATAGGAATTAACAACACTATTAAATAGCAGTAAATTTGCGAAAATTAATAAAAATGTGAGCGACAACAAAGTAACAGTAAAATAGAAATAGAGATAAAATGAGATAAAGTGCTTAAATGGCAACACACATACAAATATATATGTGTATATATGTATAGTTGCAATGGCATAACTTAAATAATTGCGACTTTTCAGATACATTTATATGTATGTGTGCGCGTGTGTTGGTTATGTTTAGTGCCATCCCAGTAAAAAATCTTTGGATTAATACCAAAATCGAGTAAAGAAGGAGTACTGATTTGTTCATCCATTTCGAGCATTCTATGAGCAATAAAAGCATTTTCGTTAGTTTTTACAAAAATCGTTTGTTTCCTCGCTTTTTGATACATTTTGGAGAAATAAATGAGCTTTATAAGAATAGAGGATAAAGCGTAAAGGCTGATCATAACTGTTAATTATTGTGAAATTCTTTTTTTGTTCTATAAAAGCGTATTTTGTCAATTTAAATTAGTTTGAATTTTGCAATCGACGCGTCAACGTGAATAAAGTGTCGCGAATATTTGTATAAAATTGTTATACGGGTGAAAAGTGATAAATTATAGTATAAATATAAGTAATTATTTATAAAAAATTTGTTTATATTTATTCTCAAGACGATTAGTTCAAAAATAAATTCAAAAATAGTCTACTATATTGGTCCATTAAAGCCTCCAGACATGAAAGCTAATAAAAAACAAAAACTATTGTTTTTCGGTAAGATCTGATTTTTTTTTATTTCGTTTAAGTAACTAATATATGTTATTTATATTTTTTCATACTTTCCAGAATCCGTTAAAGAAAACTTTACATCATGTGGGGACTTTACAATCGAAACCGAAAGACCTATTCAGTAAATTCTACTCCAACTTTCAATTCAACGTAAATATTAAAATTACCTCTACCATTTACCAACTATTAACATTATTTTGAATTATTATAACTAATTTTGTTAAGTGATATATATATCTTATATCTTAAAAATAAAAAAAATTAATAAAAAATTTTCAATAATTTACAACACTGTTTATATTTTTGTGTGTCGGATTTCTGCACTTTTTGGAGACAAAAAAGATTACTCCCTCTGCTCTCGTTTCAGAGGTCAAAAAGAGCTTAGAGAATGCTCTGTTTGGCCTCCATTAGGAGTTCAAAAGGAGTGATCCCTCGTAAGGACATACTATGTTAAAAAGGAGTAATAAATGCATGGACCTCGGAACATTGTGGAGTAATCCATTACTCACAAAGGAGCGTTCTAAGATTATTTGATAATCTTTGTTTTAACCAAACATAATGAAATATGGAAATTGAATCCGTGGAAGCTTTTTTAAAGCGCTAAGGTTAATTTTTTCTGTAACGAATAATTTAATTGAGCTTCCGTAGTGCCCTTTTGGCTGTCCGAACACAATCAACTTTGTAAATACTGTTAATCTGGCAATCTAACGATGCACAGCGACTTGTCAATTGACCAATCTTGCAAGCAACGATCAAAGAAGTGCACGCACACACTCACACTCAATGAAAATGAAAAGGTGGAAGTGACACCTTTAAAGAAGTCCAATAGCAACTAGTCGACAATTCTGTCAGCGCGCGAACAAAGCAACTCTGTTGCTTCCACATACGTTGTTGCGTCGAAATACTAATTGCTCCACGTTCTGTAAAAAAGATGTGTCAGCAACAATCAGGTCATGCTTCAAAGAGCGCCTCGGCAAGAGCAAAAACAACAAAACTCAACTGAAATTCAACTTTCCCTACGCTGTGTTTAGCGTCTGCCACGAGTTTACCACGCTAAAGACTAAAAACTTTTAATTGTCCTTAATTTATTTAAATATTTAGCTAATTTGAAGGTTTCACAGCTACAACCCCAATAGCACCAACAATAAACACTACTTCAAAACGTACTATGAGCAGTTGATTAAGTGCGACAGTGGGTAAATTAGTGAGTTGCGGCTGGAGCCGCCGTTGCAGAGAAGAAGGAAGAAGCCAAAAAGGATGAGTCGGAGTCGGAAGAAGACGACGATATGGGTTTCGGTCTCTTTGACTAAACAGCTCAACCTAGCAATGAATACGTTGATGAAGGGCAATAAATATACTTTTTTTAGTTTTGGTATTAAGAGATTGTGGAAGAGAACCTCAAACCTTGTTGAGCGGCGAATCGAACGAGCAACTAGAATAGGCTGGTATAATGGTGGAGAATCTAATAAACATCTCTAAATCATCCTGTAATCTTTGTAGCTTTTTGTTTTTGGAGATTTGTTGACTAGAAAGCAATGCTTAAACATAGCGAGTTGATAAGTGGCGACGAGTTTGTAACTGTTACGTTACTATTACTGCTTCCTGCAAGGCATTTATCACTCTTATAATAGGAAGATAATTCAGAATAATGAATAAACTGTATTGGTGCTTTCATATATCAACCAGCTACTCTGAGGGTGTTGAAGAATAAAAAAAAATGACAAATGGGGTCAGTATTTCCTCTAGCCCCCATATACCTTATACACGGATTTTGAAACTTCCGGTGGACTTTGTACCACATATATCGGTTAATATGTGAGATAACTTGGATATACTGAGGGTTGGTGTTGAAAATTGTTGAAATCGGTTCAGGTTACCCCAGCCCCCATTTACTATATATAATGAGTTTCGTTATTCGATTGAATTTATTTCTTACTCATCCACATAATTTATTCTCATCATTATTTATTCATCATCGTGAATGCACAAATATTTTCCGTATAGTCACATTTCTTTATAAACAACAATATTAATTTTACTTTGAATCTAAAGAAGATATTAAAGCACATGTTTACAGACGCTATGGCCTTGTTGAGACAACACATGCCTGATTGTACAATTAAATGAAACATACAGATATATAAATATTTACCCAGAATAATATAACAATATGGAGACAAATTAACTAACACTTTATAGATTATGAACTCGGACACACTAAGTAGCATCTCTAATTGTCCTGATAAGATAGCACAGAACTGATGGCAAACGATTTAAAATGAGGCACCGGGAACTGAATTCCAGTTGCATTGCGTTTGTCAGCGGATTAGCATAACGGAAGTTCTTTACAGAAAGATATAGATTTAAAATAAATAAAATAAAGTTAATGAATAAAAAAATAGTAATAAATTGTTAAAAAAGTCGTTTTGAAATTTGAAACTGTTGAAACAGTATTTCAATATGTTCAAATTCATTTCGCAAAGTGTAAGCAAGTCTTCATTGTTTTCGAGGTCTTTCGTATACTCCCAACTTCACTTATTTGCATTCAGTGTCACCCCACCATAATTCTCCTGCTTCTACTATCCAAATCGTCAAATTACGCCTCTGCTGTCTGCAATGCTTGTTCGGAAACTACAAATTTAGCCTGCGTATCGGAGACGCAGTTCCAAGTGTGCGTTGATAGCATACCAACTGGAACGGCGACTACTTGTCCAAGCGGATACATTTGTTCGACCAATTCTACCAGTATTTGTGAGCCGGATAATGATTCGAATATAATGGCCGATTGCACCGAATGCAATACCTGTGATGAGAGCAAAACCTTCGCCTGCACTGGAGTACGCACATACGCACTATGTCTGGGCACAACAACCGTTAGCGATTTGGGTGGCACCTGTGCGCCTTATCACGTGTGTAGCATCGACTATGAATATATATGCGGCAATGCAACCTTGGGCGTGAGTATAGGAGAAGTTGGTGTCATAATAATTATTAAACTTGCAATTTATCTCAAAAGATTGAACCCACATGTCCCACAGCTGATGAGATAGCCACCACAACGGTTGCAACTACCTCTACGACTAGTTCAAATTCGGAAATTGTAACGGATCCAGTTGCTTATTGTCAAAACATACAAATAAATGGTCGCTTTCCAGTCGGCAATGATCTTACAACAACATGTAAACAGTGAGTGGATTTTAATACATTTATTTTTGAGTACTTATAGGGTAATCTTCCCTCCACTTTAGGTATGTCTACTGTTTCATAAATGCAAACGTTTGGAGTGGCGCGCTCTACTACTGCCCTGGTGCTACTTATTTTGACAGTTCTTCACGCTATTGCACACCAAATGTACCGGCACGTTGCGTAACTTCTACGCAATCATTGTATTTGAAGTCTTTCGAACTCAGTTTCGACGACTAACTAAGCTACAAGAGGAGTGAGTGATCTATTTTCAATTTTGAGAGGCTATAAAGTTGAGCAGTTGGAGAGAGTTTTTGAAGTTGAGAGAGACAACAAACTCTGTACTCTCACAGAATGAGATCATACACATTTGTTAGTTTAGAATTTTTTATCTTAAGTACCAGGTTATGCATTTAAATAAATAAGAACAAGGCAAAATAGCGCCTTGGAGGATATGTGAACATTTTTTTACATATATTTGGTTCGATTGCTGTCAAAGAAGTTTGGTTGTTGGATAAGCAACATCGCATATTTCATATACGGTATACCTTCTCTTCTGGAAGACATTTAGAGAGAGAAAGGAATAATGGAAGTTTACGTATATTTCAGAACATAAAATATAAATTCCACCAAAATTGTTCAGTTGTTTATAATTAAAAATTTATTCAAATACAGTAGGCTGGCTTATTAATAGTGCAAGCTTTATTTTCCATACTAAAGTATGTGTTCGGAGCGCACGAATACTCAGTACCACGTTTATTGCGACAGTGTATATACCTGAAAGAAAACAACAAATTAATTTCCGATATCATTTAATTATAACGAAACTAACCTCTTGCAATACGGATCATGTGGCATGGTCGGGTATAGACCAGTTCGCGTTTGCTGAGCACAAACCTCATTAGGTGTCAATGGATATGTTGGAGTTGTAGGCAGTGAAGTGGGTGGACTTGCTGTTGTCGGCTCAGTAGAAGGATCGATCACATCACAGGTTACAGTATGCGGTCCAGCAGCACTAACACAAATCGCATCACTTGTGGCGTCACAAACAAATCCACTGGGACAAATACCCACTTGACCGGTGGGATGTAAGGCGCCATAACACATTTGGAATGTGGTGCGACTCAGACAAGCGAAGAGTGCATTACGTTGAGCCGTACATTGTCGACAAAGCGATGTGGAGCCACAACTGGGAGCACGCGTTGCACTCGCTTGTAGACAGATGGCGTTGAATTCTGTGCACTCGAAGCCCTCCTTGCAATGATACAGTACATCCATATTGGGATTATTGTCTGTTGAAGTGAGAAATTTGGTTTTTTTTACCATTGGTGATAACATTTGGTTGCAAAAGATTAGAATTACCACCAAAGCAAAGATAGAACGATGTTGAATTGATGCAGGCAACTTGATTATCCTGGCAGACATTGCACACTGCAGTTGTTGAGTCAATGGATAAGTAAATGCAGATCGCTACCTGTAAATAAACGGGAGTTAAAAAATGGTAAATGAAGACGTTAGACCAATGTATATTTATAAAAATAAAACGACCTTCTAACAAAATATGAAACTACAAACATCGGGGAATTACTTGAAAAGGTACTCCGTCGATTAGAGAGGGCTACATGTACAAAACTACAAGTAGGACATTAGTACACATAAAGATCGGAAAGCAACATCAAACTAAAGGTTTTCTAACTTGTTAGGCTGATGATTGAAGTCTGTTTAATGAAACCAACTAACAATAAAGGCAAACCCCCCCAAGGAGCACCTGAAATACAAAGTAGACTTCGACTATGTAACTCATTAGAGGATTTCGGTTTAAATTAAATTAGACTCTCGATTGACTCGAATTTTAAATATTCGAATAAATAGTTTCGAAAAATTCTATTGAGCTGAATATCCATTGGCCGATATATGTAGGTAATAGAGAGTCTGTTACCATTATCCTAGATCTCAACCAGACCAAGATTCGTACAACCACAGAGAAAAAACAATTTATCAAGCCACTATAGATTCTATATAAATCGAAAATCTTCAAGCTTGAAGGTTTGAATCAATTAATTCGACAGATTAGTTACGAAGTAATAAAAAAATTTTAATTTTTCGTAAATGCTGTCCATGTGCCTCTCATATGGATTTCATTCATTCATTTGTTTTCACATATAGGATATGAAATGTCATCAAATCACCATAGAGATGTCATTAAAAACACGATCTTTAAAGCACTGTTTCAATGTTTGTAGATATATTTCGGGAATATTTATATATATATATGTATATTATATTTTTTAATGATAAAGTCCATCGCATAATTAATTATATTCTACATACTTGCAAACTAAAAAAGAGCAATTTCTTTAAGCCGCACAACGCCATTTTGCTTCACTCTCAATATAATACACTATTTTGAATACCACTCAAAAAGCTCCACGAGTTTCACAAATACACTTTTGGCACTTTGGACAGTCTCAAAAGAAATTAGTCCTTAGATTTCATCTAGTTTTCTTTTTTGTCGATCTTTGTACACCTTTTCTCCGCCAACACAGCACAACAACTATTGGCGCAATGAACTTTGGATTTGCTTTTAAGTGGCCCTCTAAATTCTATGTATTAATTTGAAGATAATTTCTCTCCGGTTCGTACATAATATTTTTGTCCATTTCCTCTTGTCGGCGATTGTGACTTCATAACTATTTTTCGTGCTAATTGGCTTGTTGATGTTTCTAATTTAACTTCTGAATGCATAAAGTTTACGAGTAAATAGAATTTAGATTAAGAGACTTACCATAAATATTTATAAATTACGTGCCGGTAGTTGAGTGAGTTGGTGCGTGGCTATTAAACGGTTGGGAGTGGGTTCGAGAGTCATTGCGATTAGTTTTTTGTTTTTATGACCGATCTCCTCCCATTTTAATCATAAAATAAGAGAGTTACAAAAGAACGTGCAGTCCTCATAATATTTCTATGATGATATTGCATGACATCTCTGATTAAGACGTGCATGCTTCGAAGATCTAATATATTTATTATGATATTGGGGTTGCTAGTAAAACTATGAGCTCTTAGATAATTTATATAAATAAATACGGGTACTTCTAACGCCGCTCTCGCTTAAAACATAGCATACTCAGCCCATGTGTAATATTATGCCTAAAATCATAGTCTACAAATAAAAAAAAAGTGTTTACATACTTATGTAGGTGTTAACTGTACATATGTTTACCTTAACATGTTTATCTAACGTTTTAAATTTTTAAGCGTGTGAAATTAAAGAGAAGATAACTCTCCGCTACTGTTGTTGAAATTAAGATAAAATTCAAGTATTATCTGTTTGTTTGGGAAGATAATTTGGAAATAGCTTACTTACTAAACATTATGAAGTAATCTTAGCTTATTCAGCTTGTGCAAATAAGAAGTGAATTCGTAGAATTGTGAGCGGCACTTAAGCCTTATAGGTTTGTTTGTTTGATCGAGCGACATCAGATCATCAATATCGCTGATTTTATCTTCTACTTTATTAATGATTCACAATTCAGTTCTATGCTTGTTTCTGATTTCAATGGTACATATATAAAAATTTAAAAAAGGGACTATAATAGTTTCTCTCTAATTACCACTGCTATAATATATGAGCTTTAAGGATTTCAATCTCTGGTCGCTGGGTACAAGTATCATATGATTTCACAAATATGTTTTAGATGGGCTTGGAAACATGGAAAATCGAATATAATTCTTTTAATTATTGGGTGCTTCAGATGATGAGGATCTAGAATGAGAGTTTTTAATTGGTATTTATTGGTTATAGGAATGAGCTAAACGTTACAGTTCAAGATCGTTTGACTTAACTGGCCCTAATATTTAAAATAGTTTATGAGTAATTATGGTAAATTTAGACTCGGGTGCGTATCAAAATATCTACTCAAAATCACTATATATTCTCCCGTAGACCAGCTGCAGATCTGGATCGAGAAGTAATACTTTTGAATCAAATGATCATGAAATGAATTCAATCTTTACTTCTACTTTTTACCACTTGAAAAGTACAGTTAACAATTTATTTCAAAAATTCCATATTTCAAAAGTTTTTATTTCAAACACAGCCATTTGGTTTAGGAACTTGACAAATTCTTGATTGTGGATTGAAAAATAGTTTACCAGGACACCGCATTAAGCGCCCAACGAGACCCAAACCACCACCGGAACCTGTACAATACAAGTATCTGAAATGAAAAGGTGATAAATAACTATATGTATAGAATATGCACCGTTATGAGTGTAATTGTGCTCACCTAGTACAACTGCTGTCAGCTGGGTTGGGATAACGGCCAACATATCTTTGACTCGAGCAATAATCCACTGGTGATGGCCTTGTCGTGGGTGCTACACTTGTGGGTGAATTTGTAGAAACTTGCGCTGTCGACGGAGAAGTAGACGTGGTTGTTGTGGACGGGGGTGTGGGTTGTATAATTACAGTTGTGCTGACTGCAGGTAATAGCGGAGTGGGTTGTATAATTACAGTTGTGGTGACTGCAGGTAATGGCGGAGTGGGTTGTATAATTACAGTTGTTATGGCTGACTCACTTTTTGGTGGCACATCTACAGCCACATTTACATCACACATATCATCTGTATCTATTAGACATTCACTCACACATGGCACTCTACCGGCATGCGCCACCGATGTGCGACATATTTGACCAGCGCGACAGGTCCCGCGTACATTGGTCAGCACATTTCCCATGCACATAGTGAATGAGGTTCGGCTGGTGCAGGTGAAGCCACCATTCATGACATCAGCACACTGACCGCATTGCTTGGTGTTGCCACAGGCAGCCTGTATGCTGGGATTACTGTCGGGATCCATACAAACTTGCCCCAGTGTGGTGCAGACCTCATCCTCATTCGGGCAGCTGAATTCCTCGTTAATGTTTGGCAGCCCTGTCGGTTGTGATTGATCATAAAAGCGAAATATTTTTTATTAAGCTTTTATAATTTGGTACTTACCACCGAAACACAGGTGAAATGTGTTGTTGCTGGCGCAGGCAACGCCATTGCTATTGCAAATGTGACAAATCGCGCCGCTTTGGTGCAGTGTCAGTAAGAAAATATATACACCGAAAAGCTGGTTGTAAGTAAATTGTATTTGTAAATTAATTTATATAATAAAAACTCGAAAAATAATATTTTACCGCTATTTTACACATGTTACTCTCGTATATATTTATCACAACTAATGCTTTCGTTAAACTTGTGAGGGCTGACTAACTGTTTTCTGCTAGATGTTACTTGTTTTATGAATACAATGTGCATTTAACCCTTGCACTACCACTGTAGCATATCGCCATTTCAGTCTTCCTTTGGCTAGCGACTTTCTCCGTACATCACGGGATTTAGCCGGAAACTGATAAGTTGTAGATATCGTATATTTTGAAATTAAAATGGTTAACTTCGACCGTGAAGTACTATAACAAATTTTATATAAAAAATGTGTAGATTTGTATGTTTATGAAGGAAATAACTTTTATTGTGGTCGTTATAGGGTTAGGTTAAGCTATGAAATATATTTGTGCGATCAAGTGAAATGAAGATAAGTTGTCGTAGTTCAATGTCAGCTAAGATAAAGTGTAGGAGTCCAAGATTTCGGACTGTTATCATATGTTTTGTGGAGATTATATTATTTTTTGGACAATTCAACATGTTATTAATACAATATTCCTCGACGAATTTAATTTCAAATATGCATTAATTATACAATAATAAATGTGGAAAACGTGGAAAATCTTTAAAACCAGTTTGTCTGGTTCTTTACAATATGAAAATAGAAATCTCTTTTGTAGTAGTGAACAAAACAGGAAACTAAATTTGAAAGAGAACTTTTTAGAAAAAGCTCTCAGTTAAGCTCTGGTCCACTCCTCTGTTTAATAATAACTCTTTTTTCAACAAAATTTAAAGTTTTAAGTCAAGTAACTATGATGTACTTTTCCGTTTTTTTTTCAGAATACTAAACCATATAACTGTCTTTGACCTTGGAGAGTGGCAAATAGCATATTTATATAGACTAGCATATTTAAATAATGATGAATGATAATATATAAGGTTGTCCAATATCTCCCTTCCGTCTTTTTATACTCTCGCAACCTGTTGCACAGAGTATCATAGTTTTGTTCACATAACGGTTGTTTGTGTCACCAAGAAATATAAGAGTTAGATATGGGGTTATATATACATAAATGATCAGGATGACGAGTAGATTTGAAATCCGGATGTCTGTCCGTCCGTCTGTCCGTCTGTCCGTCTGTCCGTGCAAGCGATAACTTGAGTAAAAATTAAGATATCTTAAGGAAACTTGGAACACATGTTCCTTGGCACCCTGAGGAGGTTGCTTTCGAAAATGGGCAAAATCGGTCCACTGCCACGCCCACAAAATGGAGGAAACCGAAAACCTATACAGTGTCATAACTAAGCCATAAATAAAGTTATGAAAATGAAATTTGGAACATAGGATCCCATTAGGGAGGGGCACATTTGGATGTAATTTTTTTGGAAAAGTGGGCGTGACCCCGCCCCCAAATAGGTTTTTTGTATATAACTCGCAAACCAATAAAGCTATATAAGCCCAACTTTCTGCAGTCGTTTCTTTTAGCCATTTCCTTATACAGTCCAAAAATGAAAGAAATCGGATAATAACCACGCCCACCTCCCATACAAAGGTTAGGTTGAAAATTACTAAAAGTGGGTTAACTCCCTAACGAAAAACGTCAGAAACACCAAATTTTACATAAGAAAAGGCAGAAGAAAGCTGCACTGAGATTTTTTTACAAAATGGAAAATGGGTGTGGCGTCGCCCACTTATGGGTCAAAAACCATATCTCAAGAACTATTCGACCGATTTCAATGAAATTCGGTACATAACTCTTTCTTGACACCCTGATGACACGGGTGGAATATGGGCGAAATCGGTTCACAACTACGTCTACTTCCCATATAACCCAATTTTGAATTCCATCTGATTCGTTCACTTTATAATGTATTCATAAGGAACCAATGAAGCTAGCGGAATAAAACTTTACACAAATACTGTATTTGAGCTGTGACATCACTTGTGGAAAAATTGTCAAAATCGAACCATGACTTTTCAAGGCCCCTGATATCAAACATGAAGAACTCAGTGCCTAAGGTTAATTTTTCACCGAAAATATAGGTAAATCCCTCAGATATTTTAATGTAATTCATTCCCTCTGAATTTTTTTCTTATAACAGTTTCTCTCTGTACCTGAAATGGTAAAAATTGGGTCATAACTTCCCCCAGATCCCATATACCTAATTATAAGTAATATTAAATTAAGTGAGCGTATAGTCTTCGATACGTTGTATCTTGGTGGTGAAAACGAGTGAAATTGGTTTAGGAATTACCTCAGTCCCCATATACTATTTATGATGATTTTCGTTATTCTATTGAACTTTATGCCGAATATATGGGTCGAATTGTGTTGTCTTTATAAAATTACATCAATAAATTGCGAGAGTATAAAATGTTCGGTTACACCCGAACTTAGCCCTTCCTTACTTGTTGTCTTTTGAATTTCGCGGCTATGTATAAAGCGCTACAGAGCTCGTATCTGGCATTACTACGAGTATACACTTTGAAAGGTCTTGACATAACCTACAAAACGACGCTATGCATGATTAGTTGGATATTGGGTTCAACAATTATAGACGTGTTAACATGGAGTTCACTAATGCCGAAATTCGCGCTATTTTAAAGTTTTCCTTCGTTAAAGACAAATCGCTTGAGATTAGTGGTGTTTTGGGGGATAGTACTCTATCACTTCGAACTGCGGAGGAATTTTTTTCGACGATTCAGAGCTGGTGAAAACAACACCATGGATAAGCCAGCCGGCGAAAGACCTGTGACGACGAATACCGATCAAATCGAGGTCGACCGGTATGTGGCATCTCGTGACATCGCCCAGGAGATGGGAGTTAGTCACCAAACCATTTTAACCATCTGACGAAAAATAACCTTCTGGACCGAATCAACACCTGCGATATGCTACTGAAATTGAACGAACTCGTCCAATTTTTAAAACGGATGGTGACTGGTGACGAAAAATGGATCACATACGACAATATCAAACGAAAACGGTCGTGGTCGAAGGCCGGTGAAACGTTCCAAACAGTGGACATGCCGGGATTGACAGCCAGGAAGGTTTTGCTGTGTGATTGGTGGGATTAGAAAGGAATCTAGGAATCTACTATGAGCTGCTCCCATATGGCCAGATGCCTAATTCTACCATCTATTGCGAACAACTGGACCGTTTGGGGCAGGCGATCGACCATAAGCGTCCAAAATTGGCCAACAGGAAGGGTGTAGTGTTCCACCAGGACAACGCACTTCCACACACTTCGTTAATGATTCGTCAGAAGCTACGGAAGCTCGGATGGGAGGTTTTATCGCATCCACCATATAGCCCGGACATAGCGCCAAGTGACTACAACCTGCTCCTGTCCATGGCGAACGCTCTTTGTGGAGTAAGAGTTGAAGAGGCTTGTGAAAAGTGGCTGTCCGAGTTCTTCACAAATAAGGAGGGGGCTTCTACAAGGGTGTATTATGAAGTTGCCGTCTAGATGGAAACAAATTATCGAACGAAACAGCGCATATTGAAACTAAATCCGATCATTGTAACACTTTTTATAAAGCATTGAATAAGGAGCAACAACCTAATATATTCCTTGAAGTATTCACATCATCTGTTGTATTCAATACACCTGTATAACTTAGTTGCCGCTTTCACTTTTAAATTTTTAGGCATATTACTAGTAGAGCTCAAACATCGCGGTAGTGGGTAGCCGTAGTCAATTAATTATGCTAATTCTAATGATATAGGACTCTTTTAGAATGCTAGTATGAAGATGGAGTCCATATCACGTCTAGATTATACTTCCATCCAACTTATAAACCTCTGGTGTGTGATTTTGTATTTGTAAGCTAGAGAAAGACCACTCTTGTGTTAGCATATATACTAATGAAGATTATATAGTAAAGAGACGACATTTTCGTTATTGTGAGTTTTAACTGTGTATGAACCAGTTTAGACCTTATGGAAGCCAATGTAAGCATACTTTTCCAACGTAAATAGTCTTAAAAAAAGGCACTCCAGATAGTGTTATACTACGAAAGAAAATGTCTAATTAATTTTAGGTTTACAAAAAGCTTTCCCTCACTGAACCACGAAAAGTAATAAATAATGTCTCATTAAGAAACTTCCTCAAGGTACTTATCCATCCAGTAGCAAACACCAAGAAGCCACTTCTGCTTAAAGGCTTATCTGGTTGTTAGAAACTAAAATTTATATAATTTTCCTACAATGAAACCATAAAATTCCAGTTATTAACAGCAATTAAACCAAATTTCAATAATTTGTCTTTATTTTCAATCGATACACTGTTTTATTCAATAATCTCTAATTTAACTATTTCTACATCCAGACCCAGCAATCTGAGAAGGTTATTGTGTGCAACCAGCCGGCAGAGCATCTTGACAATTATTTATACTTTGATTGAAGAATCTTGTACCAGGACAAGTCATCGGACGTCCAACTAATTTACGAGTTGTACGGTCCATACGACAGTAGACATAACTGAAAGTATATTCAAATACACAAAATATTATCATAATTTGCATATGCAAATGGTTAAATAAATCAGTTAATACACTTACGTTCGACAAGTGGCGTCATTTGGATTACGGTAACGACCTACTAAAGTTTGTCCGGCACACACAGTATCTTCCACACTTAAAGTCGTTCCTGTACTTGAAGAGGAACTACTCTCGGTTGTTGGGCTTTCAGTTGTGGGAGACTCAGTTGTTGGTGACTCTGTTGTGGGTGACTCAGTTGTGGGTGACTCTGTTGTGGGAGACTCTGTTGTTGATGACTCTGTTGTGGGTGACTCAGTTGTGGGTGACTCTGTTGTGGGAGACTCTGTTGTGGGTGACTCAGTTGTGGATGACTCTGTTGTGGGAGACTCTGTTGTGGGCGACTCAGTTGTTGGCGACTCAGTTGTGGGTGACTCAGTTGTGGGTGACTCTGTTGTGGGTGACTCTGTTGTGGGTGACTCTGTTGTGGGTGACTCCGTTATAGGCGTGACAGTAGGAGTATTCGGAGATTCAATATCACATATATCTTGAATATTACTCAAACATTGGTTGGCGCAGGGATTTACACCAATATTTGCACGGGAAGTTAAGCACACTTCATTGCTGGGACAGGTGCCACTTACACTTGATGGCTGTTCACCTTGGCACATGACAAACGTAGTATGGCTGGTGCAAGCGTAACCGCCATTGGGAACACCAACGCATTGTCCACATTGTTCCGTATTGCCACAATCGGCTTGAACGGTTGAACTGGCCGCAGGATCGGCACAAATCAGACCCAATCTGGTGCAAACATCACCGATAGTCGGGCAGGAATATATGGTTCCCTGTGGAATGCCTGCGGAAAGTTAAGTTATTTGCGTTTTCAAACCATATTTTTTTCTAAAATGTCGTTCAATTACCACCAAAGCATAACTGGAAAGTGATATTTGAAACGCATGCTGCGCCGTTATTTTCGTTGCAGACATTGCAATCGCCGTTGCAAAGTCGCGCAGTCAGCAAAATAGCGAGTATTACGGTGGTGAACTGTGTGGGCAAATAGTAAAATGGGTAAAAATTATTATTTTTTCTTCAAAATTTTCCTTATAAAATTAGTATCGTCTTCTTACACTTATTTTCCACATTTTGCTATTTCTTGCTCTAGCAAATTTCTCTAGCAAATCTTGTATCTCGTGTGGCGTTATGTTTTACAACTAAACTCTTTATAACGGTTGCTGTAGATTTTATATTTTTCCGGTTGTTGTGATCTCAGAAGTCACAGATAATTTATATTCTGTCACTTTGCGAATTAGATTACACTTAAATACATATGGATGCATATTTGCGCAGATTAAATCATACGAAAATGTGGGGCTTATTAGACAACTTCAAGGAAACTGTACATATGTATGTATAAACAAACGAGGCGCGTTTAACGGTAGAAGGTTAATTGTAGTAATGCAACAATGTTAAAAATATGAATTTTTAAGAAAAATCTTCAAAATTTATGACAAGACGATAATTAGTTTCCCTTTCCATACTTCTGTTGTAAACCAAAATCGGAAAGACCTCCCGAAAATGTGATTATCAAATCTCTCTTTCCAGGCACAGGTTGATAAATGCTTGAAGTATCAAGACGGTGGAGAAAATTGAGAGCTTTGTTGTACATTATTACGTTTTATTAGAAGAAAATTCTTTGGGATTTAGGTTAGGTTAGGTTAGGTTTGTAGGCAGATCTCTGCAAGAAACAGAAGATCTCACTTAGACAGCTTAGTCTGTCCATTGTGATACCATTAAAACTCCCTGTGGATCAAAGACCCTTAAGATTCAGCAAAACCGTTTGGAATCTGTTACAAATTTCTTAAGGCCGCTAATGCCGATTCAGCCAATTCGCTAAGATCGCCAAAAAGGACCTTCCGAGGTGTTTCAACCTCAGTTTGGCAAAATGGCAATGGCAATGGAGAAAGAAATGCTTAGATGATTCCACCTCGCCTTCCTCCATACAGCTTTTGGGATTTACTATGACAAAATTAAATGTATATGACCTGAAAGTAGACATCTTCGATAATCAAAGCATATCGCCTGAGTTATATCAAGATTAAGAAGTAGCCAGTAAAGAGAGAATTGTAACAATTTTTAAAGAAACCCAAAGAAATCAGTAGAGTTAATAAAAGTAAATGATAAGTTAATTTTTTTCTAACTTGGTACAGGTTGAGATTCAGATCAAAACGGTATCTTACGACGCAGGCGCTTACTGCATCACAGCTATCTCAGACATATAAAATTTATATAATTGTGTGCGTATTATCTAATTTATATGATATTATTTACACTGTCTACCGTTATCAATCGTCAACTGCGCTTGACTACCGAAGAGCGATATAAAAAGCTGGCTGTGCTATTAAAACAAATTTAGTCTCTATTGGGCGATAAAAACAAACGGTATTATAGTTAAAATGAAGTACAACACACAAATTGCTATTTCGGTAAGCAAATTGACGACTACTTTTTACAACTGAAAAATAAATAATTCAATATTTATATAATATAAACATATTGTAATTCTTTTGGATACAGTTGCTACTCATAGCAACAGTCGGCTTGTGGGTACAACCGACGACAGCGACGTGTGGCGTCTGCGGTACAAATGGCATTGCCTGCATCAGCGAGTCGGAATTCTATATTTGTTTCAACAATCAACCCGATAAAAGCACCAAACACGCATGTCCCGACGGTGGCACATGCACCAGCCTGATGATGAAATGTTCGGATGCCGCTAATGCTCCAGCCGATTGTCCGGCTCTCACTTGTGGATGTACTGTGGACAGCGGCATGTTCGCCTGCACCAGTCGCACCACTTTTGCTCAATGCAATGACGACGAGGTCGTCACAAGGGGCACGTGTCCCACGGGCTTAGTGTGCGCAGCACAGCGAGGAGGTGAAATTTGTGTCGATGAATGCTTATTGGATGGTAAAATAGACTGTGATAGCGAAGCTATTGTAGGTTAAATGCTTAATTTTGGGTGTTGAGATTTGCTTATAATTGTCTAGGTTTAAATTGTTTGTTTTATCAATAAAGAGAAAAAGTAAAATATACACACATATGTATATAATATAATTTTAATATGGACTAAACTACTACAAATGGTGGCCGCTCATAAATTGTCTCATCTTAGAGAGAGAAAGATAAAAAACTCTGTTTACACAATGCAAATTGAAATTAAATTAGAAATTGATTGTGTTAACCTGAAGTTGTCGATCGGTAACTTTAGTCTTGTCGGCCTGCTCGCACAAAAATATTGGTTGTCAAATGGGAAATATTTGCTTTTTTGCTCTTTATTCAATGCTTTATAAAAAGTGTTACAGTGGTAGGATTTAGTTCAAATATGCGCCGTTTCGTTCGATAATATGTTTCCATCAAGACGGCAACTTCATAATACTCCCCTCGTAGAAGCCCCATCCTTATTTGTGAAGGACTCGGACTGCCACTTTTCACAAGCCTCTTTTGAATTCAACGTTCCTCGCTGCTTCAAGCGCTCCAGTTGTTCCCAGTAGATGGTAGTATTAAGCGTCTGGCCATATGGGAGCAGCTCATATCCCCTTCCAATCCCACCACACAACAAAACCTTCCGGCCGTCAATCCCGGCTTGGCCGCTGTTTGGGACGATTCACCGTCCTTCGACCACGACCGTTTTCGCTTGATATTGTAGTATGTGATCCATTTTTCGACGTTGATTCGGTCCAGAAGTTTTTTTGCGTCTTATTATGCGGCACCCAAACATCAAGCTTTTTCGTGTATCCAGCCTTCTGCAAATGGCTTAAAATTGTTTGGTGACTAACTCCCATCACCTGGACGATGTCACGAGATGCCACATGCCGGTCTAACTCGAACTCTAGTAGTAATAAAACATCCGGTCATAAAACAATCACTTGTGGTACACGAGTCTTCCATGCTCTCGCGTCAATCTTATGCTCTTTTACTCAAATCTGATTAACTTTAATATACATTAAAGGAACAAATCCATAAATTATCTGCTAGCATTAACTTATCTGACCTTCTGAAAAATTCCTTGAAATCATGAACAAATTATTATCCTACTTACCTTCACGAGAGTTTATTAAACCAGCTCGCTAGTTTATGTACTACTGTGGCTTTTTGGTAATGAAAGATGGGACTGATAACCTTGGTAGTGATACATATGGAAAGCGTGTCTGAAAACATATTTGTATATCTGTCCACATATACTTATACCAACATTCAAAAACAATTCTTTGAAACCTTCAACTACGCATCTCTCGCTTTCGCGTCTAACATGGTTGTATTTGATATGATTTAGAAAGATAAATATTTTGTGTTTACTTTTTATTTAGTTTTGATTTAAGAAGCTTATGAGAACCTTGAAAACTTTTGCAAATGAGATAGGATAACTCATTTTCGCAAACCAAATATTTATGCTAAAAAATACACGAAAACATATCTGTTGAAAAAAGTCAGACTTAGAAAAATCTATTTGAATTTATATAAAAACTGCTGAATAATTACATTGAGGTTAAAGGCGAAGGATATGTTTTAAATGTATATAGATATTTATATTTTAATTTAATTAGTGCAATCAATTTGTCATTTTGTATGCCCCCTACAATCCATAAAATCCATGGTACCATAAAACTTAAAGCATTTCAAGAACAAAAAAAATTAAGTTTGATTATTAAGTTTGTATTTATAACTGGTGACTACTTGAGAGATATTTTTTATAGATCGATAAAAGGTATTTAGATAGTCTGACTTGTCTTGACTTGAAGATTGTAGACAGCTATATCGGATTGTAAGCAAAACCCGAAGCTGAGTAGTGGAACAAAGAACGCTCTCAAGAACAAGAGTTCTGATTTTAAGAACACTTTGACATTTCAGTTATTGCTTTTCATGTAGATTTAGATCTAGATCCATAATATAAATTTTGAATATTACCGAATATTACCAAGATCCAACTAACGGTCAACTAACCCGAACACGATTTGAATTTAACTAAAAGATCAAGATTTATTAGCCCTCTCAGTTAATTCCAGGAAAATACACTGCAGTAAGGTAGTTAAATGGAACGTGTTCCGGTAGTCCTCCTGTTAATATATGTATATTTGAAATAGGATTGCCACCTATCGACCTAACTAAAAGTAAAAACCTAACTGAAAGTATTTGAAAGCTTGTTTAAATATCCAAGTGCAGAAATTACAAATATATGATGTTAAAAAACCTTACACAAGTTTTGCGGTAACTAAAACAGATATTTTAATTTAAAGTTGCTATAGGTGGCAACTTTAAAAAAGTAAAACAATTTCAAAGTATGAGTCCAATTTGAGTTGTTTGATAAAGTCTTTCAGAATGTTCCATACTCCGCAACAAAGTTGCTAAGTGAGTATTTTAGTTTTTTCACATAACGGTTGTTAGTATGTCATAAATGTAAACGACTTAGATACATATATCAAAATGCTGAGGATGACGATACGAGTTGAAATCCAGATGACTCTCTGTCCGTCCGTCTTTCCGTGCAAAGGATAACTTGAGTTAAAATTAAGATATCTTGACGAAATTTAGTACACACGTTCCTTGGGACCGTGGGAGGATATAGCTATTAAAATGGGCGAAGTCATTGCTACGCCCACAAAATGGCGAAAAGCCAAAAAATATAAAGTATCTTAACTAAGCCATAAAAAAGTTATAACAGTTAAATTTGGTATAAAGGACCGCACTAAAAAGGAGCATATTATAATTATCGAAATCAGACTTTCAAGGCCCCGGATATCGAACATGAAGAACTCAATGCCTAAGGGTAAGTTTTCATGGAAAATATCGGTAAATCTCTCAGATATTTTAGTTTAATTCAGAGGGAATCTTTTTCTTCTAATAGTGTGTCTCTGTACCAAAAGTAGTTAAAATCGGGTCATAACTTCCCCTAGCTCCCATATACCTATAATAATTATAGGTTTTTCAAAAATAAGATGAGCTAAATATCTTATAAATCGGTTAATATGTGAAATATCTTTAGTCTTGGATATAGTGTACCTTGGTGGTGCAAATGAGTGAAATCGGTTCAGGAATTACCTCAGTCCCCACACTCACATATATGATGATTTTCGTTAATCTTGTGGACTTTATGCCGAACATATGAGTTAAATTGTATATTATATTATTAAAACTATATCAATAAATTGCGAGAGTATAAATTTTTCGGTTGTACCCGGACTTAGGCTTTCATTACTTGTTTAATATATGTGTTTAGTAAATAAGCTCAAAAGTCTTGAAAGTATTGCAAAAAAAAATTTTAATAGAGCTTATACTCCACTTTCAACTTTCTGCTTGAATTGAATATAAATTATAGTTTATCTATTGACTTAACACGCAATTATTTTTGTAAACACAATAAACTTACTTTGTTGAGTCACATTTCGGTTGAAATCTATTAACGCTAAGGCAGAAACATGCTCCATACATGAAATGAATCTTATTTGAACTAAAAAACTTAGTTAATCCAATTAGCATAGTCAACTTATCTTATGGAGTTGACATTCGGTAGCTGTTTGGCATAAATCTTTTTAATCCCTATAATAAAATGATAAGCATGCACACGGATTCACTTGATACAAAATTCGCTTGATACAAAATATTTACAAAGTGTGTTTTCTTTTCTCATCAGTTAAAACAAATTATATCCAACAAGTGTAGTCTTATCATTAGCAACCTTCGCGTGGAATATATAGATATATCAAGAATGAGGCTGCTATAAAGCTAACGGCGAGGAAACATGGTTCAGTTGAATTTAGTTATTCCAAATAAGTACAACGGACACACAAAAATGCATTACACACAAGTTGTTCTAATGGTTAGTGGAATATATTTACTTTTTATTAATAAACTTTTTTAAATAATTTTTATTTTTTATATTTTTCTCCAACACAGAGTTGCCTGCTCGCAACAACCCTCCTATACACTCCCGTGTCGGCTAAGTGCAATACATGCAGCATCAATGGCATCGCATGTGTCAGTGAGAGCTCTTTCCTCATCTGCACCAAGGGTGTACCAGATGCATCACAGGTCTACCAATGTCCCGCAGGACATGTGTGCATCGCCAATAGCGTTGATAAGTGTGTGGCGGGCTCAAGATCGTCAGCAGATTGCGCAGCCGAACA
Source organism: Zeugodacus cucurbitae (assembly GCF_028554725.1). Classification (NCBI taxonomy): domain Eukaryota; kingdom Metazoa; phylum Arthropoda; class Insecta; order Diptera; family Tephritidae; genus Zeugodacus; species Zeugodacus cucurbitae. The sequence goes on from NC_071669.1 coordinate 49,781,220, forward strand.
AAATGCCTGTGGTGTCTGCAATGGCAACAAGCTCTTCACCTGTCTCACACCCACCACGTTTGCACAGTGTAACAGCACTTCATTGTTGCGAAGTGTCAGCGGCAATTGTCCTAGTGGCCTGACTTGTGATTCGTCGCGTCCGGAAATCTGTGTTGTTGGTGGCGCTGAGTGTTCGACATAAGTGATTTTGTTTAAATGTTTTATACGGTATATTGATTTAGACGTGTTAAATGTGGTAAATAAATTATGAAAATTTAACTGTGGCCGGAGTATCATATGTATTTTTAATAAAAAAAATCAAAAGTATGTGGTACTCAAGCACAAAAATTGCGATTAATTTTTAATTGAACCTCCAACGGCAGCACAGTCAAATGGCCCTCTTATACATATTTATATTATATACACACACCATTTAGATAATGTAAAAGGATGCCTCACAGACCTTTAGAACCTCTGATTCCATTAACTCTTTTCAATCCTTACATGAGATCTGGTAAATTATAGCTGTTTAGATATTAAACTTAAACAAGATTTTACGTAAAAACTTTTTGTCTGCTTATTTACGGATATAGTTTGATAGTATAATATAATTAAATTTACTTATTATGTACAAGTATATTTACTTGGTGTAGTCTAGGATTAATTTCAAATCATGTTGCTCATACGCCATAGTGCCTCTAAGCTAAATTCCAAGAATTGCTAAGGTCAATAGAACAGCTTTTAATGCGGCGGTCTGTCAGACTGTCGTCCATTATATTATATATTATCCTAGAGCATACTGAAATTATATAACATACGGGGAATGAACCATACATTTAAAGTAGATTTTTAAATAGAAAAAATGAAGCTCGTTGAAGCATATAATCGCCTACTTATTCATTCGAGGTCATTTGGATTAATAACAAGTAAGGGAAGGCTAAGTTCGGGTGCGACCGAACAATTTATACTCTCGCAATTTTATTAAGATTACATACAATTTGACCCATATATTCGGCATAAAGTCCAATAGAAAAACGAAAATCATAACATACATTCAGTCAACTAAGTATCCGGAAATTCTCATTTTAAATTTTCCCTCCGAATATTTCAAAATGTTTTTCCCCAGGTTGGCACAACGGTCAGCCACTATTCCGTCAATTTTTATAGCTATGTGTCGGCGTCATTACGTACAAGTCAACCTTTTGTGTGCGTTGCGATTTTTCAATGCCCTTCTTTGAACGATTTATACCAATCGTAGACTTGAGTTTTGACATGGTTGAATCACCAAATGTTTTTTTCAATATTTCCAACGTTTTGGCACAAGAAATTTCGTTTGAAACACAACAAATTTCACTTTCCATTTAGATAAATTTTTTCAATATATGAGATCAGATAATCGCTTGAAAATCATGACAGTGCTTTGCACTACGCAACTGTAATATATTTATTAATATAGTGCAAAGAGTTAATGCAAATTTGCTTCCAATTTGTGGACTTACCTACTGTTATCACCTTTTTTTTTGCTAATATGCGCTCGCATTATACAATTTTTCGAGTGACATTGACCCACATTTCAAATTGAGCAAAAAGTATTATTTTACGACAGACATTTTGTAATGTAAAGAAAAAAGTTGCATGAAAACGCACGTTTTATAACAAATTTAAATTAATTAACTGTCAGCAGTAGAGCTTAACTGCCATTCGGCCTGCTCGATTAAAATATAATATCGCAATAACGAAATTCACTCAATTATTATGGCCTGGTGCATAAATATCAAATGAGTATTTCAGCAAATATCGCGCTCATAACATTTATGGGAATTTAATCTACTGTCGTAATTCCCAGTTATGGGCGCAAAAAGCGCTTCGCCGAGCATTGAAATTGTGGGAATTGTTAAAGTGTTGTTGTCAAGCATCACATCGATTATTGCCACCAGGAAATGTTGTTGTGGCGGGTGTTGACAAAATGCCTGGCTTTAATCTGTGTAGATGACTGTTTTTGTTTTTCTCTTTGTGTGTACTGTTGTATAATGTGTTTGTATGCATGTTGGTGACACTGGCATTTCCACCGGAATTAAAGCGAAATGACATTGACAAATCTCGTACAAAGCGTAACGCGTGGTTATTTCATATCTACGTTAATCTAAGTACAACTGTTTTTTCAATGGTTCAACTGCTGAATTGAAAAAAAGAAACTATGGTTGCCAACTATTATATGTAAATAACTAAATACCGCTTAAATAACATGGCTTAAGAAAGATCTCGGTAAAAATACTTTTGGCGAACCAAGCGAACTGGCCTGAATGGAGAATACTCTCAAAGCGCTTTGGCGATATATAAAGGTATTCTTTTCCATCCATACTCAGCCTTTAGCTGTCCTAGTGGTACAATTATCGACAGGGTCAACATTAGATCCTAGCCTAACCTAAAAATTGGAGTATTAAAGTTAAGACTGTTAAAAACGGAACTTTTAGGAATTCTATAAAGATTGGTGGAGTTTGAATTAATTTGCTATAGAACGTAATCTGATTATAGACCAGCTTCCAAATTATTTTTATTCACAGTGGATAAGGAAGCGAAGCGTATGAGTCTGGTGGAGGACAAGACGTAATATCTCCTATCATCAAAAAAACAGTCAGCGCATTCGCGTCTTGGCTCCCACGTTGACAGTCATAACTTTGAAGTTGTAGATCATAACAGTGTCAGCCTGGAAATCCAACGCATAATCACTTTTGAGCCACTTTGGTGTGAGTAGGCAATTGAGAGAAAGGTTTTGAATAAGATTTGCAGTCCCTTAAGCATTGGCAACGGCGAATATCGCAGACGGTCGAATGATGAGCTGTATGTGTTATTCGACGACATAGACATAGTTCACCAAATAAAAAGACAGCGGCTATACTGACTAGGCAAGTTGTTCGAATGGAGGAAAGTGCTCCAGATCTGAAAGTGTTCGATGCAGTACCCGCCAGAGGAAGCCGAGGAAGAGAAAGACGTCCACTCCGTTGGAAGAACCAAGTTGAGGAGGTATTACCAATTAGCGCTAAACTGCCAAAAGGAGAAATGAGTGGCGCGCTGTTGTGGCCTCGCCTATAACCGTGTAAAAGGAGTGCGTCTAGAGTGATATGTTTATTGTTCGTTTTCATGGTCTGATTTTCTTTACTTTCTCGATTTAATTATTATATGTCCACTCCGATATCAGTTAATGGCTTATCGTCAATATCATAGTATATTAGCCGAGACATACATGTAGTAACAATACTATTGTTCATACTTCGTATGATGTGTGTCATCAAATACCAGCACTTTATACCTGAGACAGACATGTAGTATATATTGTAGTATGCTGCAGAAACCATGTGCATATCACCGGTGTTCCGAATTTTGTTCCATATACCACCAACGTGTATCTTACTCTTTTCTTATTGTTCATTACAATCACTACGATTCTATTATCAATAACGAAATTTGAATTACTATTAATTAATTAATACAAGAATATTAAGACTACATCGAATTTTGAATTTGTCTTTAGAATTTTGGACTGCTATATAGTTACAGACATCTATACTTCCAGTTGTTCCACCATACCGGTCAAAAGAGTGAGTTCGATGCATATTTGGCTGATTTGTAAATTTTTGTTTGTCAGAATTGTCAGCAACATTTCAAAGACATTTTTTTTTTGGGAATGTTTATTGGGAATTTTGTCGAAGTTAACCTCAAAAAGCTGAAAGGGTCACTGCCTCCCTAAATAAAAGCGTCAGCGGCAAATGACTATCAAAAAATTCTCATGCCCATACAATTTGTATGGCGCACACCGAAATAACGCAGCGGCACCGCTGAGCGGTTGAAAAACTCTATTTTAACAGAGCGTTCCGAAGTAAAGTTGGCTACGAAAAACAAAGTTTCTCTGTACAAAAAAATTTCACAACAACAATTCAAGTAAACATTTTGATATTTGACGGAATAATTTGTAGGTTATAATTTTATTCAACTAGTTGTAATTGGCTGGTTGGAAGATTTACTGTAAAATAGCGAATCTAAGACCGAATTTTCCTTGAATGAACGTTTTTATTAAAATAATTTTATAATAGTTTTTAGAACAAAAATGTGGAGTAAATATATGAGTATTGACTTGAAGCCCTTAACTTGTGAGGACTTTAGGACTCCATGCAAAAAATATCGGGAAATTATGTGCTGTGCTGCTAAAAGTGGGCAACCCTGCAAATAAAATATTCAACATATTAAAATATGCAACTGCGATAATAACAGTATATATGTATATGAACACATCAAATGTACAAGCATTCATACAAATGTACTAGTTTAAATACCGCTAGAGGTGTATGCCAATGCGACCGACTAATTGTAGCGCAACTAATTGTTTTACAACATCAACAACAAATTAGTTGGTAATTGTACAAGTTTACCAAGTGCTAAACTCTCTTTATGACACGCGCACACTGTACCAACAATTCTACATACGAGTATATGAAACTGCAGTCAACAACCGAGTGCCATCGCCGCATTCATCTGCGCATTGTCACCAAGTGTTGCGGCTAACACCCACCATCCACCATAATGAGATTGTTGCATAGATGGTGTCTATGCATGTAATTCATATAATCAGCAGCGTTGACGGTCATTAAACCATTTGTCTCACACGCTGTGACTGTGTTGACGCTGTCTGCCTCACGTTCATAAATTAAGGTAGTTGTGGCGCAGGCGCGTCAGTGCGATTTCATTTGCCTTGCCGAGTGGATTATTGCCAAAAATTAAAAGATTTCAAATATAATAAAAACAATTTCCAATAAAATGTGCGAACAACGACACAAACAGCCGCGGGGGTTTAATATAAGATGCGTCTTCAAATTCGCCTTGCTCACGTTTACTTTGACGCAAAATTGGTGTAAAGTCCAAGAAGGCAGTTCGTGGAAGGATATCATATTCGGTAGCAAGTGGAAGCCGTCGGTGGGCGTTCGTGACCCAAGATGTATGTTTATGTTATATATTTCAAAGATTTATTGAATTTTTAATAATGTTTATTGTAAACGAAGAACAAATTTATTTTTACCAAAAGTATTAGTGCTAGTGTCCATGCAAAATCACAAAAAACAAAAATAAATAAATAAAAACTATCGAGAGAAAAGCGCATTATTTTGTGAAGAACGACCTCTATGTGTAATACTCTTAAGCTAGTGCTGAAAATGTCTAATAATAAATGACTGCTTTGAAAATAGTATCTCTACAGATATATAAGTGTCATGCTTTGGAATCACCGAATATACTTCTATCAAAAATGGGTAAAGTGGTGAATATGTTTGGTATGCAATCAAACCCAGAGACCCAAGGCCTTACAAGACTACTATAGAAACTCACAAATTACTCGATCGATTTTAACTCAAGTTTATTCATGATGTTCTCTGTACTTCCTTTTGAATATGAGGACTTTAGGGCTCCATGCAAAAAATATCGGGAAATTGTCGTGAATTGTTAAGAAATTATGTGCTGTGCTGCCAAAAGTGGGTCCCAAATAAAATTTATTTTCTTATACGAGAGAATGTTATGCGAAATATATCTGTCTATATACATATAATATAATCTATCAACTGTTCTGTTCTTCTGTTCACATAAAGGTATGATATGGCTCAAATACAAACTCTATAATTGGACTATAACTTTTCAAGATCCTAGGGGTCATAAGTTATAAATTGTTAGCTTTATATAACTAAATAAATAAATTGCGAGAATATGAAATGAAATGAAAAGTACGAAATATTTGGATACACCCGAGTTTGGTCATACGGATCGGAATCGAATAATAATCGTACTAACCTCTTATACAGTTTAAGTCGAAATCGGACTTTATTTTTTTACCATAGAAACCTATATGAGGACCTTTGGTATTTGACCGAGTTTATACCGAAAATGTCGGTCAATTTGTGAGAAATATAAAACGCAAAATGAAATGAGCCCCTATATAGCCAATTTCTTGACTTCAAAATTTAGTCTAGATAATAGAACATGAGTTTACATTTTCTAATTAGTATTTGTCCGTGATTAATGTGGTTTCATTTATATATATTCAATTTATTTATGTTTACATTTTACTTCTATATTCTAGTTTTACCGATCTTTAGTGTGGTTCCCGTTGGCACTGGCACATGTACAGCATCATCTGGAGAGCAGGGCAACTGTATACCGAGTAAAGAGTGTCTCCTACGCGCTGGCATACCAGCTGGACCCTGTGCGGGCGGTTATGGATTGTGTTGTGTTTGTAAATAAAAATTATAGTACTATACTATATTTTCTATATTTAAAAAGCACTTTTTAAAATTATCCACATCACAAAATTTCCAGTTCTACAAACTTGTGGCGGTATTATACGCGAGAACTCCACATATTTTGTCAATCCCAACCATCCAGATGTCTACGATGGCACTGGCAGCTGTCAAGTCACGGTGCAGAAGTTACATCCCGACGTGTGTCAGTTGAGGTTAGGAATCTACAGCAGCAACAATCCGAAACACAAATCAAAAATCTTTCTTCTGTCTTCTACCTCCTCCTTACAGACTCGACTTGGATATGTTCTCCATTGCACCACCAGAAGCGCTGAACCATGTCTGCAATCAGGATCAGCTACTCGTATCCGGCGGCAGTCCGATACCAACAATATGTGGCAACTCCGCAGGCGATCACAGTAAGAAAACAAAAAGCGCTCTTGTTGGCATCAGGTGATAGTTCGTTCTCCCTTTACACAGTGTACATTGACGCCGGCTTGGGGCAAAGTAACGCCATCGTGCTCTCCGTCATAACGAGCGGCACTTTTTCACGTATCTGGCGCATACGAGTTACGCAAATACACTGCGGCAGTTTGAGTCGCGCCGATCATGGTTGTCTGCAGTATTTCACCGGCATCAGTGGGCGTGTACGCAGTTTCAATTACAACCCAGTTACAGGACGACAGCTCTCCAATCAGGACTACAGTGTTTGTATACGTACCGAGCGTAATTTCTGTAGCATACAGTATAATGCCTGTCCGGATACAGGTGAGTTCAGACTCTGAAACTGTTACCGTACTACTCTTCTATATAATATATTCTTTAGAAAACAACCGCTCGCGCTCTTTCACCATCTCCGGCAACTCCAACAATCCCACCGGTTCTATGGTGGGTGGCGGTACACAAGTGACACAGAATACGTGTATCAACGATTGGCTGCTCATCGGCTGCATGCGTTCGGTGGATCGCATTCCACCATTGGCCGCCTGTGAGGATCGCGTTTGTGGTGGCACATTCAGCGCGGAAGTGGGCACCATTCAACGCACCGTACAATGTAGGTCTTGAGTACACTTACTGTGTTTGAAATATTAATATAATATTGCATGAAATTATAGCGAGTGTGCGACCTTTTCGCCTGTACTTCCATACCGATGGAGTCGAAGCGCCTACCGATATTGATAATCGTGGCTTCTGTTTGGATTTCGTGCAGCAGCCGTGTACAAATGGTTTTTAAATAGTTTAAGTTGCAGTTATTTGTTAATTATGTCGTTTTTGTATTTTGAATAAATTAAAAACAAATTTGACTGTTTCTATATTAGTAAGATCAAAATTATTGCATATGATTTAGGTTATATCTTGTTAAAGAAGCCTATTCTGTTCTCTAACTTAATGTGAAGGTTCATTCAGAGAGTATGATTAGAATTGTAAGATGTGTAAGGTAAGAATTTTAGTATTCTATATTTTGGGATTTTCATATTTTTTGCTAGCTGAACCCCTGTTCCTTCATAATCTATCCATTAATCGAAAATTTCTATAAACAATTGAAGTCCAAGAAAAAGGACTAATAACGTAATTTAGTCGAAAGGAATTGTGCCTCAGAAACGCTCGACAAAAAAAAAAAAACAGAAATTCGACTTATTCGTCTGAAAAAGTAGTGTCTGCGGTCATGTGTTTCAAATTTAATTATTGACCATGTTCCCGTATTTAGATCAATCAAAACTTCATTAATAAATGATAATATTGTTGAGTTGTTTAGTCAAAGAGACCGAAACCCATGCATACGTATAGATGGTTTGGTTCATTCGGCCGAATAACATTAAAGAGATGATCAGATCTCTGAAACAAGCTTAAGAACGGTTTCTAACGGTTAGTTTCAAAGTGTTACCAACGGACCAACGTGTTACAATTGAGCCAGATTAATCAAGAGTTTTTCCAATAAATGCTTGTATATTGAAATATCTCACTTCCGTTTTTTTTTTTCTCTTTATTCAATGCTTTATAAAAAGTGTTACAGTTATCGGATTTAGTTCAAATAAGCGCCATTTCGTTCGATAATCTGTTTCCATCTAGACGGCAACTTCATAACACCGCACTCATTATTTGCGAAGAACTCAGACAGCCATTTTGCACAAGCCTCTTTTGAGTTCAACTTTACACCACCAAGGGCATTCGCCATGGACAAGTACAGGTGGTAATCACTTGGCGCTATGTCTGGGCTGTATGGTGGATGCGATAAAACCACCCATCGTGTAGCCATATAGGAACAGCTCATAGTGGATGATTCCCTTCCAGTCCCACCAAACACACAGCAAAGCCTTCCTGTCCGTCAATCCCGACTTAGCCACAGTTTGGGACGATTCACCGGCCTTCGACCATTTAGCATCAGCAGCGTTTTTTGCGTCAAATCATGCAGCACCCAAACATCAAGCTTTTTTGTGTATCCAGCCTTCTGCAGATGGTTTAAAATGGTTTGATGACTAACTCACATCTCCTGGGCGATGTCACGAGATGCCACATGCCGCTCTAACTCGATGTGTTCTATGATTTGATCGGTACTCGTCGTCCAGGTCTTCCGCCGGCTGGCTTATCCATTCCAAAACACGGAACGTTTCTCTAGCGAATTTGCCTTTAACGAAGGAAAACTTAAAAAAAGCGCGAATTTCGGCGTTAGTGAACTCCATGTTTACATGTCTATAACTGTTGAACACAACATCCAAACTAATCATGCACAGCGTCATTTTGTAGATTATGTCAAGACCTTTCAAAGATGTATAGTATTGTCAGATACGAGCTCTGTAGCGCCGCTTTATACATAGCCGTGAAATTCAAAAAAACAAAAATGCGCAACAATTTGACAACCTGTTATATATACATATAATATTTCCAAATAATGACTCCAAACTTTTTTATTTCAACAATTTCTTTGCGATATTTATTAGGATTTTTCACTTTTAAACTAAGTTATCGTTTACAGTTGCAGTATACTAAATATAAAATAATAAATTAAAAGCACATATTTTTTAAAATATTGTTTTTGAAACGTTTTCAATTCACATTGTTCAATAATAATTATATTAATAATAATAAATTTCTTGCTTTTATGCATTACTTATTTTAATATAATTTTTTACAATTTGTTTTTTAAATTTTTTCAGCAATTGTTTAATAATAATAATAATTTTTGTTAGACGTGACCAATAATGTATAATATAGTTTAATTGTATATAATTGTAGCGCTATAACAAGATTTTGAATACTTTATTTAACAATAAACAAAATAAAAAAAAGTTATAAAAATTTTTACAATGCAAAATATTAAAAATAACACTTCAAAAAAAGTAAATTTTGAAAAATTAAATTTAAGTTATCATAAAAGTGAAATAATAATTTTACAAAAACAAGAAGGAAATCATAATAGTTTTTTTTTGTTTACCATAAAAGTTATATAAACAAAAAATAATAATAATAAAATAACACTCTTCGCTTATTCGTTAGCATAATTATTTATTCTTCGCTTCTCATACCATTCAACTGAATTCGCTTGTCTGTTTTCTGCACTCTACACCGTGAGGGGTATATAATTTACACACAAGCGCTGCAGATCAACTCTTATTTACCAATCAATTAGCAATCCCATTGTAAGGGTCAATGCACTGTCTCCATTATCAAAGTGCAATGCGCTCACTTTCTACAGCACTCCACTCCAATATTTATATATTTGTACATATATGTAGTATATAGTGGAGCTTTCGGCTCTCACATTCGTTTCAACACTCTGTCGTCATTCTACACACTATCCAAGGCACTAGTTTCCCCTTTTCGAATTCAGCGGCGTCTTTGCTTTGCTCATAACTCAATGGTAACGCTTGAGATCGTCCAAAAATAAAATCAATAAGAAAATCATTTTCTGTTGTTTCTTTATCTGATTTATCATCTGCTTTTCACACGCTCTTCAGTCTGTTGCATAGTTTTACTTTTTTTCTCTATGACTCTCTACAACTAAGAAGTCTGTGGACGTTGACTACTACATATTGACTACTACTTAAAACGCTAATAGGTTTTGATTAAGGCCGCAACATGTTGTTTCTCCTCCTCTGTTAGGCCGTTCTTAAGCGTTCGACGCACTGCAAAGAGAGTAAACAAATAAGTATAAGCTTATCGGTGGATGATGCGATATGTATGAGCAGATGGGTAGGTTAATCCAGCAACACTTATATGAAACTTGTTAAATACTTTTAGCAAAATAATAGACGAACGCTTTTTATTTAATTTTAATCACACTTAAAAAAAGGGTTAGGTTAATATATGAGATCTACAATGTATAAGTAACTAGAAATATTATTAGTCATATTCAATTCGACACGTCTAAGGTCTTCTTATAAAAAATGATAATAATAATACAACGATGAGGTTGTCACGATGGATTTATTACTAGAAGGTATATGAATACATTTGTAAAGGAATATAATCGCCCGATATTCTAAATCTTATATAATTTATGCCAGTTTAAAACTGGCTAAATTTACAGGATGTACCCAATTGCCATGGTATTCAATATAAAATCTCTCGCCGAGTTGAATCATCTGAGGAACCTGATGACTGATCCATTAGATATCTAACGACGACATTTCGTTGATTTTAATACGTACATTCTTCTCAGACAGTTAAGCGAACGAAATTATCTAGATAAGAACCGAAGCATTATTCGTCAATCTTGGCAAACAACTTGGAAATTATATTGATTACTTGGTTATCCAAAAAAATATATTTTTGGTTTTACGTAATGGGTCTAAATGTTGCAATGAGTAGAAAAAGACGATATTCTTATTTTTGTTACCCAGGTGCATTTACAAGAACGGATGGATCTGGACAATTTTATGTATTATTTCAAGTGAACTTGTTTTACATGGTTGTTTACTTAGTACTCCGGCGTACTTCAAAATCGCCTGTACAAATTATGAAATGGAAATTATGAAATTATGTTTTCAAAAAATTGTTGACTAAACCAAAATCCACATATGAAACTTTTCAGGATATAACGCCACAAAGTGATATTGATAAATTAAAACCCCGTTTATGATGATGCTCGAGATCTTGGCGGTGGAACAACAGATTAGTTAATTTAATAAAGATGATATTCTAAAAGTGGTAACATAGATATTAACTTTAGATGCAAAAGGTCCTCGAACTCGTGGTTTGCGAAACATTTTACAGATTAGGGGTTCTACAAGTTTGCAGAAGGCTATGGGAGTATTCGAGAAAGTTTTTTAAGTCAGAAGTACACTAGAACTAAACCTTAAACAAGTCTAGAGCTTAAGACTATGTGATGTATTCATTTTTTGTATTCATGTTTTTCAGAAATTGTACGATATTTCATTTCTTTTTCGTTTTAAGTAAATCAAGCTTTAGTGTAACAATTAGTAATGTGTTGTTGTTTTATTCTCTCAAAAAATATATGAAAAATATATATATGCTAATGAATGTAGTTTTCTAAATCAGGTTTGGTTCTTTCAACAACAAAAAATGGAGTTAGTCACAAACAATTACTTTGTTTTTTTTTTCCTTTTATCTTTGTTTTTCATGCATTTTTTATGATTTTTAGTTGGTAACATTCAAAAACTTTCAAAATGCATTCCAAAAAACGTTCAAAAATCAAAATTCGCATTCAAAGTAGGCCCAACAGTATTGGCCAACAACAAAATAATAACACTAACCAATTAGGCCGTTATAACGGTGCTAACCCAGAGTCTTTCTATGGCGATGGTGCGCGTTCAACTGTGAATCCTTCACGCGTACGCGACCGCTTCACTGCAGCCAAACAAAGCGCGAAACGAACGTGTTTAGCGAGTTGGGTTTTGACGATTTTGGTCATTTTCAATTATTTTATGATTTATTTATTATATTTAAATATATTTTTTGTTTTTATTTTTTATGAGAAGTTAAGATGAGTTACAGTTTCATAACGATTTCCAATGGTAACCCAATTGTGAGTGTGTGAAGATATGTATTTTTTTTTATTTTTGTTGGACATATGAAATTAATAAAATAAAATAATACACATTTGCTTTAGATATAATTTGAGGAAGTGGGTTAAATTAATTTCTATTATATACTAAAAATATTTGTAGTTAATTAATAATAGTTTTGTATATTTACAAGAGAGTATAACTGTAGTTGTGTATGATGAATGTAATTACAAAAATTTTGAGTACTTTTTTACACCAGAAACCAAAGCCAAAAAACCGTTAGCGTAAAGTTAAAACAAAATTTTGAATTATATGGTGTGTTTAATATTATTTTTTGTAATTTTTTTTTTTAATATTTTTAATACATATACGGTGTCTGTTTGTATGTAAATGCGCTGGTGTGTTCGTTTGTGTGTTTGTAACTCGCTTATCGTGGTGTTTGCGCGTTTACATAGTCGATAGGTACGCTGGTGAAAAACGAATTGTGTGTTAAATTAATGAAACTACGTAAATTTCCAAATTCACCACACCTACTTTCACCACATTAACTACTAGATATATCTGAATAAAAAATCAAATCCTTAACTTACATGATTTGCGATCAGCATGGCGTGTGCGCTTCCGTTCGCGCGGCGTGGTACGTGTACCCGGCGCTTTGGTCGCTGTCTTTACCAACGATTCCAGTATCTCGTCATCGCCATCGGTGAAATTCTCCTCGCTCTGTCGTGTGATGGGCGAACGCAACTGTTCGGCGCGTCGACGACGCCATGTCAGCGTGCCATTGGCATCAGGCGTATCCGCGCTGGCTGTGCCGAGCAGTTCCCTATTTGGAAGAATAACATAATGTAGTTAAAATCTATAATATTTTACTCAAACTAATTTCAGTACTTCAACTCGGCATCAGCGCGATCTTCTTTGGTTTTGAATTTGGCCATATCTATAATGAGCTTGCCGCGCGTCTTATTGCGTTCACGATGATTCGCCTTCTTCTCCAGCTGTTGTTGTACGCGTTCGCGAGTCGTACGATATTCCAGCGCGAATTCCGACAAAATGCGACAGAATTCATTGGGCTTCGATTCGGAGACGGTGTGTTGTGGCGCGCCAAGCCACAGCAGGAATTTGCGGTATCTGCAATATAAAGTAATTAGTTCTCATTTCCTTCCATAGTTACACCTAATAAAACTCAACCCACCTGTTAATTACCCGTCGATGCACGATTTGCAGTATGATAATGCGCTCGGCGCAATCCGCTAGGAAATCCACCAACTTCTGCTTTAGCTGTGGTGGACAATCATGCTTGGCAATCAGCTTGAGCCGATCCCATGACGCCTTGCATTCAGTCTCCAATTGACTTAGATTGTGTGCCAAATCGGAAAAGTCCGCCTTGGAGGCGCGCGTTATTGGTCCGATTTCCGAGTATAGATCTGTCGTATCTGGCGACGACTCCATTACCATGTGGCACAAGTGATGTAGCAGCGAATGTTTGTGTACGGTATCTTTGACCTCAGGTACCTATGTAATGAAGATTTTGGAAATAATCAATGAAAATATACCATATATGTATATTCTAATCTTATAAACTATATTTAAATTATTTATGAAAATGGTCTGAGAACATACCTTTGACAAATACTCGATCTGGAAACCCTTGACTGGTGCACCGTTCAAAAATATTCCGACAGATAGGAGTGTCGACAGAATGCATTTGAAGGTGCGATTATTACGTAGGATTTCGATACCCTGTTTCAGATCCATCAATGGCTCCGCAATTTCTTTCTATAAGGAGAGAGTGCGAATAAATTATTATTAATATTTATTGGTATACTTTTCGCTGATCTTGGTTTATTTACTCACTTCGCTATTATCGAAATCCAAGCGGAATGCCCACAATTTTAAACGTGCTCCCAACTCGGAAATGGACGCCAATGTGAGTAGAAATTGTTCGGCGCTGCCTAAAGGCAGTTCGGGATTGGCCATCTAAAGGAAAATAAATAGAAATAAATAGAAATAAATATTAAGTGAATTTTGAGTTCAAAATATTTTTGGAACATTTATTATCTAACAGTGATATACAGGGTGCCATTTTTTAATATGTCAATTATGTAAAAAAAAAAAATTAAAAGAAAAATATTTTAATAAAAAAAGTTTAAAAAATCAGATTATCAGAGAAGTGTTAGCTGAACCAAAATACTTTAAACGAAGCACCCTGTATTTTTCATAATTTTTCAAAGATTTCTTTCACACATTTCTTCATGTGTATTAGCTTCCATTACCTGCGCCTCTTGTATTTTGCCGCGTTCCTCATCTGTTGGCAACATATTCAACAGCTTATCGATGCCCTCGCGCGTCACCACCGTCGCGTCCATTTTCAATATCGCCGCTTTGATAGCGCGCGGTGGTGGTAATTTGGTCATAGCAATATTGATTGCATTCGAACGTTTATGATCCAATACGATAATCTCTTTGCTTTTATTCAGTTCTTGTTGTTTCTGGAATATGTTATGCAATAAACGTTAGAAATGTTATTAAACCAAAATAAAATCAAAAATGACCGTGAATAGTGTAAACGTAAAATGAGATAATGAATGAGAATTGGGTGAACACAAGTTTTTTTTTAATTTATTTATTCATAATCATAAGTTAAAGACATTTGTGTTTTGAAAAACGAAAACGCTGTATACCAAACCATAATGTGTTGTTTTTGTGTTTGCAGCAAATGTTTTGAAAACAATGAGAATTATGTTGAAGCATTTGTGAAGAAAAATTAATGTGAAAAAATAGTATTTTTTATGTAAATCCCTCCACATAGAGGTATATGATTACCTACGGGTCTCTGATTTTGACTGACTCTGTGTACTTTTAAGGCAGATTTGAATTGATTACTTGATATTTGAAGAGGCTTTAAATTTTTATTTTTTCAAATACGTATAAGATCTCAGAATTTTGGAATACAACTGAATCTAGTGAGAGACCGACTTCTTGTTCGAAAACACTACATAAAAATTGCCTATTTTTTAAGGAAACAAGCCAAGAAATTTACAACCCGCAGAAAAATTCAGAGTTCAAAAGGTGGAATACCTTAAGCGTTCCTGAATCATTTCAGTTTTTTCAATAACAGTTTGAACATTCTAAATCTTGGATTTACTGTACTAGTTTTCGCACCAGAAATTTCAAAATTGATTTTGGAAAAACTGACTTAGTCACGAATAATAATATTTGATTTCAGAACGATTTAGAACCTTCTAAGCCTATATATAGATGAAATAATTCATATTGCCTATATTTTTATACCCGATACCCTATTCTGGAAACGAAGAATATACATCATTTCGATTCATTTCAACTTCCATATGAATTACCGTATCTAATCTCAGTTTACTAAACTAAATCACACAATCACACAATCACTTTGTAACAGGTATTTTAGACGAGTGTGAATGTGAGATTATATATTGCCTATATTTCTTTGAATATGTGTGTATATACTATATATTGAAGAACCATTTCCTCAATGTCTGATTAGTAACACTTGTAAAAGGGTGATAATCAGCAGTTTCCTGGGCAGAGAGCCTCAAGCAAAGGCTATAAATCACAGTTTTAATCGGTGATGTTTAATCAAGCATTGATAAATCGGTGCTGTATATATTATATGGATATCATAGATGATCTGAACATAAAACTGCAACATAAATATACTTATGATTAAGAAACCAAAATAACACCAGCAAGAAAAATAGAGAAATAAATAATATGTATTAGCCACATTTTGGTAGTTTAGTGACTGACATTGTGCGTTCGTTCAGCAAAGTGTATTTTGTGAAAATCAAACAAATATTTTTTGGCGCAACAAAAACTATTACATACAAACATATATAAGGCAGACAAGAAGTTGTGTAGTGTCTTGTGGAGAGTGAGGAGATATAGGCAATGCAGTCAATAATAAAAAGCCAACACCAAAACTAGCAGAAACAAGGACCAAAAGTTAGAAAAAAATCCTTTGCACTCACCTCCTATGATTTTTTGTTTAATTTTTTTTTTCATTATAATTTATTATTTTATGTAATTTTTTCATAATTTAATTTAGTTGCATTCATTTCAACACATTTTTTTCAACATATCAGTTACATATAGTTTGATCCATTAACAAATCCGTTGACATGTAGTAGAGTAGACACAAGTAGTTGTTGGGTAGCATGTAACATTGTATTGGTTTCAACATTTTTGTTTTTGTTCGTTCAAATTTGCAATTTCATTTCATTTCATTGCAAACAATTAAAACATAGAAAAGTAAACAGAAACAGAAAATTTGATTGTATTTGTTTATTCACACATAAAAGTTTTAAAAAAGATTTCAATACTTAAGAAAATATTTGTATAACCAATCACCAAATTCACCACAAAAAATATATTGAAATTGTTGCAAGAACAACTTCTACAATTTCCACCCAAAACAAGCTGTTAATCAATAGTCAAAAATCCCATTTTTTAATTGAAAACACACACTCACCTTAGTCATAAGATCTTTGGCTCTGGACTCGAAGAGATGCTCCAGCTTTTGTGTGTCCACATTCGAGGCTGGTAGCTCATCCCAAATGGTTTTGCCAATCACAACGGGTATCATATCCTCGCGCACTTCCTTCCAGAACAGTTTGACCTGGGTATAAAATATTTTTTTTTATTAAAGAATTTATATTTTTGAAACGATTTTAATAGCATTAAATATTATTAAATTATTTATTAAAATGAAATATTTAAAAAAATGCGCTCCTAAATGTAGGCAACATTTTCCTTTTTATAATTTATTCAATTGTCTACATTTAGGCTTTATTTATAGCATAGACACATACCATGCCGAAATTCTTTTAGCATAATCAGCTTTTAATACAGTCCTTTAAAATTACAATATTTGATCTCACTCACCGTTTTCTTATTCTTCCTAATGGTGTTCGTATTGCTCATATCGCCATTCATCGAACCATTCATGGAACTGTTGGCACTGTTCGTCATGCTGCCGTAGCCACTGTAGCTGAACAATGGTGGTGGCGCTATGCTACTCAGACTATTGGGCGGTGGACATACGATGTGTGCTGGTGGCATCATTGGTGGCGGTATGACACCACCGAATGGTGGTGGTGGCGGCGGTATCCCCACACCCAAGCCACGTGGTGCCAACATATCTTTCTCATCTTCCGAATTCAAATCGGTAAAGTCTAGATCACATAGATTCAGTGGGCGTACCATATTGCGTACGAGCTCCTCCCAGTGCAGCTCATTTTCGGATTTTTTCGGTTCCACCTTTTTGACGTCCTGATCCAAGCTGGATGAACTGGAAATCAAGTGAAAATACAATAAATATAAAAGTTGAGGTCTATATCCAGGAGGCTTAACAAAAATTTCAAAAACTAAACAGAATATTTGACGATCCCCTCCATATTTATGAGAAGTTTGTCAGCTAAAACCATTATCGGCTCTTATTTTTATAAAGAATGATGGTTTTTCAGTTATGATCTCAAAAATGTAGTTATCTATCATCGCTTGATAAATGATTAAACCTCCACCCTATATCTTCTATGAATAGGGCATGATATTTTCCATAAGTATCATACAAGAAGCTTAGAGAGACAAGTCCATGGTCTCAAGTATAGGTATTAGAAGCTGACATCATATTTTTTACTTATCTCTCTAAGTCTTTCTTCCCATTTTTCTTGCGCATCGAGGGCATTCAAAATAACAGTTATGATCTTTATAGTTCCACCTATATGTATAAAGTGCTCAAGCGTTTAATCCAAAATTATGATGAATAATATAGTTTTTGATCAAATCTTGGTTAGAGTATGTGCATGTGAGTTTGCAGGGAGTCGAAATTTGCCCCGAAGTTTATTTGTTTCTTATATTGTCGGCATTTCTTTGAAAATTAGTAAGTATAATACGATAATAAGCGTTTAATAACCAATTCAATATATCAGTTATCTTATAAGATTACAGAACGGCCAAGCAACCGTAAGATTTTCGAAGCCTTATCAACCCTAAATGTGACCAATTACGAAAACATATGTACAAATACACGCCAAAAGGGCAAATAGATTGAAACATTGTGTGCAGATTATCAGATCTATATATTCTCCATATATTGTTCTAGCAAATATATATATATATATACAC
The DNA here is from genome assembly GCF_028554725.1 of Zeugodacus cucurbitae. NCBI lineage: Eukaryota > Metazoa > Arthropoda > Insecta > Diptera > Tephritidae > Zeugodacus > Zeugodacus cucurbitae. Next base: position 49,799,605 of record NC_071669.1, read on the forward strand.
CGGTCTATATACATACGAATATATGATAATAAACCGCATTATAGCAGCTAAGTATATACCAGTAGTAAAATATCATAAAACTTTCTAAGTAAACGAGCGATTATAGGTCACAAATTTTGCAACAGCACCTGAGCTACTCTGATAAAAGAATACTAAATTATTGCAAACCGATAAAATTTGCAAAAAAGAACAACTAAAGGTACCATGCACCAGGACTGGTATATAAATGCTTGCAATTAGCGAGTAGATGCAACAGTTTGTTTAACGTTCACCAACGTAGCGACACAAGAAGAACCTTTACTCTAGCAACATGGATGTGAGTAGCATTTAATACAACAAATTTCTTTTTATAAAATCTTATGTTCTCACATTTTACAGTTCAACACCGCCTGCGAAAAAGCCAAAGCTTTCACCAAGAAGCCAACCGATGCTGAATTCTTGGAATTCTACGGTCTCTTCAAGCAAGCCACCGTTGGTGATGTTAACATTCCAGCTCCCAGCGCCATTGACTTGAAGGCCAAGGCTAAATTCGACGCATGGAACAAGCACAAGGGTCTGTCCCAGGATGCCGCCAAGGCCGCCTACGTTGCCACTTATGAGAAATACGCACCCAAATACGCTTAAATTATATACGGTTTAGGCAAATCAAATTAGTTATTCTCTCTTTTTAATGGAATATGTTAAATAAATGAACTGCTAATTGAAACAAATTTGCACTGAATAGTTTTTGTTAAATTAAATGGTTAAATGATTATATAACACATAAAAAAGTTTCAAAAATAACTTATGGATTTAAGAATATGACTAATGAAGCTTTATGGATATTCTAAAGTAGGATAAAAATGCAGAGAAGGCAAAGGCAAATGTTTTTCTTCTTTAGGAGAGGGGGCAACGAAGGAAATACGATGGAATTTCCTAATAGCGAAAATCTCGATATTATCTCGATTATAATATTAGAAACCCAAAATTTACTTAGTTAAGGGCTTCACAATTCTACAATGATGAGCAGAATTTGATCGGAACAAAGTTCTTTTAAACATCAACTTTGAATATAAATATATATGTACTCGCCCACCAATTGGAATCGTTGATACAATGTAAATAGGCTAACTGATATGATGCACATTTTGACAGATCAACCAGCACAACCGTCTCACAAGATTGAAAAACCTTTTTTAGAGATGAATGCCTCGGTTGTAATTATAATATCCGTACAAATTTCGTAAATGAAGAAATTATTACTTATTTAAGGCTAGAAACACAGAATTTCTCTGGTTATTGCTTATCGCTCATTAATACAATATATGCATACATATACAGTGGAACTTCTCTAACTCGAATCACCATTATCCACAAAAAAACTTTAAATTAGAGAGACTTCGAGTTATAGAAATTTTCATTCAAACATAAAATTTTTTAAAATGATTTTTAAGATAGATTAACATGTATTCTATATACAATTTTGTTTGTAGCAGTTTGCTATTGTTTGGCTCTTGAGTTCTGTATCCCATGCCTCTGTTACATGATTTATGCAATCCATAAGTGTAATATCATATATTTTCGCCTCCATATTATATAGAGGGACCTTTTTTTATATTCTGCCTCGACGGTTAAAATTTAAATTTTGTATTATGCACTGTTCGAAAACTCCTATTTATGGAAGTAAATTTGTGTGAAATTAGACTTCTATTGCCAATCCATTATGTATTTTATGTATTTATGAAAGCAACGGTTTCATCTGATCTAGTTTAATAAGCTAAAAACATCTGCGAAATGACCACAACAAATTTGTTGGAATGTTATTTCGATAAGATGCCAGAGCTCTCAACGCTATGGATAAAACATGAAAAATATTTCTTTCGGATTTACATGCTTTACTACTTTTGCTGTCGACTGTAATATCAGCTACCCCTGTATTATATGATATCAACACGATTATATATGTCAAAGACGTTTACATAAATACATGTTGAATTTAGTAAAAACAATAATAAATATACAACAATATGTCTTTCAGTGAATATTACGGCGACTATAATTATCTTCAAACATGAAAATAATAAAAAAGACTTTATATATATATGTAGAATACTATTTACAATAATTTTGAATTCAGTATATAAAGGCCAATGAGAAATATTTAAAGCTCGCCATATTTCTGGCACATCATTAATAACAAGAAATTTCAAGAAACAAGAAAGAAATATAGTAAATGTTTCAATAAGTCCAAGTTGTTTTAGAGATGAAAAGTGTCAAAGAGATAATCTCATTCGACTCTAGACTATGATTTATGGTGATAGATAGTGTCGTTTAAATAGCAATAACTCATTATTTTCTGTTTAAGGCTTATTTGTAGGTGGGTAGGTGGATATAGTGGATGTTGGACAATGCACTTCGGCTTTTATGCAACCACTGGGATTGGAATCCCTTCACACTACCATGTCCTCTCTGAACCACTCTGTGACGTGTAGTGAATTAATATTTAAATGAGATATTTTGCCAGATTTTTTGCAGAGCCTTCAAAGGATCCCGATATTACGTAATATGTTTAACAATACTCAATGTAAATGATTTGTATATTGTTTATAACCAACCAGTAGGGCAGAAGTATGAAGTGATCTCGAATACAACTTCTATTAGACTTATCAGAAATATGTAGAAATTATTATACCCGATCATCTTTAATATCCATACAACTCAGGAAGAGAGCACTATTTCCAGCAACTAATTGCCAATGCAACAAAAAAATCTTGTCAATCCATTGTACTAACCAATAGATTTCTATGGATCATAAATACAATGAACAAATAAATCGGTTGTTTAATGTTTAGCAAATCAAATATGTTTTACTCAATCAAAAGTTTCCTATCAGGCTAGTAATTTATAAATACACCATATAAGTATTAATAGCGCGATAAGCCATATAAGACATAAATGCATAGGAAATTCCCTACAAATATCAGATTTTAAAAGCTAATCCGTTATACTGCACTAAAGAGCATAAATCAAAACCGATATAATATACGACACTAAACTCATTGCAATAATAAATAAATATGTCAATTTGATAAGATTTAGTTATATTCAAATAATAACGGTATAAACTATTAACAGTTAGCTAAGCTATCGATTATAAAAGGCCGGAGTCAAAAAATTGGGTCGTCAGTTAAACCTTAGCCGTCTACAAAGTCAATAATGGATGTAAGTCGAACAATTTTACGGAGTCTAATAGAGATAGCGCGATAAGGAGAACTGGATTTTTATTTAAAAACATTCATTTTATTATAACTAATGTATTAATTATTTAATTTCTTCATTAACAGTTCCACACTGCCTGCGAAAAAGCCAAAGCTTTCACCAAGAAGCCCTCGAACGCTGAATTCTTGGAATTCTACGGTCTCTTCAAGCAAGCCACCGTTGGTGATGTCAACATTCCAGCTCCCAGCGCCATTGACTTGACGGCCAAGGCTAAATTCGACGCATGGAACAAGCACAAGGGTTTGTCCCAGGATGCCGCCAAGGCCGCCTACATTGCCACCTATGAGAAATACGCACCCATCTATGCTTAAATTAAAAATTATGGAAATGTCATTTAGACAAGTACTGTTAACGTAAAAAGAATTAGGTAAAAATAAAATTATTTCAAGTTAAATTCAAATTTGTGAAGTGTCTTTAATTTTTGTTTGAGAAGTGCTCGAGAGCATTCACAAATATCTACCCTGTCGGCAACTTCATCTTGGGATGGGACAAAATATAAAATTCCACCTTTGGTAGAGATTGCTTTTGAGTGCCTAAAACCACTACTTGGCGGATATCAAACTAACCGGTCTGGAAATGAAGCTCTCTAACCGAAACCATAGATAATAGGTAAAACATATCCAAACAGAACAAGGAGTATTTAATTAGATTTGATTGCCCTTTGGTTGTTCTGGATTGAAGTTCTCTTATAGAAGTGAGTAGAAAGTGGGAAAATTATTGAAGTGATATTAAGATCTTAGCATGAACTTGTGCTTTTAAATATAGATCATAAGAGGCATGTCAACTAAGAACCAAAATTATGTATAAATGTCTCCGAAGGTTATAGGAATATTATAAAATAATAAAATAATTCTTATTAACATTCAAGAGGGGTTTTTATTTGAAGATACAATTAATATAAGTTAGTTAGCTAGTACCGCTAGTTTTGTACCTTTAACCCAACATATGAAAATTATATACTTATACGCCTTCTTTTACATTTGATTACTAATAATAGAATGCATTTAACAAACCGGCCGGTATTGCATAGGCGATAAGAAATATATAGAGCTACATGTTGAAGGACTTTGTATCACGGTTATAAAGCAATTAAATATGGTAAAATAAAATTAAAAAACAAAAACATGAAGTATATAGTTAACATTGGACTCTCTTGTTCGAAATAAGAAAAAACGAAAGTCAGGCAAGCAAAAAACAAATACGAAAGCAAGAACAAAAAAGTAAAGAGAGAGAGCCAGTGAACTTATCAATAAGTTCGAACATAGTAATCTTTATAACACTGATTATTCATAATTCATGAACATCGACTATAAAAGTGATTGGGATTCACGCAACCAATACTTATTAGTCGTATATATGCACTATTAAGAGGTGAGTGTTTTAACTGCTTGTCCACTTATTATCAAATATTTAATATAATATTAAATTTATTTTTTCTTTCTTTCATAATCTCACTTATTTCGTAAACGTACAGAGTTCCTTGCGCCATGGATGTGAGTATAATCATATTTAATTATTCCTTTATATAAATTGAAGTAAAATCTAAAAAAATATATATCTATCTTCCAGTTCAACACTGCCTGCGAAAAAGCTAAAGCCTTCACCAAGCGCCCCAGCGATCAAGAGTTCTTGGAATTCTACGGTCTCTTCAAGCAGTCCACTGTTGGTGATGTGAACGTTGAACGCCCTGGCGCATTGGACTTGAAGGGTAAGGCCAAATGGGATTCATGGAACCAACACAAGGGTCTGTCCAAGGAAGAGGCACAGAAGGCTTACATTGCCACCTATGAGAAATACGCACCTAAATATGCCTAAATCGAACAATTCAAGTGTAAATTATAAATTTTGAATAGAAAATGATATTGATGTGTGGAAAAGCTTAAAATATGTTTGTGGTATAATTTTGCATTAGGAAATGTGTATATGTAATTTGCTTCTAAATTTGCTGAGAACTTAAACACCCGTTTGGGTTTTACAAGCCCTACAAATTATATGGTGATCGACTTATGAATTAGTTCTAGGTTTGAACACTCATTAGAGATCATTCCTAGTCCTAGTTCATGGAACCTGACTAAATTTCTGGCTACGCGCCAAATTTTTAACTAATATCTTATATATGTCGTCTTCGATTCGCCGCTTTTCTGCTTTGAATTCGAATCTCCAAATAGTTTTCAAAGTTGCTCTCGAGAGGCAAGTTATTGATCAGATCGAAGTCCGGGTATATTCAGTTTGGCAGATCTGGCTATCGTGGGAAGAGGCTTAAAGCCACAGACTAATATTAATTATTGAAGGGCTAATCTTAATTGATGTAATGCAAATAAAACTTACCGCGACATTTCGCCTTTACTTTTACTCTTGGCAAGTCCCTCTTTGGCTTTAGATATGAGACCGGACATATCGCCAACAATGCGATTCTGCAATTTCTCCTCATGCGTCGGACTCATTGGCATATTGCTCAATTTCTGTGTGAGATCTTTCACAGTGTGATCACGTTTCAGCTGCTGCAAGAGCTTTCGGTCCTCATTATCGGATTCTAGGAGAAGGATTCCATACAAGATTTAGAAAATTTGTAGAAATAAATGAAAAAAGTTCCGAAGGGTAGAATCAAAATTAAAATGCATGATTCAGGATATTCAAAAACCATAATTCATAAAAAAAATTTTGAAATATTTCAGACTGACACAAAGCGGTTAGGTGAAGTGGAAGAAGACATCAAAAACCAAAACAGACAAAAAATTTTTATGAAAAAGTTCGTGGATAAAACGCATAAAGCTGCACTTCAGCACGTGAGAAACAATGAAATAACAGTAAACGTTTTCGGGTTGATGGGAGAGAAAGAGTCGGAGGGAGACGGCACTCACCTGTTATTGCTAATACATCACCCGAATTGAGAGAGTCCATATCGACGGGACGCATATCTAGAGTAGCGTCTGCTGGAGACTGCAGTCCGTATTGCGGTGGCGGCGGTGGTGGCGTCGGCATCATAAAGTAGTGACCCAATAAATCTGGTGGCGGCGGAGGTGGAGGAGGTGGAGGAGGTGCTGCACGCGTATTGAAGTTCGTGTGAGGCGCAATTAACGGTGATAACGGAGTTACGGGCGTGAAGTCTCTGGATAAAGGTGTTTGTGGTGTTGTTGGTGTTGTTGGTGTTGATAGGGACGAGAGTGTCTTGGTGGGTGTTGAAGGTGTATTTGTAGGTGTATGACTACTGTACTCCACGGTCATTGGTTCTTCGGGTAAGGTGTGAATTGGACTTGTCAGGGGTGTCGTATTATGTCTGAGATTGTATTCGTAGGTGTTTGGTGGCGTTTTTGGTGTGGATTGGGTGAAGTCGAAGCCATTTAGGGATTTCTTGGGGCTCAAGACAGCAGCCAGCACATTGTGTGCAGTTTGTATAGATGGACTTTGTATGGAGTTTTGATGTTGCAAAGTGGGCGTGACTGCTTGTTGTTGTTGTTGACATAGTTGTTGTTGTTGTTGCAATTGATTTTGATTCTTTGGTGTGCTCAGCTGATTGTAATAGCTATTCAACCGATTCGCATCATTTTCGAATTTCTTATACGCTATATTGTTGTTGTGATTGTTATCCAACTGATCGCCACCAACACGTTGTATATTCTTCATGATGCCGTTAATCACAGTCGCATTACGTTCCATTAGTAAATTCTTTTTGGTTAAAAATTCGGGGGCACCATGTAGTTTATTGTTGTTGTTGCTGTGCAACGGATTTGCGGTGATGTTGTTGTTGATGATCGAAATGGTGTTGCTGCCCAACAAATGTCTGGTGGGACTCAATAAACTGTTGCTATTGTTCGTGTTGTTGTTGATGTTGCACAAATTGTTGTTGTTATTATTGTTGTTGGTTGACGTAATAACACCCGGATTTGTATTGGAATTTGTATTGATGAGATTGATGTTGTTGTTAGTGGCATTGGCGGTGATGTTGCTGCTAGCAATGCTTGTGGTATGAATGTTGCTATTGTTGTTGTGATTTTTATTTTGATTCTGATTTATGCTAGCTTCATTGGTTAAGGTTAATGATTCTGGTGGACTATCGCCCATTTTTACCGTTGCTGGTATGGCGGTGACAATTTGCCCTACTCATTGGCACACAAATGACACGAGGCAGTGGTGACAATGAGCGGAATAATGAAAATGATGGAAGCGCATTTATGTATGGTTGTTGTTTTTTGTTTTTGTTGTGTATATATTTTTTTTTTTTGTTTTGCAATTTAAATTTTACATATCCAATATGGGCAGGCAGCGCATTTTTATTTTTATTATATAAGTCAGTAAGTATGGAGCAACACATTTGTTTGTTGTTGTTGTTAATCGAGACAGGTGTACAATTGGAAAGTTAGAAAAAAAATCAAATGTATAGTAAACCATTTAAATTATGTTAGTATACGGTAAAAATATACTAATAAAACCGCAAAAAAGCTTCGGTTTTCAAAAAATTGCATAAAAAACACTGACAAGAGCGTTAAAAAGCTCTCTTCAACATTTATCGCTCAACTCCAAACTAACGCTGTACTCACCGATTTCCTCGCGACGCTCTAAAGCGGCGAAAATACCATTCGCCACAGCCTCCTGCTGCTCCTTGAGAAAACTCTTGTGGCGCTCGGCGCGTTCACGTCGTCTACGCAAGCCGGGCGTTACGCCTACGCCGTCGCGCGCTGTAAGTTCATAATATTAATATCATTACATAACACTATTACTCCCATACAATCGTACCTTTATCACCATTGAAAACACCATTCACCGTAAACTCAGCGGAATTCGTCGAACCCGAGCTATCCTCGTCCAGCACACCGTGCGTCGGTGTCATTCTCTTTGGTGACGCTATCACTTTGCTGACATGCGGACTCGTGCCGGTGCTGTGGCGACGCGATTTGCGTCGCTCCGCTGTGTCGGTGCTTTGGCGATGTCGTTGCGTCTTGCGCAGCGAGTTCTCTGGCAAGCGTATGCCCTCCGCTTCGCCGTCCTCGAATCTGAAACATTAAAAATGTTAAAAAATTATGCAAAAGCACTAAGAACTTGTGGCATACTCACTTCAATACTGCCTCGTAAAGCTGCAATTGATCCAGCAGATCCAGATCAGTGCCTGGTTTTGACATATAGCGCTGTATCACCGATTCCATGCCTTGTTGTTCGAGCAAATCGCTTTCATCGTAAAAACTATCTTGATCATTTAGACCAGCTAAGGTTTTGTTGATCAACGATGTGGCATAGATGACTAGTTCGGCATCAGCGTTGTCATAGTCTTTTAGTAGTCTGTGGGAAAATAAATAAACAGTATTTTAATGTCAGAAAAATTATGTAAAAAAAAAAATTTACAACAAAAGTGCAATTCAAAGTTTAATTGCCTTTTCGAACTGGAGCTAATTGATCAATTAAATTTCCTTTACTCGATTAAAGCTCTTTTTTAGATCGATTTAGCATACAAAATAAAAATATAATTTTTTCCACATTATTTTTTTATAGAATTTTAATCGACTTGATCATCAAATGCAACGCTGCGACAAAGACGTTCTTTGTCTGCGATTGCCTGAATTTTTTTATAAAAAAAAGCTACAGTAGATGTCGCTGCTAAAAAATATTAATCAACTAATTAAACTTAACAAACTTCTTATGAAAAGCAAAAACAAAAATTTATAACAGCTGATTGATCAATTAATTTAGCTGTGCGAAAAAGCTATAAGGCGTTTAAGAATTGGGATTTTTGAAGTTATAAAACACAAAATAATTAAAAATCATTCAAATTAATAAATAAATAAATTTTACATATGCTTTAACTTAGAATATAGAATAAATATAATAATAAATAAAATAAAAATAATATAATAAATACCAAAATAATTAAAAATAAAAACAAATTATAAGAATATTATAAAATAATAAAAATTATTAATTACTAATCATGAAATCAATTTTAATTAACTAATGAGATTTAAATTATTTTCAAATGTTTAAAATTTATTTTATCGAACTAAATAATTATAATTTAAAAATAATATATACTTAATATTATTATGGAATTTTCAAAAAATATATATTTTTATTTAGTCACTACTTTGGAAAGTGATTATTTTGTCGTAAATATTGTCTTTAAAATATCGTGATCATTTTTTTTGTTAAATAGTTTGTGATATAATTCAAATCAAAATCATTTTTCATCCTATTTTCACCTAAAAAAATAATTTTGAGAATTTGATAAATCAGTTTCATACTAGCTTAAAATAGCCCAAAAATTTACTAGTTTGTATGAGAGCAAAATCTCTCGTTTAATTAAAAATAAATAAATAGGAAATAATAATATATTCAATATAAATTAAAGTAGTTAAATCTTTAAATTGGGAATTTTAGATTTTCTAATTTTTGTAGTGTTTGTTGAAGTCGTTTATAAAGAGTTAAGCAACAAACTTGATTAATTTTCCATATCTCTTTGGGATCAGCCTATAAGTATGCAACACCACAAGCTAGTGTAGTAAATGTTGCTAGACAGTGGTATTGTGGTGGGTTTCCAGCAACATGCGCATATTCATGCACACCAATGTATAAATGGCATTCGAAGGGGAAATGTTGCTAAGTGGTGAGTTTAAGTAGCACTTATCAATATGCAGATGTATATGAGTGTATAAACACCACGTTCATTGTTGTTTTATGAAGTAAAGCTAGGTACAAAAACAAATACTAGGCTACTATTAAAACGCGCACCGAAATCGCCAATAAAATTGTTAATCAGTATAACTTATTAAAATATCAATTTTGGTTTGAATGACTTTGCTGTTCACTTTATCTCGAATATATTGACTTTAATATTATACATATGCGTGTACATAATATGCGCTCTATTGATAATAAAAGCGTTCAAGAAAGTTATGTTTTATAAGAACTTATGCTCAGTGAGGCAAAGACGACGATTAGCCGTATATCCAGACGGGTGGCATTAAAATTTCGAGTAACAAAGTACTTAAATGATGCTTTTCTTTTGAATATTCGATGATAAATTACGGAATGTATTCCCAGATGGTTTCTTCGTATAGTTAAAAAATTTGTCATAGCACAAAAAAAATTGATTTCTTATAAAAACCTGCGGCTTGAAGTTTTAAACTTGGATTGGAACTTCTTTTCTCTGGAAACGATTTAATTTCAGTTGAAAGTCAAAACCTGTTTTTTATAATATTTTTGGTTAGAAACAGTTTCCGAGAAAAAAATTTCAAATTAAAAAAATTTAATTTACCAAAATTATCCGCAGATTATAAGTATTACCTTCCAAATACTTTTATAAATACATAGTATTCCCATTCAGCAAATAAGTTATATCCATACAAAAACATACTATGTACAATATGTATGTAAGTACAACTCTGTAAATATATACTTTACCTCATTAGATTCGACCATGGCAGTGTGCCTTGCGTCTTGTCCACCGCATGTATGGCATTCACCAGGACATAACAATTCGTTTCGGCGTATTCCACAAATACCAACAACAATTTGAGTGCCGTTTTCACCACAGAACGATAATTTGATGCGATCAACGAGTAGAGCCATTGCATTGTGGGCTCATGTTTCATCACGCCATTCATGCCGTCCACATAGAGCATCACCTGTTGTTGGCGAAAAACAAAGCCACAAGCAAACACAAGTATGTAAGTAAGTGTCTGTACACAATATGATAAGGTGTATGGCGAAAAAACCAGCAAATAAATGCGGTTAATTGGCAGCGTTGAGCAAATAAAATGTTGCATTTAGCCACAGCGCAAGCAACTTAAATGCCACAAAGTAAGCGAAATATGCGAAAATGAAAAGCCAAGTTTGTTTGTATGTGTGTGTGTGTCTTTACATACCTGACCCAAGGCACGCAAAATGTAATTTTGATAATTCTGATCGGCTCCATTACCAACACGCACGAGGCAGTTGAGTCCACCCAATGCCACGAAGGCATGCACCAGGTCTTTGTCCTCTTGAAAGACTTGCTTCAGTGAAAATAGTGCACGCCGCAATTCGCTGCCTTCGGAGGAGAGTAGTTTTTCTGTAAGGGAGAAGAGGAAATACAAGGAAAATTATAATAAAACTGTGTTAAAGGCAGTAAATAAGGAAAGTTATATAAGCAATTGGTTTACTGAAGAATGGGATTTCCACTATTTATTGAAAATAAATTTTGCATTAATTTCAATAAAGTTAATTTATTATTTTCATATTTATTTAAAGTGAAGTGAAGTTTCAATTTATTGAGGTTAGTTCAATTAAATAATATAACTGAATCCATTCAATTGAATTTTAATTTCATTTAATGCAGTTTAATCTAATTTATTTTATTTTATTGACTAAATTTATTTCAATTGAATTTATTTATATTAATTGAATCCATCTATTTTAATTTAATATAATTAAATTCATTTATTTATTTACACTAAATTATTTATTTATTTAATTTAGCTTTAATCTTAACTAAATTTCCAATATTAATTTTAATTTCATTAAAATTTAATTAAATACACTTTAATGTAACTAATTAAATCATTATTTTTTATTTTATTTTATTTTTATTTTATTTTATTTTATTTTATTTTATTTTATTTTATTTTATTTTATTTTATTTTATTTTATTTTATTTTATTTTATTTTATTTTATTTTATTTTATTTTATTTTATTTTATTTTATTTTATTTTATTTTATTTTATTTTATTTTATTTTATTTTATTTTATTTTATTTTATTTTATTTTATTTTATTTTATTTTATTTTATTTTATTTTATTTTATTTTATTTTATTTTATTTTATTTTATTTTATTTTATTTTATTTTATTTTATTTTATTTTATTTTATTTTATTTAATTTTATTTTATTTTATTTTATTTAATTTTATTTTATTTTATTTTATTTTATTTTATTTTATTTATTTTTATTTGATTTTATTTTATTTTATTTTATTTTATTTTATTTTATTTTATTTTATTTTATTTTATTTTATTTTAACTGTTAACTGTTGAGCAATTGTATATAGTTATATAATGAATAACAGCACTTTTTGTTCGCAATAAATAATTTAAATATTTTTATCCATTCATTGAATTTAATTTTTTTTGCTTTTCGCCGGAAATTTACTTACTTAACTCATTACCATGCGCAGCACGCTATTATTTTATTATCGAGATTACTGTATATTTTGTACGAGACAACTCTCCGTTGTGATTGTTATTGTTTTTGCTTATGGCCACCGCAACAAATCAAGGCCAAAAACAAGTGCGCTGTTGACAGATTTGTATTGTTTATATGGCAAGAAGGTGTCACACAGCGATCACAACACGACCATTAATCGACCAAAAAACAATACAAATAATAGACCACTTGCAGGCCTACACATATATATACATATATATGTAATTATAACGGTTTATATGCATATGCGCATACGTATATTGTCAATTAGTATGACTAAACTTTCGGTGGGCATGAATTGATTTGGTGAATGTGTGCGGCGATCCATGACTGACACGCTGTGTGTGGTGAGCGCTCACAGTTGAGGGACATGAACGTCCGCCAGCGCTGTTAATTGTTTTGCATTGATAGCAAATGAAACAAGCGCGAGTAAAAGCAATTGAAAGTGTTCACTTCGAAATGAGTGTGGGAATTTCAGCGTTCGGCGCAGTGAGTGACTGATGTTGTACTTTAGTGTTGTTGTTTGTTATAGTTACAATGAGCCCATATATACGTACATACATATATCGACATACAAAAATGCAAAAAGAATGCGAAATGTGTGTGTTTTACTTACCAATAATGGCGTGGACCCGCACGCTCAGCTGTGTTCGCACTACCAATGAGTTTTTGCGACTGCAAAGGAACGGGAGACAGGAGAATAGAGAGAGAAAAAAACGAAATTATTAATTAAAGTTGTAAGCAAATTAATAAAAATAAAAAAATGAAAATAAATTTTACTTAAACAACATAATTTTTTCTGTAAAAACAACAACAACAATACTTGTTGCCGCGAATTCGCAACAAATTTATAATTACAACAAATTACAACAACACTGCAATTATTACAAATTTACAGGTGTGTCTGCCCCAGCGACAAAAAAAATCCACAACTAATAATAGAAAATACAAAGTAACGCGCCTCTAACCAGCTTTACGGTAACAAATCAGCCAGCATAATAGTTAATTGGCAAACGCTATGCTCCTCTAACTTCCACCTCTTCTTCCCCGATTGTATGTGGTTCATTGACCATTTAAGAACATCGATTGCTGAATTATAATTCTATGCGGCTCTTACTCAGCGTTACGCTATGGCAAGGTGTTATGGGTGAATTGTTGTAAGAATTTATTAAAAATACGCGAATGGAAGAATGAAATCACTTGAATAAACATACGAATGTACTGGTGCTGAGTGCTAGGAGCCTTTGTTGTTTTTGCTGGCGCTCATACTTTTTATAGTATGTATGATAGCAGGCACTCGAGAAATGCAATAAAAAGTATGAGAGGTGGCTTACACAGTGTCGAGACGAGTGAAAATACTGTGAAAATGGTAAAAAGTTGATACTGGAACTTTTATTATACTATAGATCTGCGTATGAATATAGAGAAGAAGGGATGATATACGACAATACATTGTGATAGAAGTCATCCTTATTTGTGTAACACTAAACAGTTATCATATTCATGTCGATTGCAAAACCTAATCATGTCGGAAAAGCTCTCTCTTCCAAAAATAATTAAAAATTCTCTCCAAGAAATGTTATAATTATTTGTATACAATTTTGAAGATTTTGATCAAAAATATATTTTTAATTTCTATGAAAAAAAGCTCTCAAGTTTGGTCTGGCCAAATCATATAATCAGTCCTAGAAGGTAAGTCCTGTTATTTATCGGGAATAACTGTGCCAAAAAAATAAATTTATTTGTGTATTTGAGATCTTAGATATTTATAGTCGGTCTGATAACCGATCCAATAATTGTTACTATATTCCAACTACTAAATACTTCAGACCTAACAATTAGATATTTAGAGACTATTTAGATTTTTCCGACTATTAAGTTAAAGCTTCAAATAGTCGTTGAGCTATAATTCTTTTTAATGAAAATTACTTGAGTCTATAAAAAGTTTGATCACCCAAAGAGGGAAGTTATTTATTTGTAAATTAATTGTTTCTTTATTTCATTATTCCTTACATCACTAGTAATCTTAACTGATTATCCGCAAAATTTATTAGCTTTATTATCACTACAACGTCGTATTAATAAAACCTTATCGGTATAATGGTTAAATGAGAAGATGAGATCCTGACTCATTGCGTTCTTCTATCGTAGTAACCAATGTATGACACACATAGGCTTAAAAGAACATTTTTCCGAATTTTAATTTCAAAGAAAGAAAAAATATATGTAGGAAACCACTAATAAAAGTAGAATTTTTTAGAAGCTACCTTATACCCCTTCACTTTATTATAGTGGTCATGGAACCCTACCACTTACCAACGAGTAAAAAATTCGCTATAAAAGTAAGCTCTCAACTCTATGATTTTACTCTTCTACCAACCAATTCACCAATGTGATCAACATGCAACTCACTTTATATTCAACAATTTACTTAATGCCTTGGTTGCTGTGGCACGCCACCGTGTGTTGAATGCATTTCATTTCTTGTTGCAATTTGCATGGCGGCGACATCTAAATGCTGTCATTGTGGAATGCAGTAATTGCTTTGTAAGTATGTATATGTGTGTTGGTGTGTTTATAACAAGTTCAATGTTGAATGCTGTTGATCGCGAATCGCAAATCGCATTCCTCGACAAATGAGCAAATGGGCCTACCTTACCACCAACAGGTATTCTGCACTCGGCAAAGCTGTGGTATGATTGTTGCAAGTCAATACGTGGTTGCCTGCCTTAGCCCTTTTAAACTAATTTCCCACACTTTGGATGCCACTAGCATGTCATTATGTTGGCGATTTCTGTTTTAATTATTCAAGAAATTCTAATGGAGTTCTTGTAGCATATTTGTTTGTTAGATTATACTTCAGAGTACTTAGTTGAAGATCAGCGAAAGTAAAGTTGAAGAACTAATATTGATGTTTAAAAAAAATGTCTTTACTCCATATTCGGAGTTCTTTAATCTGGATTCACTAGCAGTCAGTATCACTTTATCATACTATATAGAAGTATCTTAATTTAGGAACACTGAGTCGGAACATTTGTTCCCACTCTTAGATCATAGAATTTATACTATGTGATGGATGATCTTAGTACCGAGTATAATATCACGGAGTAGTATCGATAGGACGCCAATTTAAGATATATTTAGAATAAGTTTTAAGAACTAGATCTAGACGTCTTCATATTATAGTTTACCAATCCAACTTTTCCGAGCTTATCCCTAGTATTAGTTTATTGAAAAAAAAAATATATATAAGAAGAAGAAAGGTCTAAAAACATTGTCTTCTGTAAACCGACTATCCAAGGTATAAACTTGACCTCCGCTGTACAATTAAGGTGTAGACTCTACAGTAAAGCTGAGTCGAGCTGAGACGAGGGTTACGCATAACTACATAAAGCCAATACTCTTCAAAAAGGAAGAGAAATCCGTGCCAACAGGTAATTTATTCCACTTGCGGACATTTTTACCAACTAATTATTAATATTTCCTCTCATTTTTTTGTTTTTTTTTTCGAATTGGTCATCCACTCAGCGGTTATTAAAAACCGATCGCTTTTCATGGCACTTTTAAGCGAACGCTTCCACCGCTGCGCATTTAACTGCAATAAATTAACAAGTGAAAGGCCAATAAGACACAACGGCATCGCGTCGCCTTACCGAAGTGGCGAATTTCGAATGGCCACATGCAACATACAGTCGCCACAGTTGACCACGACACAAAAAACACCCACATCACATATCAGTGTATGCAAGCATATATAAATGTGTGCAGCTTTCGCGGAGAGGCGAGCACGAGCGGTTTTGTGATTATTTTTGTCTGCTGTGCCGCTTGGATGTGCCCCAGAAACCCAGTGAAACCCAACAATGCGCCGTTGTGTTCAACGTCAATTGTCAACTGGCAACCGCAGCAATTCCCATTCAGTGATATCGAGTGGCAGGAACACACACACCACGCAGACACCGTTACATGTGTGTGCATGTCCAGGTAGACAGTTAGCCCAGTTGGACAGAGACTCTCCAACCAAGCAGCGCCTACACAGCGAGACCGTTACAACTTGTTTTTGTTGTAGACTGCGCAGTTATTGTGCTTTGTTGTTGTTATTGTTGTTGTATTTTATGTTTTTGCATTTTTTCGACTTGCAACATTGCGAAACCCGAAATGCGCGCTTCCTGCTGCAGCCCACCACATACACACATCGCGATGATATATGAGCACATGAAGCTCTGTCTCTTCAAACGCCCGCTGCAACCCGCGATCTCATGGAGTCTATGGACGTCCAAGTGCAGCAGCATAATGGGTTCAAGGTAAATTACATCCGTACGTCGTCCGTCCGCAGCCGTCTGGTCAGCGGTTGTGGCAAGTCGTCGTCGCTCGTCTGTGCGTCCATTCTTTTGTGTGGGCCTCTTTGTCCGGTTTTCGAAAGCAAAGAGAACGGAAAGTGAAATTTAGACATTCAAACGGTGCATCGCTATGCTACGGTCATTCAGCGCTTCCAAATGTGTGTGTATCCACGAATGTGTGCGTTCATATCTTTTATCGCCAACTTTCGTCGATTCTTCGCCATGCCTTAAAAGCCATCGAAACAAAGTAAACATTTTAAAGCATAAAATCGCGTGTAAGGTGGGGGAAAGTTCGATCTTTTACTATTATCTTTAGGATTGAGTACAGAAAAAAGAAGGAAGAAATTCAGGAAATTGTAATCCCAATTCCTGTATTTTGCTATCGCTTTACATGAAATTTAAGGGTCAGAACTAACGAACCCTTTTTTTAGAAATGAACTTTTCGTTCTATAAAACCGGGTGATGGGGTCATATGTAGAAGTTCACGTAAGTGAGGAAATTTTCTGATTGCAATTCACTTGGGAGTGGCCAGGACCGATTCTTTTGCATATGACTCAAGCAGCT
Organism: Zeugodacus cucurbitae; assembly: GCF_028554725.1. Lineage (NCBI taxonomy): Eukaryota > Metazoa > Arthropoda > Insecta > Diptera > Tephritidae > Zeugodacus > Zeugodacus cucurbitae. The sequence goes on from NC_071669.1 coordinate 49,816,933, forward strand.
CACTACTTCCAGTTTTAGACCAAGTATCCCCTGGATAGCCAACAGACATCCGTTTGGCGGCGAGCTAAAGTAAGAAGGCGAAGCCCTTTTATGCGGTTGTGCGTAGGGTTTGGGACCCGCCACATAAAAAAACCTCCCCGATGAAAGACCAAACAACACCAGCCTCGAATTCCAGCGCAGAATCACTCTTGCCAACCGGTGCTACTTTGGACTGAGTAGACAAATGAAAAGTAAAGTCCACTCTCGACGAACAAAAATCAAACTCAACAAGTCGACATGATTTATGGTCCTCTAAACATTGGCAACGGCGAATACCGCAGACGATGGAACGATGAGCTGTTGTACGAATGGATGAAAACACTCCAGCTCCGTAAGTGTTCGATGCAGTACCCGCTGGAGGAAGCAGCGGAAGAGGTCGACCTCCACTTCGTTGGAAAGACCAAGTGAAAAGTGACCAAGCGTCACATGGTGTTTCCAGTTGGCGCCAAAAAGCAAAAAGGAGGAATGAGTGGCGCGCTCTGGTGGATTGTGCTATAATCGCTTAAAGCGGTTCCAACGCCAAATATATATACATATGAATATATAACACCGAGAACTAGAGAAAAATCTAATTAAAATCATTTATTATTCTCAAATTTTTTTAAAATATGACTACATAACTCCATACATACATATGTATTTGGATTTTATGTTATAAGCATTATTGTCAAGACAAAACTATTTTACACTGTGTCACATATAATATGGGTATAAAAAAGTACTTACAATACCAGCAAGCTCATCAATAGCAGCGTTGAAATGTGCCAAAAAGCAACAAAAATTCAACAACAACTGCTACATGTAGATCTACTCTACGAAAGTATTGTAAGTACGAGCAATGACTTTCTTCAAATTAACCAAAGTAAAAAAACAAAGAAAATTAAATAACGCACACACACTCAAATAAACATTTGTCAGCTGAATAACTGCGCACATTCAGCGAAATACCTGCGAGCTATGGACAATAAATCTTATTTTATTTATTTTAATTTTATTTTTTATTTTCTATTTCTTACATTTCTTTGTTTTTGTTGCACACTTTCTAACAACTCGACTAGACGCATTGACGGTTTGTTTCATAGAAATCAACGCGTTAATCATAAAAATAATCAAACGCTGATAGTAAAAATGAGCAATGAGGAAGCGAGTGAAGTTTCGCACACGTTCTCTGTGTCCGATGTGTGTGTGTATGTGTGTGTAGCACAAAGTGGGCCAGGTCCATGGCATAATGCTCCACATATATACATACAGACATATGTACTCGAAAATGAAGTGCATTGAATCATTGCTATTTCGGTTTACAGCCGCCACGCCATGAAGTGCTGCTCTCCTCCCTCCCGAACCTAACTAACATTGTGCACATTGCTTGGCTTTCACGTCACTAAATAAATTTAGATTAGTGAAATATGAGTTGAATATGTATGTGTGTGTTTGTATGTATGTAAATATGATTAGATGGAGCTTTTTGCGCAGTTTGGCAAACAAAATTCTTATCAAGAGATAAACAAGCTACCGCGCACACACTTACATACATCTTCGCATTAGTTTACCTTAGCCACCGCAACAGTATTCAGTTCAGCTGCTGATTGATTGCGGTATGACTGTGCTGCTGACAATCAATGTGGCCTAACTGTCTAATGCCATTCATTCGATACTTAAATGTCAAGTGGCTTGCAGTTTCTAAGTAATTCGTGCAAACATTCATAAAATCATTTACACATACACACGTATATATTTATTGTTGCAGTTATTGGCCACACGCATGTGTATTTTTTTTTAGGAAAACAGTGAAATTCTGTTTCCAGGAAAGTGACTATGGTATTTTGCTGTCAGTTTGCGGTTTGTCATATGTATAATGTATGTATTCACTTCTAATTTGATTAGGCAGAAATAAAAGCATTTCCATTGTTTTCTTACTGATTACGGTATCACATCGTGAAGGTCAAATAATATGAATAATGGCAGCTCAGTACCCAAAGCACTCGTAAACCACCTACTATTAGTATCTGAAAGAAAATATTTAATATAAAGATATAATTTTATCTTACGGATTGATATTACCTACAGAATTGCTGACCTTATTCGAGTAGCTTGAACTTTACGTGGAACCCGGAGGATCAGGTTGGATTGAAATACTGAGGAATTAAACCCTCCGAGCACCTTTTCCATCTTTAAATCCATCTTATGAATTCTGCCCGCTAGGAACGATCAAAAGAGAGCTCAACATTCAATTGGAACAATTAGCAGAGAACAGATGGAAGAATACAACAAAATATAAAATAGCTAAACAGATATGGCCAAAATATGATAAGACTAGATCTGCGGTATTATTAAATAGGTCAAGGAAAAAAATTTTCAGACTTACAGCTACTCTAACAGGTCATTGGCGATTTGGAGAACATGCAATGAAAATGGGCATACCCTATAATAACATTTGTCGAGGCTGTGAACTGGAGGGAAATAAGGAAACAATTTTCAATTTTCTCTGTGAATGTCCAGCCCTATCGCAGATCCGATACAGGACACTTGGAAGCCATCAGGCATCAAGCCTTGAATGGCATATCGGATATAAGTAGCTTGATCGAAAACACAAAGTAATTTAAACGGAAAGATGAAACGGGATAACAGTAAATTACAAGGTCAGCGAATAGTGTATCAAAATGGCACATCTAGTGCTAATTGGGCCATAAAATGATATGGCAGCACTCCTACCTACCTACCAGCCATTCACAGGCGACTCAAAACTTGTAGGATGAGATGAAGACTCATACTACCCAGACAATTATATTTCTACTCTTTTGTCTAACTAAACATGCATTTCAAAATATATGCTTTCCCCTCAATTAGAACATGTTCCAGCGACGAATTATTTAAAAATTTCTTGAGAACAACTATATAGAATCATGATATAACTAGGGAACAATTTCAGAAAAAATTAATTGATCAATTAAATTAAAAATAATCAAAACTGTAAAAGGTTTAAATATTTTCTTCAAATAATTTAGTAAAATGTGCAGTATATATCTTTAGTAATTGATTCTATAATTTAAAGAGTTTCCTATAAGAGAGACAAATTCTCCGTGGTCTAGAAATCTTAAAGAATTATCTTAATTAAACGGAATTGCGATTTACCAAAAATTAATTCAACTTAACTGACTGACCAGTCGGATGCAACGACAGCAAAAATAATTTATATTTTTTTATGAAATCTGTAACAAAAATCCTAAATTAATGCCAAAAGGACATGGGAAGCCAGGGCGTATACGTCACATTTGCTCACTCGGTGCTAACGAGTTCGAATCATTTGTTTAACATGTAGGATTCAGAACTTCAAATATCTAGTAGGGATTGTATAATTAATTATTTGCTGTATACGTGTATGTGGTCCAAAACTGAAATCCTAATACTTCCACGGCTATATATGGACTCCCAACACACTACAACACTACGGAAATTTTAACTCCTTGTATATTTTTTGCCGCATTGGCCCTTAAGGAGTTAAGCAAAATCTAAAAATTCAAATAAAAACTTAATTGAATACCTACGGTATGCATTTATATGCCCCTATGCATAACTTCAAATATATTAGAATGCAACACTGCTTAGTTTGTTGGCGCATAATAATATTAAGCATTCATGCGGCATTGTTTACCAAGAACACAACAACAACAAATATAATACAGTATAATACACTCCTCCGCACACACAATCAAACCGGCTAATGAGTAATACGAGCGCATATTCTTAATTAAGCAATTCCAATTGAGAATATTATTCATAACTTCAGTGAACAGAGTTGTTGTTATTGCAACGCTAGAAATTCACAAATGACTTAACTTCGCAGAAATGGTGTAGGTGTGAAATCTGCAAAGCTCAGATTACATAACAACGCCTACATTTAGTCTACATGAACGCCAGCAAGAATGCTCATTTGCAACATGCTGAGTTGAATATAATATTTACAACAATTTACAATAACAATAAAAACGAATAAAATTTTGTATACTGAAATGAAAATTCTTAAGTTTCTACTTTGCCACTTAAGTGCTGGTAAATGCACGCTGTTGTGAGCTTTGCTACGATTATTATTGTTATTATTCTTGTTGTTGTTGTTTTTTTTATGTTCTTGCTGTTTTTATTGTTGTTTATTACTTATTTTATTACACATTAAGTTGTTATGCCATGCCAGCGCACTCACCTAGAATTAAGACCTTCAATTTCTTCCGCTTGCTCAGCCAATGAGGACTCCAAGTCCAGATAGGCGCCATAATCACCATCTTTGTACACCTGTATGGCAGCATCGTCAATCTGTAAGCAAAGAGTGTGTAAGATATTGAACGATTAGTGTCAGGAATGCACATTTGTGGAGCAAATAAAATAACGAAAGCTACTAAAGTGCGAGTAGAAGCAAGAAAATCGAGTCTAAATGTATATATTCGTATATAAGTTACAGCGGTGGAACGCTAATTAGTGACGTCTTAAATTAAAATTTGATAGAGGGATATAGATGTAAAACTTGGAAGGTATAAAGGTGTTCCTGTAAACAGCTGAGTCGAGTTCATGAGATGTGGCATAAGACGCTTACACTGCTTCTTTATTCTTGGATATTCAAAATCGATATCATAATTGTTTAATAGCTTATCATAGCCGTCTTCGATTCGTCACTTTTCTGTTGGTTATATTAAACAGGAAACAAGGTACTCGTATTCAATTGAATTCACAACAAGAAACACACTAAATTGTAGAACTGTTTTCCGTTTTAGAGATATATTGAATTATACCAGTATGTTAATTTTATACCAGTTCGATTCGACATTTTCTCAATTTTAGAGAAATTACGATATTTGAGTATTATTTCTTGTTCTAGATCTGCAAAATGCCTTAAAAAACTATTACATTTCTGAAATATTAGATTGACAAATATCTCTCTATCGCCTTTTTGACTTTTGAATTTCGAGCCTATGTATAAATCGCTACAGAGCTCGTATCTGACAATACTATACATCTTTGAAAGGTCCTGAATCTACAAAACGACGCTATGCATGATTAGTTTGGATATTGCGTTCAACAGTTATAGACGTGTAAACATAGAATTCACTAACGCCGAAATTCGCGCTATTTTAAAGTTTTCCTTCGTTAAAGGCAAATTCGCTAGAGAAACGTTCCGTGAGATTAATGGTGTTTTTGGGGATGGTACTCTACCACTTCGAACAGCGGAGGAATGATTTCGACGATTCAGAGCAGGTGAAAACGACACCATAGATAAGCCAGCCTGCGGAAGACCTGAGACAACGAATACCGATCAAATCATGGAAAACATCGAGTTAGACCGGCATGTGGCATCTCTCATCATCGCCTAGGAGATGCGAGTTAGTCATCAAACCCTTTTAAACCATCTGAATCGACCAGAAGCATCCAAAAAGTGTTCCACCAGGTCAACGCCAGACCACACACTTCGTTGATGACTCGTCGGAAGCTCGGATGGGAGGTTTTATCGCATCCACCATATAGCCCAGACATAGCACCTAGTGACTACCACCTGTTCCTGTCCATGGCGAACGCCCTTGGTGGTGTAAAGTTGAACTCAAAAGAGGCTTGTGAAAAGTGGCTGTCCGAGTTCTTCTCAAATAAGAAGGGGGCTTCTAAGCGGGGGATATTATGAAGTTGCCGTCTAAATGGAAACGGCGCATATTTGAACTAAATCCGATCCGACTTTTTATAAAGCGTTGAATAAAGAGCAAAAAAGCGGAAGGGATATATTTGCCAACCTAATATTTCTGAAACCTAAATTATGACAATGAAATAGATCCAACTAGGTCATATAGAAGAGATTTATGAACTGGCCTAAAATCAAATCGGGTTTATTACGCCAAAATATAGTAGCCCAAAGCTGTCATAAACACTGAAATTTTGAGTTTTTTTTATAACGGCACCACTCGAAACTTAATAAGTAAGTATAAAAGTTGTTAGATTTCAAATAAAGCCTTAGTTCCATAAACATCAAAGAGTGGAAACATTTTCACTAACAGGATTTATTAACAAATGCAAGCGCTTCCAATAAGCTGTCCACGTCTGTAACTTCAAGCACTTTTCCCCTTCTCAATGGCGTTGTTGTGCTAATTACATCGATTCATATGAAAGTAAGTGAGTTATAGACTGACTGGTTTTATGCTTATGATTTCAGTTTAATGCAGCGCTGCACACAAACGAACACACATACGGGCAAACATCAATATGAGCGTGTCCTTTATATCACGATTATTGGTCAATGCTGTTGCTGCTGCCGGCAATGCCATTCACATGCTCATTAAGTAAAAGTGGCGCAAGTGCCAATGCCCGCAACTAGCGTAAGTTGGTAGCGACAATAACAACAACAACAAGCAGTAATTTTAGCTGGCACAGCTGGCAGCAGCAAAAGCATTTCATTGCATCGTTGCTTTGCGTTTAGTCCATTGTGTTTTATGGAATGTCTGCAGCGTCATGCTGAGATGGATGCCGGCGCGCTGAATGCGTTCCGACCGACGAGGTGGCTACTGCGATGAGTTGAATTGGTTGGCTGTGCACGCATTTTGTAAATCATGTCTGCGGCTGCATGCACCACTCGTCAGGCACTTTTCTATGGCGGAGCTTTGTGCAAGCGGCAGCTGTTTGGTGCTGTCGATCAGGTTTGGCGCAGCGTTTTGTTGGTGCAATGTGCAGTGCAACCACTTGTTTTGTTGTTGATGATGCTTAATGATGATGGGTCACCTACTTTTCTCCTCAAACACTGCTGAGATGTGGACATTGCCGGCATACTTAGCTATGTATGTATGTATGTTTGTATGTGTTTGCTGCGTTCCATCGTGCATTGCATTTTTAATTGAAGACATCAATTAATTGTTGGAGAAATGAAAATCGCTGACACGATTCTTCTCCTTTTCATCAGCGCCTGCCAAACTCCCCTTTGGCAGTCTAAAGACTCTACGTAAGTCGAGCTTGGCATTTTAGCTGTATGTTTGTATGTATATATATATGCAACTTTGCTCTTGCAACAAAATATTCTTGCTGCACCTTTCCATTTTATGCGCTTATAGTGATGTATGTATGTAACAACTTTTTTGTATTTAGAATTGACTTTACTTTATTGATGCGATTGCATTCAAGTGTTGCCAGCTGTTAAAACTAATGCTAATTGCCGCATTTTTGTCTGTTTGCCATGCCACACAGTCACCTGCACACACACACACGTACATTCACATGTAGGCGTTGTGTGCCACAACATTTGGCGCTTCGTTGCAAGCATTCACAACGTCTCTTCGACAACACTAATGTGAGAAAATTCTAACCATTAAGTGTTTTCACGCTGCATACTTCTTAGTGCATACATTATTAGATATATTTTATGATATATACACATATGTACATATATATGAGTATATAGACACATATGAGTATCCGCAACGAAACGATTTTGTACTACAAAAGTAGCATGTGAAAAATCCTTAATGATTTGTTTAAGTTGGCGTTGCAATGAGTGTAAAAATCTATATCTAAATGTTGCACAGTGTTGGTCAGCACCTAGTTGAAAGGTGTTAATGTGCTTTAATGAGGCGATAACATATGTATATAGTACCAAAAAAAACACAACAACAATATTAAATAAATTAACAAAAAGTAGCTTGAAGGTCACAAACTTTATGATTTTACTCAAAGAAAACATAATTGGTAGTATTTTAGGGATTTGATAATTAAATACATAATTATTATAATTTTTTTTTTAATTGTTATTAATTAAAAAAATATTTTTAAATTTTTTTATATCTTTTTCATTTAAAAATAAAATATATTTTTTAGTTTCACATATTATTTTAATTTTTCATCATCATTTATATATGTATTTATATATGTATTTTCTTCTTGTATTTAGTAGATTCATATTCTTTTTAAACCAATTAAATCAATTTATTATAAATTAAAAATTACTGAATCAACACAAAATGAATCTATGTTAAATGAGTGCATAAATTGTAAAATACATGACCCTTAACCCTTTCAATACTGGCCGAACTCATATGTCCCACAGAGTGTTTTCATTTAACTAATTTTAACATGTATAAATCATAACTAAATATAAAAGATTCAACAAAAATTCCAAATATTTTTAGTTTGATTTCTTATCTTTATGCTATTGGTCTACAACTTTGCTTCCGCCGTTTTTTTGTAAATTTAATTTTTTTATACTCTCGCAACAAAGTTACTAGCAACAAAGTTGCTAAGAGAGTATTACAGTTTTGTTCACATAACGGTTGTCCGTCCGTCCGTCCGTCTGTGCAAGCTGTAACTTGAGTAAAAATTAAGATATCTTGATGAAACTTGGCGCACTTATTTCTTGGCACCATAGGAAGGTTGCTTTCGAAAATGAGCAAAATCGGACCACTGCCACGCCCACAAAATGGCGAAAACCGAAAACACATAAAGTGCCATAACTAAGCCATAAATAAAGCAATGGAAATAAAATTTGGTATGAAGGATCGCACTATGAAGAGGCATATTTGGATGTATATTTTATGGGGATGTGGGCGTGGCCCCGCCTCCTACTAAGTTTTTTGTGCATATCTCGCAAACCAATAGAGCTATATAAACCAAACTTTCTGCAGTCGTTTTTTTAGCCACTTCCTAATACAGTCAAAAAATGAAATAAATCGGATCATAACCACGCCCACCTCCCATACAAAAGTTAGGTTGAAAATTACTAAAAGTGGGTTAACTCACTAATGAAAAACGTCAGAAACACTAAATTTCTCATAAGAAATGGCAGATGAAAGCTTCACTCAGATTTTTTTTACAAAATGGAAAATGGGCGTGGCGTCGCCCACTTATGGGTCAAAAACCATATCTCAAGAACTATTGGACCGATTTCAATGAAACTTGGTTTGTAATAGTTTCCTTACATCCCAATGATATGTTGTGAAAATTGGCCAAATCGCTTCACAACCACGCCTACTTCCCATATACCAGAACTTTGAAGACGATCTGAATAGTTTACTTTACAATATATAAAGTAAGCACTAGTGAAGATATCGGTGCAGAACTTTGCACAAATACTATGTTTATAGTGTGGCAGCCCCATTCTAAAAATCGCCGAAATCGGACCATAGGTTTTTAAGGCCCCATATATCGAACACTCGGTGCTTCTAACCTAATATTATGGTTTCCAACTTTCAATGGACTTTATACAATATATATAACGAATATTAATTATATACTCCTAATATAAATAAAGTTAAATAAATAAATTGCGAGAGTATAAAATGTTCGGTTACACCCGAACTTAGCCCTTCCTTACTTGTTTTTGTATAAAAACGGTTACAAATGTCGATGAGCCTCAGCCGCACTTTTCCTGGAATTAAAAAAGAAAAGCAAAATTTTTCGCAAATGTCGAGAATTCGGCTCAAAAAGTGACTTTTTCAGTTGAGAATAAGTTTGGTATGCAAACAGATCTCTACAAATATTTTGTTGGGTTAATGTTGACACAAATTTCCAAGATCGATATAAAAAAAAATCGATTTAATCGACCAGTGCTTGACCCTAGAGACATCTGATGGAAAATGGCGGACGCAATACCAGTTCATGATGGGATATCCTTGTCCCAGGCCACTTCTACTGTCCTGGTTATCCTTTTCAGAAACCCACCCTATGGTACATAACTTGGGCCATAATGACCCATTCTATATGAAGAAAAAGATTTTTGGCTTTAAGAAAATCCGTTTTGAAAGGGGTTAAATGATTACTAACCTAACTAATTACTGTATTCCAGAACAAGTGCATAATTAGGCTGATTGAGAAGCTTGAACCATAACCTCAATAATTATCTACACCCTAAATCCACTGTTTGAAAGACTATAGTTACTATATTTCATGCCAGATTGTTCTAAAAGATTTGAAGATCACTAAGTGACTAATATACTGTGTGCAGCTTTGATGATATTAACATATGTACCAATATATGATCAGGATTGCATTGTATCGATTTTTACCATTTCAGAAATAATTCTGGAATAAATCTTCGACCATCCAGTGTTATTAAAACTTATAAACGTTTATAGAGTCTGTAGTTGTTGGTGATGTAGTGCCAGAAATGGTTTCCCAAACCATTTTGTGAAGTGCTGTCGCGTTGACTGTTCTTGGACGGATGATCACACATCTTGGAAATCTTAAAAAATTCCTAAATTAATCGATTTTCCACCAACAAAAGTGCACTGTAAAGCATGTTTTTCGACATATGTCATGATAAGAATTCACATTTCAGTGCATTTGAGATGAAATAAAACAACCTTGATTTATAAAACATATTATAAATAAGGACTGTTGAAACTATTTTTAAATTTTAATACTTAAAAACTCTCTGGTCGAGCACAGGGTTAAATATTGATTAATTAAAATTAATAAAATTATGTACGCGTATATATATCCAAACATGCCATGTCATTTATACATACATATATATATATACATATAGCATATATGTCTATACATGTAAATAAACAATGCTCAAATCAAACCCTTTGATCAGCTTTCATCATTTATATTTGCAATTTACTTAAGGCCATAAATTTAATGAAAAACTTGGCGCTTATTATCGCATGTGCCTTTAAGCCAATTCATTTCAGCATTTACCTTATACGAGTACTATACATATACTTCTGTATAAATATGCACATATAGGAATATAGGTGCGCCCACAGCAAGGACTTTTTGCTCTTGTGGCGAGTTTAATATATTTTCATTTCATTCATATTGTATTTATGCCGCACCCATTCTGCGGTCTGACCACAGACAACTGATATTTCGCCAGGACAGTTTACGGCTAACTTGCCTTTTCTGCTAATTGCGGGTAAGTATTCTTAAGCAGACACACCTTGACCATCCCACCGAGGAAGAAAGAACAATACAATGACGAAAGCAACAACGAGGTATTGAAGTCATTTTGTATAGATGGGAATTTCAAAGTTATTTATATAGATTAGGCGTATCATTAAAAATAGTTTAATAAAAGGCTTAGTCACTGTAAATTACATTCTGATGAGCTCTTCACTTATGATATTGAATGAATGAATTTAATTTTTGAAACAATCCTTATTTCAAAACTCAAATATTGCTTAACTTAGGCATAAAGTCTTATATAAGATCTTCCACAGTATGTCAGCTTTTATTCTGAATTCTCCAGAGGTTGGACTTCTATACATAATTTGAGGTGAGTTTGGGTGAGCATACTTACTAATTATGTATCAACAGATCTACAGTTCATTACAAAGGAAGAAAGGAATTAAGAGACGGAAATTTTTCAACTCAGCGGATATTAGGCTCTCGAACTATCAGACTTCCAAACATACTGTCCAAATATTTAGGGTTATCCAAACACTTTAGATTATTAATATACTGCAAAAGAATGCCATGTATTTGGTGATAAATGGCGAAATGGCGAGTGAAAAAATGGAGAAATTCATCTCCCATAATTGTTATTTTTGACTACCGCATGAAGAGTGTTGAGTTCAAATTCCATTTGAATATACAATTTTTAATTTTAAAATAAAATTTCTTATTAACATGAAAGCTCAAATATTCACATATGAAAGCTCTGAAGCTTTTTAACACTAATAGGTTTTCTAACTTTTTAAATTGTTAAAATAAAAGCTTCTTACTAACGGTGTGAAAGCTTAATTTTGTATGAAAGCTCCGAGGCTTCTATAAACTAGTTCTACCAAGTGTATATTATTAAGAGGAGCATTTTACATAGGAAAACCTCTAGCAAAACTAAAAACGCCCATATGTACGATAATGTAAGCACTTTAGGATTATTATAGATTTTAAACTAAATTTTATTTGATTTTTCTCGAAAGCGTTTGACATTTTCACCTTCTCCTATAGTTACCATAGAAATGTTTGGTCAAAGCTATATTTAACAATTCTTAAAGACACTTCTAAGTATATATTACTTTTATTTATATTTTTCCGCTTCATATAAATTTAAGTATGCCGACGCTATGCAAAGCAAATTACAGAACGTTACAGGTATTGTGGGCATCCTTTCTCGGAAGAAGTAGAATACAACAACACAAATGAGCAACAAAAGTTGCAAATAAATCCGATAATGACAACTAAGAAATACAACATTTGTTAGTTTGTTGTCATTTCCTGGTGGCTGGTGGCTGGTGTTTGTAGCAATGGTAAAAAACAACAACAACAAAAACAAATCAGCGAAATAACCAATTTGTAGTTGAGTTGACGCTCATAACTCTTCAATGCAAATGTGCTTGCTTGCTATTGAACGACTGTCTCCAGCTGACTGTTAGAATTTATGACCCAACTCGGAAGATTTACGTATCCTTCTGCGCGGCAATATGCAATTGCTGAAGGATCGGTGTGCAATATATAGCCAACGCGAATGCATTACTCTTGCCAACTATTAGAATATTTATATTTGTAAATATGTATATTTGACTGTATACATGTATGTGTGTATGTACGAGTTTGTTTGCATGCGCGCAGACACCGCGCGCGAAAACCTGCTGCGCCATTAGTGAAAGACGGGTGTGTTCGCCAATTTTCCCGTATTGCGGCTGGAGGTTGGCAGATGTCAGTTAATGGCACCCCAATGGCAGTTGGCACCGGGAACAGTGCGAATTAGTTAACAATGCAGTAAAAGTTGGCACAAATGGTAATTGCTGCCCTCAGGCTAAGAGCAATAACAGCGCGCGTACAAGTGGGCAGACATACCGATACATGCATATATATTCAACTTGATGTACAAATACACATCCTCAAGTGAATGGTGAAAAGAAAAGTTTAGTAATTCAGTGCTATAAGTTTATTAGGGATGGTCTTATTTAAAGGATCCTTATTTTTTTAATTTTTGAAGAGATTATCTAACCCTCAACCACTTTCTCCCTCTCTCTCTCGCTACAGAATCTCTCAAACAAATAATATAAAAACTAGGCTATCGACTTCTGAATCACTTAGAGAATCATAGGGATCAATTTTAACATTTACAGGTTCAGTCTAACTTCTGAAACAATCTAATTAGGACATAGAGACCCTTAGATTCAGACTTGAAGTACAATATCGGTACAAATAGTGCGCAGCCCAAAACGGAATAACCGAATATTTATCCATAGAGAGCAAGAGAGAGATAGAGCTTTAAAGTTTGAAAAAGGTGGGACAAGTTTTCTTTCAGATTGGACATATTTTCTTGGTAACACAAGTTCAGTCATTATTCATTGCAAGCTACATACTTCCTGATAAGACTTGATTCTGCTGGAATTTGCAGAGTTTGCAATAATTACAAAGAAAGTCTTGCCTTAATCTATTTTGCCTGGGAACCGGTCCGCTGATTTCGAATGGTAATAAGATGATTCCGTAGCAAAGTAAATCGCCAGAGGAGCAGTGAGTTCCTTTATGTCGGCGAAGTTCGACTTCGCTAGTTTAAGATCTTCAAAAATTCTTAACGGATGGCAATATAAAAATAGACACAGAGGTAGAATCATGTAATCAAAGATAAATCAAATCAAGGCGAAAGCAGAATGGATCTTATGCGGTTATTCATATACCTGTAATCAAAATGAATTATCTTATCAGATTTCGTTAGAAGAGAATTTGGATAGATTTTTAAGAGCTTACAATACCACAAAGCACGTTTATTACATTGTGAAGGTACGAGCAGAGTCTCGAGGATCTACCATAACACCTAACCTAACCTCTGAGGAGCAATATATAACTCTTAAATAAAAAAAATCACTCAACACTCGTACTCTTCTTTGGAGAATAACAATTTTATTTAGAATGTGAATAATAATGGTTCACCCTAAATGAATTGATTGTTACCCAAAATGTTTAAACACCATCGAACCTGCTACATTGCTGATGGTTCCACGCACATTTGGACAGAGAAAACTCAATGTCGCTGAACATTCGCCAAAAGATGTTTGCCAACGATATGAAAGCACAAAAGAGTCCTCAAGTGCATAAGTGACCATCATAGAACGCACTCGCAATGCGTTGCTCGCTCCTTCGCTCTTCTTCTTCCTTTCTTGCAAGTCTTATGTTAAGTTCAAAGTTTGCTGTACTATTGTGTAATACATCACTTATGCAAATAGCACGAAATGTTAACAATAAAAGTGAAAAATATAATAAATTTCAAACTATCTACACATACCGCCCTTAAATGGTGGCGCGTCGGCCTTTGGTGGGCCCCATTGTTGAGCTGTTAAGAGACACCGTAGGCACACCTTTTAACTCTCAGTTTCTTTGTGACGCTTGTCTATAACAAACACACATCCGTACGACCATTCAGACAGCCGAGCTGAGCAGCTGCCTGAGGCTGCGGCACCGACTTTTGTGTGCCCTTATGGCTCCAGCTCCGGCAGTACCGTGAACACTATCTGCTGCGATTCATCGCTTTTGCATCGATGCATCGGAAATGCTTTTCTATATTCATATAAAGCGTACAATTATTTGCTGCTGTTGTTGTTTTGAAACGTTCTTTTTTTTCGTTTCTTGCCTTTGTTTTAGGGCGTCTTCGTGTTAACGTTTTCGTTTACAAATGTACTGTATTGTCTTGTCCACCAATGAACTTATTTGCCAATGCGACTATTGTCCGCCACAACTAGTAAAAAGTAAGAGCCCACATCCGCACCTCCTTTCGTCGGTTCTAGGCTGCGTTGTCACCGTCGTGCCCATCGTCGCCAGCGCGCTTTGTTTGCACTACACTTGAGTCAAGCTTTTGTAAAACTACTCAGCCATCGCTGCTTTGCTCTGCTCAAATCACCAGTGTTTGTCCGTCAGTCTGTCCGTCTGTCTATTTCAAGCCCAACTGCCAATTTTCATTGTTGCCGCACTGGTTGTATGCCAACGCCCGTCTTCCACCGGCGTTTTGTTAGCGTTTTGCTCGACACAATGGGAGTTTTCACATTTTGTTTTCATTTTCTTTGCAACTCGCTTCGACATGGGCGTACAACTGCAATTATGCAGCGTGGAAAATAAATAAACACACGAGCAAATAGCCAAATGATCTCATCCATATAAATCCGAGATATGTGTTTCGAGTTGTGTGAGCGTGGTGTTGAAGGCTTCAACTTCACGCCAAGTCCACGTTGTGCTTTACCGGCTACGAGATTAATTTTTATCACTCTGCCATATAATTGTGGCACTCATGCGGGTAGCTTAGTAAATATAAGAATATAGAGATCTTGATTTTTCTATAGAAAGAAAAAGAGTTCTGAACTTTTATAAATGGACGATTTCAAATGTTTGATATTCTTTATTTATAGAATAACATCCGGATTTTCAACTAAGAAATAAAAGTAACCTCGAAATAACAATCCAGATCAGAAATTGTGAGGAAAGCTAAACAAAGCTAGCTTCGACATTTCGGCTGTTGGAATAAATATCCTTAAAAAATAACACTGATCTGGAGCTGGTTTCGAGAACGAACCGAACGCATAGATGTCGATTTAATGGGCCAATATATGCTATCTAAATTAGTTGGTGTCCAAATATTTGGTTTTGACCACATACCGATTACTTCCGCCTTTGTGGACCGATTAAGAAAGCTTAAACACATAATGATTACTTTCATGAGAAGGGATTGAATTAACATTGTCTTTAATGGCCTATAAACATGACGAGTTTCGTCATTCTATTCGTTCTATTGTATTATAGCATCCATCAACTCTGTCTCTGTTGGTTAGACAGGGTTTTCAAAGTGGAAGGAGGATATAGGGGTACTCTACAACTACTAAAGTAACGGAGTAGGGATTTTAGGTTCTAATCTTTAACATCTCAGGAAAATTTCACCATTTGCATATTGACTGACGGAACTTAAATGTGGAATATTACACATTTATTCTCTCTCTCCAATTAATATTGAAAACTAGAATATATTGAAAGAAAGCTACTTTACAAACTGATTGACGCTTTTTAACTATTTTATACTCATATATTCTGAGATTATATTGCTGTACTTTCTTTAAGAAGAACTATACTTAAATACTTATCCACGCACAATAATATTATATTCCAAAGGTATTATGATAGATCGTCTTCAAATTTCTAACCGATCGTTTAATGACATTGATACCTGTTTTAGACTTGAGGAACACAAAGGTTTTTCCTACGGAGAAAAAAAGTGAGCAATTAAGCCTCAATAATGTTTTACTGAAGCTCTCCTGTAGTATATGTATATACCACTTAATAGAGAATGGAATCATCTATGGCCTTATAAACCAACTTTAATCAGAATCCTTCAAAACGTCAGCTGGATTTTGTAAGATTGGAAAGGTGGAAACTCATCACTTCTCACCTATATGAAACCAAATGAGTATTACTCTCTGATTTATACTATTACTCTCTGATTTACTCTCTGATTTATACTGTAATAGATGGTGATATATCATGTAATAGACTCAGGAAGATCATCAGCCCAAAACCTATTATAATCTAACCTAATCTGGTAGTCACGTCTTTAAATCACTCAACCACTCAATTCGTTAGAGGATGAGAACAAAAATCCAACAAACGATCAAAATCTCGTCCCAACTTCGAGTCTTGTTTGAGCCAATGTGATATGGAAAGTTAAATGCTTCAAATCAATACATTCAAAATAGGCTTATATGCAAAGATACACTATAAAAAATTGGGTCATCTTCCATTCGCACCACCAGAACCCCCACTGAAATCATAAATAATAAAGAAAGGAATTTGAAAAATCGCAAGTCATAACAAAAATCACTTTAATTGTTTAATCGAACAAAAGTTTAAAACGCATAACAGTACTTTTTCTTTATAAATAAAGCAGAGCACAAATAATGCATTTGACACATTATCAGGGAAAGGTAATATAGCCGAACGAGGAAAAATAAAAATAAACAAAGAAAATATATATTAAATAAAAAATATAAGTGTAAAATAAAATAAGAAGAACAACAAGCTTTCTAGCTTTACTCTACTTATTATCTCACATAATCACAGCAACACGAAAGCCAGATAACGAGGAATTTATTGCCAAAAGCCAGAGCAAATTTGCGCTACTTTGCTTTACGCCATGGTACATAAAGCAAATGTGAAGGAGAGTGGGAAAAAAAGGTAAGAGAAAAAATGTTTAATCATATTTGGGATAAATAAACAACTTTATAAGCTTTATTGTGGTTGTGTGGATGTATGTGTATATTTAAGTAGTAAACGTGTCATAGCAAATAGAGACAGGGAATCTTTTGGCTTAAAAGCTGCGAGGGCCGTTTTTAGCATAAGCATAAAAAATAATAATAAAAAAATATATTTAAGCTGGCGCTACAACTATCTTCAAGGTTATGGCGATTACGTGGAAGTGCTGTAAAATTTATTCATTTTTTTTTTGCTTGAGTGAGCAGTTTGAAAAAAGAAATCTGTATAAAGATTATGAAATAAGCGGCAATAAGAATATGGGTAGCTTAGAATATAAAAAATAATTACAACAACAATTTTTGTTTGTGCTGAAGTCAGCCTATAATTGGCCGATTATAAACGAAAAACGCAATAAAGTCTAGAAATAATAGGATTACGGCCTGCTGGCGGATGTGAAACCGTTAATATATGTGTTACAGATATATAACTGATCAGCTGACTGACTCACTAACTGATGCAGCAGTTAAGTAAATTTATATTTTTATATGTATAGACACAACGCTTCAAAGCTGCTAAGAAATATTTTTTTTTTTTATAGATTTATGTTGCTTATGAAAGACAGGAAATCTCTATTTAAGTTGTTCTATGCGCTCTCACCGTTTTTTAAATGCTCATAACGGCGCAGCAGGCACGGCTGTGCTGCTTTTCGCGCTTAGAGCTAACTCTAACAGAATCAATAACTATAAAAATACAAATATATTATATGTGTATGTACAACAAACGATAAAGCAGTGGGGGCAGACGTTGCGCTGGCGTTTGGCATCATAAAATCAATTTCGGTCAGATCGCGGCAAGCATGCGCGGCCTGCTGCTGAGCTTTTTATGAATAAATACAAGAAATGTACATACACAGATGAATACTATATACGTATGAAAACGTGTATTTGCACTCATTTCAATTTTCAATATTTTTAATAGAAAATGTAAATAAATACACGGTGGTTCTTGGTTATTATTAAAAAAAAAATTATAATAATACCTAATAACCTTTTTTCCGCCAATCTACAATTATTTGTCTAGTTAGTCATACGAGTTTATTTTTTATATATTTATATATTTTTTCTCTTCACTCCACATGGCGCTCAAGTCGCTAAGTAGTCAAATTTCCTGCGCAAGCAAAATTCAAACACAAAAAGCTCGGTGAGACTTGACAAGCGGGGTGGGGTTTCTAAATCGCCAGCACGCGTTTTTTAGAATATTTAATATTTTTTTTTAGTTTTTTCGCCTTTCATATCTAATATCTTTTGTATGCCTTTCAACGCGTCGTCAACATATGACAATTCATATTTGGTGGCATTTGTTCGTGCTTCCTAATGTACTGTATTCGTATATATGTATGAACAAAACTTCGTATGTTTTTGTAAAATATATTATATATTTGTTCTTTTTGTTGTTAATCGTATCAAATTCATGCGTTCATTCACACCAGCGTGAAGCTGAACGCTGGATTTGAGTGGACGTGCGACTAGATCCATGGCGCGCTACAGCTTTTGACAGCACTGTGACTGCGACACATGGCAACAAGACATCTGTTATGCATATCTCTAAATATTTAATGCAGATAATGAGGGCTTTTTATCATTTGCCAAAAGAAATATAAGAAACATTTGAATAAAGAAACTAGTTCGCTTTTATTCTAGTAGTTTCGGTGGCAGAGTCAGATCCAGTTGTCTAAAAATAGATCCATATTTAAAACTAAAAGCTTTTATTTAATAGGAACTTGGGGTGGAAACTTTTTGCCGATCTATAATTCTAACGGAAATGATGGCATATGCTTTTTAAAGAACTATTTGATATTATAACGGCAGTTTTTATAGAGCTGTTTTCCTTTCATGAAGAGTTAATCGATAAGTAAGGTGCGAATTAGTTTCAAAATTGTGGAAATGTAGACTTATTATTCTTGTAAGATTGCTCTGATCCTTTGAAAGCTCTAAAGAGTCTACAAATCAAAGTCAAACAAATATAGAAATATATAAAAATCAGATTTCTGGGATATCCGAATATGGGAAAGCTAGAACCATTCCACGAAGATCGCAGTAGTAACAAACGATTCGGTTCCATCAACTCGTCTTAGACCACCAATGTACGATCTCAGTCAGAATTTTGTGTGAATCGTATCTTTAGAAAATCCCTTACCCATAATAGGAAGCAAAAACTGATAGATTTAGACATAATGGCATTTCGTGCATATTCTCGCGATTTCAAGGTAAGAAATGTTAACATTAGTTCACAATAAAAATCAGGTTGACTGGGATAGTTGATGACTGTTTAAAATTCTGAAGCCTATATAGAAGGAGATTAATGATTACAAAACTATATTTGAAACCCGCTTTGGGATACCTAAACATATGATCACATCTCAAAAAGTGAATGACAAAAGGAAGCAGGAAGTGTTAAGTCAACATTGGTTACAAAATGTGAACTTTCTCACAAGATTTTCCTAGCCAAAATTCTAACAAAATAATTGAAAATATAAAGCAAAAGCGTTCTCATCAATAAAACAACGCTAAACGAACTACTGACGTACAAAATACCTCAAAAATAATTACATATGTTTTTTTGTTGTTTTTCCCCAAAAAATTTAACAATTCAACACCCATTTACGCGCAGCGGGTTTATGTACGAAGCAATCATATTTAAAAATTTTCAAAAAACACATTCGTATATATATACACACATGAACAACACTAATTTCACCTTCGCAGACTTAATATATTAATCATACCGCGCCGAAAAATACTATGAAAATAAGCAAACAAGATTTTTTATTTTTTTTAATTTTTCCAATTGTTGGAAATCTCTAGGTGTTTTATTGAGCCCAACTGCTGCTGGAATTTTCTTGCCAACGCAAAACAAAACCAAAATGTGTAACAAAACCCAGCGAGGCGTTTAATTTGTGGCGGAAAGCAATTGAAAAATTATATGAAAACATCGCAGAAATGATTAAAGCGTTGTTTGTTTGGTTAACCGATGAACGTCAATCGGTAATCGGTTTATGTGCCTATTAACACCAACAATTTTTGTACAAGTATGTATGTACATAAAACAATTATATATTTGTATCATACATTTTGTGTTGTGTTGATTTTTGGCAATCATTCAGTGATTTAACGGTAAGAAAGCGTAAGAGCCATAATACACAATTAATTATTGGCGAATAAATTGTGCTGTATGATCGTCAGAAGTGATCGCCAACACACACAGCCAAACACACGAGCAGTCGTACAAACAACGCTTGTAGGGAGCGCGATCAGTTGATATCTACGAGTGGCCGACACGACGTCTCGATCAATGTCCAATAGAGGCTGATGTCATAATTCACCAATACTAAACTTTTTTCAGTGTTTTGTATTTCCTTTACTTACTTACTTTTCGTTTGTTTGTTATGACTCGGCTATTTCTCAATTTATGCTTTACGAGACGATCATGCTATATATTATATATGTATATATAAATATATATGAGTATTAGTTTAGTATATTTTTGCTGTTTAATTGTGACAAATATGAATTTTCGGAGTCAGAGAGACTTCTAATTCAACGTATAGTCAAAGAATTGGTGTAGAGGGAGGATATATAGAGTCTTAAAGAGATAGAAGAGAACAAAATAGTTAGTAGCTTTCAGGTAAATGAGGTTTTGAATTTTTAACGTATGAAATCTTTTTATTGTTGCTTGCTAATATTAATTTATTTTACTTTTCTAATTCCATATTTGTATAAACTAATAGTTATGCTCTATTAAGTCAATAGAAAGTTGGCGAAAAATATGCAAATATCACTAGCATAATAATTAAAATAGTTTTCTTCCAATTAAAGATAGTCTAATTTAGTCGTAAGAAATTTAATTGCTACGAGCACTTCCTTAAATCGTCACAAATTGCGGACAAAGCATACAAAAATGTTTAAAAATGTTGACAAAGTACAATGGTAAACAAAAGTATGACTCAAAACTTCATAAAAATATAGAACGATATGTCTTTTGCTTGACTCAAAAAAAGGGGTTTGGATATGGCAGTATATTATCGTTATAGGTATACGCCTATTTGTAGACATTAGCATTAAATAGTTGCCTACATTTAGGATCGCAAGCAATTATATATATTAGAGGTTAAGGGGTAGATCTCCACACCCACACAAGTCGGATTTTAAAGAAGCTCGAAACTACTGATAACGATATTAGGCACTCCCTTACTGCCTTCCCTAAATAAAAGCGTTGGCGGAACGTTTTTTTCCGCTCAGCTTTAACGTCGATGCGCCATCCCTAAATGAAAGCGGCAACTTTACGTCAAATATCAAAATGTTTACTTGAATTGTTGTTGTGAAATTTTATTGAATAGAGAAACTTCGTTTTTCGCAGCCAACTTTACTTCTGAACGCTCTGTCAAAATAGTCAAAATATTTAGGTATGCGCCAAACAAATCGTATGGGCATGAGAATTTTTTTACAGTCATTTGCCGCTGACGCTTTTATTTAGGGAAGGCAGTTACTAGCTTAGAACGTACTGTCATCGGAGTGAATACACACCTCTCTGAAGGATGCTGCACCTTGAAGTAATATATCTACTGCTACTTTGATGGCAGCTACCTCTCCCTGACAGACGCTGCAATGGTCTGGCAGCCGAAAACTGGAGTTAATTGAGAACTTCCGACAGGAAACTGCTTCCTGTCTAGGATAAGCCCCAGGTATTTCAACTTATCCACGAGTCGTAGACTGGAGCCTCCCAATGAGAGGGGAGTGGCGTAAGGAAGGTATGAAATATATATATATATATATATATATATATATATATATTTGCCGTAGGAACCGCTTTAAGCGATTATAGCCGAAGTTTTCATTGGGGAGATTTTTTTTTATGTGGTGAGTCCCAAGCCCTACGCACAACCGCAGAAGCGGGCTTCGCCTTCTCACTTTAGCTCGCCTCCAAACGGATGTCTGTTAGCTACCCAGGGGATACTTGGTCGAAAACCGGAAGTCGTGAGCTGCTTGAGTCATATGCAAAAGAATCGTTCCTGGCCCCTCCCAAGTGAATGGCAATCAGAAACTTTCCTCACTTGCGTGAACTTCTACATATGACCCCATGAAATATACCTCCTTGAAAATAATACCAGTTCAGTCTTACTGGGACTAATGGCTAAGCTACTTCTTTGCGCCCAGCAGGTTAAAATGATAAATAAACCTTGAGTGATCTCATACACAGTGTTTAGGAATTTTCCTTCTACCAGCAGAGCTACGTCATCCGCATAAGCTATCACTCCACAGCCATGATGTACGAGCTCTTCCAGTAATGCATTCACCACCAAGATCTAGAGTAAAGGAGAGCACCTCACCTTGAGGAGTACCCCTATTTCAAGTGCACTCGCACTTCCCCATTCGGCAACCGCAGTTCTGTCGCAAAGAAGACTGTAGATGATATACTTGACGTTCGTTTCAGCCCCAAATTCATCGAGTGCATCAATGACTCGCTACTGATGGTATAGTTAGGATATAAAAATAAAATATTGAGTATGAGCCATATTACAACGGTTTCAAGTACTTTTGGTTACATTAAAATAATAATAATGAAATTTCAAAAAGTAATTAATGTAATTTCAAGCAACTCATTTTCTGATATCTATCGCAAGCTCTTTTGTCTCCACACCGTCATCATTAAATGTCTAACAATAATTGAATAATTCTAAATAATTGCTACTGAGTTGCTCTGTTTATTTCCCACTTCAACTTGCAAACACATTTATTCACACCCTCCTTGCTTCCACATAATATGATCTCAATCTATATTTCCATTTAAAGAGGCATTTGATTTTAGATTACATATAGTACTAACTGATTTACATATGTGCACGTGAAGTTATTCCAATAAATATGCCGACTAATTTCCAAATGCAATGTGTCAATTGTTGTGGCAGTTAGACTAGAAATGTTTATGACTAACGCTTTGTAAATAAATAAATAAATACCTTTAACTATACAAATACACTTGCAAGTGTGTATTTGTATATTTATAAGTGTAAGTAAACAACATTTTAGTGGCATTTAAGTGTATGCGCGCAGGTGTTTTGCTTATAGCCAGAATTTTAATTATCAGCGATGATAAAGAATTTGTATGTATGTATGATATACACAAGTTGAGGGCTTTAAAAAACATTTGAAGTCAACAAAAAAAGAGAAGACTAACGACCGATCATCAAACAGTAGATGCGAGGAATTATTAAATCAGGCAGAGATAAGAGACCAAATGTATTTCGGCTTTAGCGCTGAATAAATTACATACACTGCTTTTTAGATAGGCAAGTGGTAATACTTTGATGTTCAACCTGTTATGTAACACATACATATGTATATGCATTAGGGGTGTTCTATTTGTGAATAAGTTATTTTTTGTCACTTCTTATATGTATTTTATTACAGTAAAATCTATTAGAATTAATATATTTGTATTGATTTCATATATAAATGATTACAATAATCTTAAGAAAGCAATATTGTTTAAAACTATTTGAGGTTATGTTTAAAATATATAATATTAAATTATGTTTTGGAGTAATTATAACAGAATAACCCATTGCTCTCAGTGAATTGATACATTTTGTAAAAACAAATTATAAATATATTTTGCTGTCCAACTTATTAGTACGAATTATGTTTTTCCAGGTCAAAGTCACAAAATTAACCAAATCAAAAATCTTAACCTGTATAGCATAAAAAGTAAGAACTACAATATATTTTAAGTAGTATTAAAAATGAGTCCGAAAAACGTATCCAAATAACGGCTCTTCACAAGAACTTACGTTAAGACCCATATGCTTTCCAAAATTATGTTTTACAAAATGTCGAAAATAGGTGATAAATATTCCCTAAGCTAATTCAATGATTTCAAGCCCTTCTAATATTACAAATTCTCTGAACTTCACTCTAAATAAAACCTTTGTTCATAGCAAGTGTCTTAATTTATAGGAATCATATAAGCGAACAGAAATTAGTATCGATCTAAGCTTGATTGTGAAATTTTTCTAAATTTTTAATGCTTTGTTCTACGTTTACAATATTTGATATGAAAAAGAGTTCTCTGTACTCTTTAAAGTGTTCGTCCCAACCTAAAAATTCGCACTGATATCGTTCATATTTTTATACTCTCGCAACAAAAGTTGCTAAAGAGAGTATTATAGTTTTGTTCACCTAACGGTTGTTTGTAAGTCATAAAACTAAACGAGTTAGATATAGGGTTATATATATCAAAATGATCAGGGTGACGAGACGAGTCAAAATCTGAATGTCTGTCTGTCCGTCTGTCCGTGCAACGGATAACTTGAGTAAAAATTGAGATATCTTAACGAAACTTGGAACACGTATTCCTTGGCACCCTGAGGAGGTTGCTTCCGAAATTGGGCAAGATCGGACCACTGCAATGCCCACAAAATGGCGATAACCAAAAAAAAAAAATTAGCTATAGCTAAGCCATAAATAAAGTTATGAAAATAAAATTTGGAACATAGGATCGCATTAGAGAGGGGCACATTTGGATGTAATTTTTTTGGAAAAGTGGGCGTGACCCCGCCCTCAAATAGCTTTTTTGTATATAACTCGCAAACCAATAAAGCTATATAAACCAAACTTTCTGCAGTCGTGACTTTCAGTCGTTTCCTTATACAGTCTAAAAATGAAAGAAATCGGATAATAACCACGCCCACCTCCCATACAAAGGTTACGTTGAAAATGACTAAAAGTGGGTTAACTCACTAACGAGAAATGTCAGAAACACTAAATTTCACATAAGAAATGGCAGATGGAAGCTGCACTCAGACTTTTTTATAAAATGAAAAATGGGCGTGGCATTTCCCACTTATGGGTAAAAAACCATATCTCAGGAACTACTCGACCGATTTCAATGAAATTCGGTATATAATACTTTCTTGACACCCTGATGACACATGTGAAAAATGGATGAAATCGGTTCATAACCACGACAACTTTCCATATAACTCAATTTTGAACTCCATCTGATTCCTTCACTTTATAATGTATACATAAGGAACCAATGAAGATGGCGGAATAAAACTTTACACAAATAGTACATATCATCTCTGGCTTCACTTGAGAAAAAATTGTCGAAAACGGACTATAACTTTTCACGACCCAAGATATCGGACATGTTGAACTCAGCGCCTAAGGGTAAATTTTAACCGAAAATATTGGTAAATCTCTTAGATAATTTAATGTAATTCAGAGGAAATTGTTTTCTTCTAGTAGTATGTTTCTGTTCCAAAAATTATTAAAATCGGATAATAACATCTCCTAGGTCCCATATGCCTAATTATAGTTTTTGCAAAAATACGGTGGGCTTTAATCTACATAACGGGTGATTTTTTTGAGGTTAGGATTTTCATGCATTAGTATTTGACAGATCACGTGGGATTTCAGACATGGTGTCAAAGAGAAAGATGCTCAGTATGCTTTGACATTTCATCATGAATAGACTTACTAACGAGCAACGCTTGCAAATCATTGAATTTTATTACCAAAATCAGTGTTCGGTTCGAAATGTGTTTCGCGCTTTACGTCCGATTTATGGTCTACATAATCGACCAAGTGAGCAAACAATTAATGCGATTGTGACCAAGTTTCGCACTCAGTTTACTTTATTGGACATTAAACCAACCACACGAATGCGTACAGTGCGTACAGAAGAGAATATTGCGTCTGTTTCTGAGAGTGTGGCTGAAGACCGTGAAATGTCGATTCGTCGCCGTTCGCAGCAATTGGGTTTGTGTTATTCGACCACATGGAAGATTTTACGCAAAGATCTTGGTGTAAAACCGTA
The DNA here is from genome assembly GCF_028554725.1 of Zeugodacus cucurbitae. Classification (NCBI taxonomy): domain Eukaryota; kingdom Metazoa; phylum Arthropoda; class Insecta; order Diptera; family Tephritidae; genus Zeugodacus; species Zeugodacus cucurbitae. The sequence continues at coordinate 49,842,985 of NC_071669.1, forward strand.
TAAAATACAGCTCGTGCAAGAACTGAAGCCGAACGATCTGCCACAACGTCGAATTTTCAGTGAATGGGCCCTAGAAAAGTTGGCAGAAAATCCGCTTTTTTATCGACAAATTTTGTTCAGCGATGAGGCTCATTTCTGGTTGAATGGCTACGTAAATAAGCAAAATTGCCGCATTTGGGGTGAAGAGCAACCAGAAGCCGTTCAAGAACTGCCCATGCATCCCGAAAAATGCACTGTTTGGTGTGGTTTGTACGCTGGTGGAATCATTGGACCGTATTTTTTCAAAGATGCTGTTGGACGCAACGTTACGGTGAATGGCGATCGCTATCGTTCGATGCTAACAAACTTTTTGTTGCCAAAAATGGAAGAACTGAACTTGGTTGACATGTGGTTTCAACAAGATGGCGCTACATGCCACACAGCTCGCGATTCTATGGCCATTTTGAGGGAAAACTTCGGAGAACAATTCATCTCAAGAAATGGACCCGTAAGTTGGCCACCAAGATCATGCGATTTAACGCCTTTAGACTATTTTTTGTGGGGCTACGTCAAGTCTAAAGTCTACAGAAATAAGCCAGCAACTATTCCAGCTTTGGAAGACAACATTTCCGAAGAAATTCGGGCTATTCCGGCCGAAATGCTCGAAAAAGTTGCCCAAAATTGGACTTTCCGAATGGACCACCTAAGACGCAGCCGCGGTCAACATTTAAATGAAATTATCTTCAAAAAGTAAATGTCATGAACCAATCTAACGTTTCAAATAAAGAACCGATGAGATTTTGCAAATTTTATGCGTTTTTTTTTTGGTTAATTTGTGAGATACTATATCTTTGCGAAATTAAGTGCGTGTATAGTTTTGGATATAGTGTACCTAGCTGGTGAAAAGGAATGAAATCGGTTCGGGAATTACGTCAGCCCTCGTACACTATATAGGACGATTTTCCGTTATTCTATTAAACTTTGTGCCGAATTTATAGGTAAATTTGGGTGTAAAATTTCTTCAATAATTTGCGAGAGTATAAAATGTTCGGTTGCACCCGAATTTAGCCTTTCCTTACTTGTTTTAATTTTGTTTCTCTATAAAAATATGCACCAATTACCAATTAGATTAATTTTCAACTGAAAGCTCAGAAACCCTTGATAGTTAATAATAATTTGTGTGAATAAGTTGAAGTTCCTCTTAGGCTTTCAAAACTAAATTTTCGGAATAATAGAATTTCGGAAAAAAACGTATATATATTATACATATATATAAACTAGTTAATAAATTATTTAATTTAAGAGCCTTATACTTTTTCTTCAACTTAAATCAATCAAACTCACATAATATAAAATAAAACAAAATATAAAACAAAAAACCTAAAATAAACACCGAATAAATATGGCTCACCCTAATACACACCCATACATATATATAAATAATAGCTTATTAGATAACAATGACATTAAGTGCTGTTTGCTCATTAAAGTTTATTAAGTTTATGGCAATTTAGTTAGTAAGTCGTTTGATTAGTTGGTTGGTTGGTTGATTATCTCACCCGATGTGGTGCGCCCAGCAGACGTAGTATGGTGCTCAATTGTGTGGCCAACGGCATGGTGGCGGCAAAGCCGTACGTTGGCGCACGCGTCGGTATCGGATACATGGAGGTGCAATTGAGCGGCTCCGTATCAACCAGATACTGCACGCGCAATGTGATCAATTCGTCCGGATCCATTTTCACTATCATTTTGTGGCACCTGCTGTTGTCGTTGTTTTTTGGGGCGAAAGGCGCGTTTACACGCAAAAACTCCCACCAAACGGCTATTTGCGGAAAGCACTTTTCTTTTTATTTGTTTTTGTTTTGCTTTATATATTCGTTATTTCGTTGCTTTTGTTGTTGTGTTACACTGTTATCTCATGCACTACCAACACAGACACATACATACAAACACGCGCACACTAGTCGCGACACTAGTGAGTTGTGCCGTATTTGAACAATTGTGTATGAGAGTTTTCGCTTTCCGCCACTTGTGTACCGTTAGAAAACATGTTAAGCGCTTGATAATTTTCGCTAATTTTGTTTTGGATTTGGTTTAACTCATATTTTCGAGGGCTTTTTCGTCGCGCAAAGTTTTTGTTGCGCTTTTTGTTTGATAGCTTTTTGTGTACACGTTGTGTTTTTGCAATTAGCTATTTTGTAATCTCAGTTAATTTAGTAAATCACTTTCATTGCGGCACTCTTTTGTATATTCGTTTTTTTTATTTATAACAGCGGCATTTTCTGTTTCTTGTTTGGCGCTCTAAAAATGGTAAGTAAATTAAACATCAGCAATTTGTGAAAAAATATTCCGCATTGCAAAGATTTTTTCACAAAATTACTTTTATTCCTTTTTTTTAAATTTCACATTTATAAATTTTTTTTTTTTAATTTATCACAATTTGTGGGAAAAATATTTAACAATACTCTTTCTGTGTGTCAGATGTGAAATCATTATATATATTTTTCGCTGTTGCTGCACGGTTGTTGAATGTAGTCCTTCGTCGAATATTGCACTGATATTTTGGTATTAATATTTAAAACGATTTTTAACAATCAATATTATAAATATGTTTTTGACACCAAAAAGTTAAAAAAATAATAAATTTGTAAACAGACATTACCAGTACATTTTGGTAAGGAGCTCAATATTAATAATAATAGTCTGCGCTACGTAAGTGAAACGACTCCTGATATACATATATCCGACTAAAGTTTGTCAAATCAGAAACTCAAGATTAATTAAATTTTTTTTCTGCCGTTATATCAACAATGCTTGCCGTTAGTGCTATTTCTTTGAGGCCAGGTTGACCATAAGAGCCTTCAGCGCTATAATGCTAATGGTTTATTTAACATCCTGCCATGTCTAAAAGCTAAACATACTGTTAATCGAAGCATGTTTCTCAAAGCAACGAAGATGGAGCTAAAATGTTTCCTATTTCAATAAATTCTAATACAAAATTCGAGCGAAGAATAATGCCCAAAAATAATTATAAAATTTATTTTTGTTATTAATAAATATTTTTGGCCATTGGTCCCAATATGCCAATTTAAAGCTGGATATTCATATAAAGCTCACGAATTTTTACACAGGTTTGGAAAATACTGTAACTTTATTATCCCGTAAATTCGTGTCTATAGGCCTCCAAAACAATAGATCAATTCTTAACACAATCCTTCACACATTTTTTTAAGAACAATACATAGGATTAATATTCATTGGACCAAATAATCGGTTAGCCCAACATCACTAGCTGTCCACCAATATGATAGGTCTTTTCTTACTTTGATTTTATTTGATTTAAATTACGTGGCAAAGAGCTCCAACATCGTCTCGGAAACTTATTCTATTTGGAGAGTTACGTAATAGAAAATAATTCATGCTGGAACCAATGGTATAGAATAATTCTATTAAATACACATCGCTGTGTGGAGATGTTTTCGAAATTTCAATAATATGAGACTAAAAATTGTGGAACAGCTTTCCAAAACTCTTGAACCTCACGTGAAAGCTATGTTCTGATACTGATTACAACATTTTTAATGTGTTTAAAAAGGAGCGATAGGATATACTCGTTTGAAGATTTCCATGAAAGGAAATGAAGCTCTCTTTCGCAACGAAATCTTATCTACTCTCCACGAATCCATCGGAAGGATATCAAGATAGGAACGATGTCGTTGAATGACATTGAAACACTAGGTATTTGACGATTTTGTTCGGTTTTGCGACGGATAACGGAGAGTTTAAAATTAATAACTCTGCGATAGATTGATTGGTTCGAAGCTTTCATGAAGCGCTTTCTCGTTTCAACCTACAATGTTCTAACGACGCTGTTCAGAAACTCGATTGTTATTCGATAGCCGCGGATAAGCAAGAAGAGGAAGGAAGGTCAATAAATTTGACAAACTGAACACTTGCTAGGACAATATAACTATTTTTAAGAAGAAAGCAACTGATGAAGTGTTTAGTCGACATAATGAAACGGGTTTAGAGTTATAAAGAAGAGAACAATGTTTAGCTTTAAGAAAAAAATTATAACTCTAAGTTTGTATATTTAAACTATGCATAAATCGTTACTTCACTTCTGCTATAATATAATTTCTTTATTTATGTCATTTGGTTGCTAACGGATTTGTCCACTGCACCCGTTGCGTCGTCAGCGCCATAATTACCAATAATCACTGCTACTCCGCTACACTTACGTAATCCATGCAATTAATTGAAATGTTTTGTAAGTGGCAAACCACTTGTTTTTAATTAAAACAGCGGTTCTCAAATGGCTTTGTACACTTATACGCGTCTAAAACAGTAAATGAAATGTACCTGTACAGGCATGCGTACAAAAATAAACATTGAAAAGCTTTGCTTGTCGCAATGCGTAATGGCATTTCAATGTAGCCAAAAGTATGTGCTTGCAAAAGGGGTGTGCTCCACAATATAGTTGTATGTCGTCCATTGCTGACACCCGCCCATTATGCTAAAGACAAAGCATACATACATAACAATGCAAGCAAATTGCTCAACACGCCCAATAAACGATGTACTTAATTACAATTCAGCGCAACATGCTAATCAACGGCAAAAATATACAAACACAAAAAAGAATTGATAGGCGAAACGGTGTTGTCACCGCGTCGGTAAGCACCCACATTTTCCCAAAAGCAATAAAAACAAAAAAAAAAACATAAAACTCAAAGTAAAGCTGTGACGCAGTTAAACCCGACTTGGTGAATTGAATTTTCGCCGCTTGAAGTCAACGCCGGACTTTGGCTTCACTTTCGCAGATTGTGTAATTTTATATACGATGGTGTATGTTTGTGTGAGTGTACTTTGTACTTGCGAATATCGCTCGCGCTTAAATGTTGGAATATGAGATTATAAAGTGAAACGTAATGAGGCAGCACTAACTGCGTGAATTCCCCATAAATATATATAGATTAGTGTAAATATGTATAAAAAACAGCCGTTTTCCCCAAAATATTTCGCCAAATTTGCGGAAGCAGCTCAGCACACACGTAATTTCCGACCTTACAGAAGCAAGTTGACTAATAGTAGACCTTAGCGCTTCTTTGAAAGAAAGTTGACCCGTTTGGTCACTTAGCATTAAAATGCTGAAGAAAAGTTGGACCTTGAGCCGACTTAAGCGTACGACGAGTCAAGCTGTTAAACTCTCTAGGTTTTGGAGTTGAATTTGAAACCAACAGTTTTTATTTGACCTTACGGAGGTCAGCAGCAAAGGTCAAATGTTTGAATTTCACTTTCACTCTTGCTGCTGTAATCAAATTTGCAAATATTTCATTATTTTAAGAGATGAAAGCGTATTATACAATATGTTACAACTTTGTTGTGGAGTTTGCATTTCTTGCAGACAACTTACTTAAATTTTTACTCGCCTTCAATGATCTATACCAAAAATTTAACAAGGATTGTTTTTTTTCTGATATTCAACTCTTTAACATCTTCTATATGAATTGTTTTTAAAATTTTTTCGAAAATTTTTCTAAAATTCTGCTATGGTTGAAATATCAGTTCTTGAAATCATTATTTTAAGAACTTTTCAGAAAATTTTGAAAAATGTTGACGAAAATAAGCATTCTTGAATTTATAAACAAAATTGTGAGGTTTATTATGCTAATTTGGTGACAAAGGTATCTAATGGCCCTCCCATTGCATATATGTAACCAGAGGAAAGCAACAGAGCCTATTGTCAGGCAGTCTGTATCTTGTTCAAATTTCCTCAGGAGCCCAGTATAATGTTAATAATAAATTTGATTTGGTTTAACGACTTTAACAACTCATCTTAATACAGCAGATAGCCATTACAGCAACAACAACTGGAATCTGATTTTTTATACGCTCTACAGCTTGATCAAGTCATACGAGGCTCTTGTGATTCTATTTCATTATCATTTCTGTCCCCAATTAATATTTTGTTGACCTGGCAGTTTAATTAGTCCGAATCGAGATCAACAACACTCACCATCTTGGTACTATGCACATAGTTTGAAATAATGAGAACTTGAATTTAAGAAATAAAAAAAAGCATCAAATAATATTCAAAACTGAAATCCTTTATTTGTCGAATCCATTATAGTCCACCTTCATGGAAATGGTTGATCGGGCTAATTTTAAGAAGTCATTGAGTAACTAACAGGCTGAAGCTTTTTAAACATTTTCAACTAATTTTGAATCTAACTCTCAAAAGAGGATCGTTATATAAAAGTTTCCGACTTTCCAATGTATGAATTCGCGTTAAAAGATGTTTTTGGAACGAGAAAAAAAGAAAAAAAATGGTCATGATTCTTTAGTTTTTTTTTTTTTTGTACAAATATTCAGAACAAAATTTATTTCCAAATTCTTCGAAACAAAAAAAAACCGGAACCCTGAGTTAATTGAACTCAGCAATCGATATTAGATTCTTATTTCACATAAATATATTTTCTACATTAATATTTGTATATGTTCCACTTCAATTTTACTACCAGTATAAACCTTGCCCAGCCCTGTTTTTCAACACTTAATTCTCCAAATAAAATTGCGTTGACAGCAATCAAAATAAATAGTTTTCCAGTCACTGCGCGCAAGAAAAAAAAAACAAATAAAATTATAATTTTCTTCAACAAATATGTTCTCGCAATTACTTCGCCGACATATAACGCCCACGCTACAGCGACGAGCGACTTCAATCGAACAACGTAGAACGACATGTATCTGCGCACAATCGTTACAATATTGCGAAAACGGAGAACCCGCTGACGTACTGCAGCTGGTCGAATTGGACATATCCGAGCCGAAAATGAACGAAGTGCTAGTGCGATTGTTGGCCGCACCAATTAATCCCGCCGACATCAACACCATACAAGGCAAGTATCCGGTGAAGCCGCCGTTGCCCGCAATCGCCGGCAATGAAGGTGTCGGCGAGGTGCTGCGGACCGGTGGCAGTGTGCAAAAGTTTAAACGTGGTCAACGTGTTGTTGTAGTCGAAAATGGGCTGGGTACTTGGCGGACGCATGCGAATTTTACCGAGCAACAGCTCCTGTGCATACCGCATGAAATGGACTTGGCAAGTGCCGCCACATTGGTGGTCAATCCACCGACGGCCTACCGCATGCTGAAAGACTTCGTGCCACTCGCACAGGGCGATTGTATCATACAAAATGGCGCCAATAGTGCTGTTGGTCAAATAGTCCATCAATTGTGCAAAGCTTGGGGTCTCAAATCAATTGGCATCGTGCGAAATCGTCCGAATTTGGAAGAGTTGAAAACATATCTGAAACTACTTGGCGCAAGTGAAGTAATCACGGAGGAGGAATTAGCGCAAAAGGATGTGGCCACTAAACTCTGTAAACTGCCATCGCCTCGTCTGGCGCTCAACTGTGTTGGCGGTAAGAATGCCTCAGACATGGCGAAGTTGCTAGCAGCCAAGGGTGTCATGGTCACCTATGGCGGCATGTCACGTAAACCAGTGATGATACCAACGCCGGCACTTATTTTCAAAAGTATTTCCTTTTGTGGATTTTGGGTCACACATTGGATGAGGGAGCACAAGGGTAAGCCGGAGCGTGACAAAATGTTTGCCGAACTCATTGAGTTTTTCAATAAAGGCAAGTTGAAAGGTGCTAAGCACGAGATGGTGCCGCTCAAGGAGTATAAAACGGCAGTTGCAGCCACATTAAATGTAAAGGGAATGGTCGGGAAGAAATACATTTTGGAGATGAAGTGTTGAATTTTAAATAAAGAGTTTGTGTTGATAAAGGATTTGGTATTTTGAACAAATTGGTTATGTCTGACGTAAGCATCGGTAGTATTTTTGATAGAATAAAGAGAACGGATGTCAAAAGGGTAGAGGCAGAGCTATTCGTTAGCGTAAGAAACTTACGTACTCGCTTTTGTTTAATAGCTTTCGTCTCACTATGACTTTAGGAGACCTTCAAGCTTTAATTTAAGCGAAAGCTCTTGACATACTAAGCTTTTATTACGAGATCTCTGGTGTGAAGTTTTCAAATATTGTGGAAGTTTTAGCAATTTGATGAAAGAATATTGAATAGTGGGCCGTTCGATGGATAAAAGATTGACCTTTAACTAAGAGAGAAGCAGAAACATAAAAACTGAGCTTTGTTCGACAATTTGATTATTCACACCAGATGAACTCATCACCTCTCGAAACTAATGAACTATAAAATGAGTATCATAATTTATGAGCTGTGTTTGATTAAGAATAATGCTTTTATGTCATCGGAGACCTTGAAGTTTAAAGGAATCCGGTAAAGCATTCAGGTACGCATAGTATTCATTCATAAGCAGCCGAGCTTAAGACCAGACCGTAATAAATATTGTTAACCACAAACCCTTAGGAGCTCGGAAGCAGCCGCCTATCAGAAATGCAAAGCAAAAACCAAACGAATAACACTCTTTCACAGCTTTCCTTTGACTGCCGTTTTGTGCCTTGAAGTGTTTCTTCTTTTTTACTTTTTTCTACTCTTGCGTTCATCCTCTTCGCATGCGATTTTTTCGTTTGCGTGGGAACGTAGCAATAAAATGGAAATACCGTTGCATGTCTGATGTCAGCTGGTAACTACCAACTCACAGCTAACGGCTGACGGCTATGCGAGTACCGCCAATTTGGCGAAGCTCGAAGTGCAGCAGCGCCTTGGCAGGTAGTCGGACAGGCAGGAAGTGGCAGGTAAGTCAAAACGACTGCTTTCGTGTGCTAATGCAACATAGCGGCAACAACAATAACAACGGTATAGCCAAACAACGATCCAATAATCCTCCGGGTCATCAATGGGAAGCCAAGAGCAGTGAAACAGAGCGAAAGCAAGGAAATTAAGCCGGAAAGACAACTGAGATGGCTTTAAAATGTTGAAAGCTGATGGCGGAGTAGAACTTTAGTTTTATATAGAAATATGAATACTTGTATATATATTAGGGTGAGACTAAGATGTGGAAAATCATTTTTATTTTTTTGAAAGCTTAAGCCGTAAATTAGGGTAACCCTGAGTTTTGAGGAACCTTTTTTGTGAATTCTCAAAATATGTCAATTTAGTAATGATTGAACTTCGTACTCTAATGGGTTAGAATTTTAGATGAAGAGTTAAATTTTATGGTTCTTACAGTAATTTGACCCCTGTGTGAAACACCCCAACTGTTTTCAGTCGATCCCTAAAGTGAATATTAAAAGATTAAGTAGAGATTAAACTCAAAAATATTGGTCATTAAAAATACAGAATCCCAGGACCATTATATTATCAACTGATTAGTTGAATATCAAAATATCAAGCGCCGGAAGTTTAATGATCCTCCTGAAATGTGCTGATATGTATAAATATATATATTTTGTCCAAGAACGTTCTATTAGAACCCTGATACTACGGACGGAACAATTGAGGTTGAGCAATACAGATCTTCGGAAGCTTAAGTACCACCGTAGTATTCATATATAAAGTAGTAAAGTATGCTTGTAAAGGGTGATTTTTTAAGAGCTTGATAACTTTTAAAAAAAAAAAAACGCATAAAATTTGCAAAATCTCATCGGTTCTTTATTTGAAACGTTAGATTGGTTCATGACATTTACTTTTTGAAGATAATTTCATTTAAATGTTGACCGTGGCTGCGTCTTAGGTGGTCCATTCGGAAAGTCCAATTTTGGGCAACTTTTTCGAGCATTTCGGCCGGAATAGCCCGAATGTCTTCGGAAATGTTGTCTTCCAAAGCTGGAATAGTTGCTGGCTTATTTCTGTAGATTTTAGACTTGACGTAGCCCCACAAAAAATAGTCTAAAGGCGTTAAATCGCATGATCTTGGTGGCCAACTTACGGGTCCATTTCTTGAGATGAATTGTTCTCCGAAGTTTTCCCTCAAAATGGCCATAGAATCGCGAGCTGTGTGGCATGTAGCGCCATCTTGTTGAAACCACATGTCAACCAAGTTCAGTTCTTCCATTTTTGGCAACAAAAAGTTTGTTAGCATCGAACGATAGCGATCGCCATTCACCGTAACGTTGCGTCCAACAGCATCTTTGAAAAAATACGGTCCAATGATTCCACCAGCGTACAAACCACACCAAACAGTGCATTTTTCGGGATGCATGGGCAGTTCTTGAACGGCTTCTGGTTGCTCTTCACCCCAAATGCGGCAATTTTGCTTATTTACGTAGCCATTCAACCAGAAATGAGCCTCATCGCTGAACAAAATTTGTCGATAAACACATTTCGAACCGAACACTGATTTTGGTAATAAAATTCAATGATTTGCAAGCGTTGCTCGTTAGTAACTCTATTCATGATGAAATGTCAAAGCATACTGAGCATCTTTCTCTTTGACACCATGTCTGAAATCCCACGTGATCTGTCAAATACTAATGCATGAAAATCCTAACCTCAAAAAAATCACCCGTTATTAAAGGGCAGCTGAAACTGAAGTTCGAGTTGAAAGAGCAGTTAAAACAGGCCAACAAAGACAAGCAGGTGCGATTCGCGAATATAAAGCAATAAATAATTGAAAAAGAATACAGAATACAATGAAAGAAATTAATGGCAGTCAAAAGCACTGTATATACTGTGTAGTATAGACTTATTGCGATCACATGAGTAAAGCACAACAGTCAAATTGTGTAAGAACATTGTTGAATGGGAACTACTCGTACTAAGTTCGCACTCAGTCTCTTTGTTGCTGTTGGATTTTTTTATTGACTACTGTGTTTGCATGCATTCATTTCATTCCGTTTTGTGTTCGCAACTTTTTTCCTTGTTTTCACATTGCCAAAAGCAGCGCAACTGCAATGGAGTTACATACTTATGAACGTATATATATATAGTACTCGTGTGCGACCTGCGAAGCAAGCCGTGAAAAGGGAATAACCTGTTGGGGCCAACAAAATAACAAAGATTAGTCATACCGTTTTTGCGCAACTCTGTTATTGTGTTGCTTCACAGCGATAAATTAAGTTTATTATTAACTGACAGTTATCCAATCTGCATAATACACGTTTATTGAAAATTAAACGCTCAGAGTTTATTATGCGTCGAGATTTTCTTACGGTATTTAGTGTATATATTTGCAATAATGGATTACTGATTAACGATTTTATATACTGTGTGAAATAGAATGTGAAAAAATTGGCAGTCAATTGTGATTTGCGGTACTTAAAAAGATGACATAGCGTCCGCGAGTATAGTTTAAGGCTTACACTATCACATTTATTTCATTATTAGACGCTTTAAATATTGCTTCAATTATTAAAATTATATATATATACTAACTTTTTCGAATGCAAACCTAAAATCTATCGTAGAGTTCTTGAAATATATATGTTGATTATTATTAAATACTATTTTTCAAATAGTATTAAGCAATTTCATTTAATATTATTCTTACATAGAAAAATTGATCTTAAATTCATCACAACAACAAATTTAACTATCACCTTGATCGTTCCCACTTTTAGAGGCAGGCGGATATGATTCTTAGATGGTCGTCTGAAATGCATATTGTTCCAAATTAATGGGAGAGTATATTTTTGGCCGAAAAATTAGTGATCAAATAACCCAAAATGCTTTTTGTTTGATTTTTACGTTTTTTCAACACCTTGTTGAGATGCTGTTGAGAATTTTATTTATAATTATTTATTTATTATTTTATTTATAAGCATATCGAGATTTTAATATGAAAAGAAATTCCATCTTAGATCATTACTAGGTTTTCAAGTGTTTTAGAAGTAGATTTTTGAAATTTTCAATAGCATGTTGAAATGTTGTTGAGAATCTGAAATAGTTTTGACAGTTTGAAGTTTCGCTGTAAATAATACTCTAGAACTCTAGTATTAAATGTATAATTAACCAATTTTTAAAAATATAATTTAGTTTGTGAATACCAAAAAATCCGCTTTTGTGCTTTCCAAATTTTCGTATGTTTATAAACGTATAATTCTCAACATTAAAGATAACTGTACTACAACAAACACTCACGGTTGTATTTATAAAAAATTATCACTTAATTAAATAATTATTGTTTCTATCATAGTCTTACAATACATTAGTCCGTAGTCCATTTTATAAACTGTCCGTTAAAGAGTTGGTTACCAAACGGACAGTTAAACTATTACGTTTCGATTATTAGCTTACAATAAATAATAAATTTTATGAAATTGTCTCTTCACTTATGGTTCACAACTCCCAAATAATAGGGATTACAATTAACTAGAAATATCTCGATTACAATTACTTTGAGTATTTATCGTTTACGAAAAAGTGGTATACTAACCCAAATATAAATGACCTCTAAAAGCATTTAAACTTGAATTTAGAAAAAATTAAAAAGTATACATATTAAATAACCGAAAATTGACTGCCAATCGATTTATATGTAAGCTAATTGCCAGCATATCGAACGATTACTAACTATTACAATTTGTAACGAATCATTACCTTGGCATAAATTGCACGCCTGTGTATCAGAGTGCGGTAAGTGAATGTCTGCCTTACAAAAAATTTGCGTACAATATTGAACCCGGAAGATTTCGTACAGCACTTTTATATGCGTAAACCGCTAACAGTGAACTTAAACTCCACTCACATACGAAAGTGGGCAGCAAACAACAAGGTCTCATTAGTTGCCTTTCAACGCCTGCAAGAGTTGGCAATTCGCAAATTTTATTTTTCCGCCGATTAGGTAAAACAAAAATGCCGTTATATTAAACACATATAAACAAAACTGTTTGAGGAAAAGTGCGAATGGGTCACGAAAACTGAACCCTTATTTGCTGGATATAAAATTTTTGATTTTTTTTTGTTGAAATTGCAAAAAAAATTTCTGAGAGAATTGTGGAGGATTTCACAATTTTTTGGAGGGGGTTCATAAGTATGTGTGTATGTAAATACGTAACAATTTTTTCACTTTTATTCACGCAATTGCAATATTTTTTGCAGTCCAACAGTTTGGCGCATGCGCACCCGCCACTCGCCTAATTCCACAAACTCTTCGCTAAGCGTCAGACAAAATCACGTTTTGCACGCGAATTCATGTGTACTTTATGAATGCATTTATGAAAAATTTTACTTTTCATTAATTATGAAATATTTTCATATTTTTGGTTGTTCACGTGTGGGCAGCAATGGCACTGGCGGGGTAGACAGTCAATGGCGACTTTTGATGGTAATGTGGCGGCAAAAACTTGCGTGACGCAGTCAGTGAACAACAATAATGATAATAACAACAGCAACAATGAAAATAATAATAACAACAACAACTTCCAAAAAGTGGCAAATAGCACCCACACGCGTGGAATGTGCTTTACCAAACATATATATGTATATAATTTTACATATGTACAGCTGAAAAAGGCCTCTACACCGCCAGCGAGTTTGTGTCTTAAGTCTTTTGTTTTTTTTTCGCTGCCAATAAATGAACTTTCACTTTTTTGGCACTCATTGGCCGACTGACTAGCGATCGTTTGCATGGATGTTTTTCTTTTGTTTTTGTGGCTAACGGCTATTGCGGCAATGTTACGTTATGACTGCATGCCGCGCTGACAATAATGGAGGCAAACACATACACAAACAAATAAGTGTCTTTGTTGCTTTTGCAATAGCGACGGCTTCTTCAACTCGTCGCTTTATATGCACACACTCATACATACATACATACATACATACATACATACATACATATATGGTTGCAATTGCATACACACAACTATACTTAAAGAGTCCCCTCCAGTCTCTATTGTTTTTGGTATTAATTGCTTGTGCGCTTCCTTCGTTGCATTTTTATTGTATCGCCGCTATCATCAATTATGCAAATTCGCTAATAATTTCAAATTAACGTTTACTGCATAGCCATTTGGCTAACGGTAATTGGCAGTTTTTGCAAAAAAAAATACAAATTTAATTGCTAATAACAGTCAGCAAAGAGTCAAATGCAAGAGAAAAAATGTACATTTAGGCACACATAGCTTTTATTATTGTATATCAATTGATGAAAGCAATAAAGCATTGTGAACGGTTTTTGTCTATTAAAAGTGTATTAAAACAGACAAATGCATAAAGATTCAGTAATAGTATTTTCTTTATTATAAAGTGACTATTGTGGCCAGACACACCTTAGATTTCGTATAAAACGTTAAATGGTCTCAAAGCATGGTAAGCTGTGCTTTATGCGCTTTAAACACCGTTAAAGTACTGTTAGGCGTTAGACGTTAGGCGAGTTGAGTATAGCTTCATCTCAAAGTCAGAACATCTCACATAAAAGCTTTGCTTAAATAGTTGTCTGCCATTATGTTTTGGCAGAGCTTTTTAAGCTTTTTAAAAATTTGATGATTTAGGACTCTAGTGAAGCAAACTTATTGCAGTTTGTCAGTTAAAATTTAGTTTTGTTGAGACATCTAATGAATTCACTGAATTTCGGTTAACCACACGCACTGGAAATTTCGTTAAGCTGCTTATTTTGAAAAGCTCATCGGACCTTCATAATACTTTTTATTTAAAAATCACAAAAATTTTTCATAGAAACCATGGTTTTGAAAATTTAACGAACTTTCTTACAAAGATTAAAAGCATTTAATAGGACTTTTGATATTTAAAAGCTCAACGAACATTTATATAACTTAACGTTTCGAAACATCATCGAGCTATTATAGAACTTCTTGCTTCGAAGGCTTAATAATTTTTCATAGAAACCATGGTTTTGAAAGTTTAACGAACTTTCATAGAAAGCTTAAAAGCTTTTAATAGGACTTGTGATATTTAAAAGCTCAATAAACTTGTTTAAGTTTCGAAATATCATCGAGCTTTATAGAACTTCTTGCTACGAAGACTTAATAATATTTCATAAAAAACAGCTTTACAAACTTTCTTAGACGTTCTTGTTTAAAAAGCTAAACGAGCTTTAAAAAAATGTTGACTTAAAAGCCCAAGCTATTAGCTAATTTACAACTTTTAAGCTACAAAATTTCAAGGAGTTTGCATAACAAGAAACTTTCATAGAACTTTATGTTTTAAAAGCTTCATAGAACAATTTTGAATTAAAAGCTCAGAAAATGTCCATAGAACTTTTTGTTTCGAAAGCTTCACGAGCTTTCATAGAACTTTTTTTTTGGTTTCAAAAGCTCTTTGTGGTAACAAAGTTTAAGTTTTATGTAATTATTCGAGCGACTACTTGAAAAATTACAATTTCAAATATGTAAGAGAACTATATATACTCCACAGAGCTTTCAATTTAACTGTGAACCGGAGATACAACACACGAAATATATATGTAAGTACTTAAACCAAGTCATATCTTCAGATTGAGCTAATTTTGAAATAATCTTAAAATTTTTTGCATATTTCGTCGGAAAAGAAATTCCATAATTACATTGCGCATGCGTAAAAAGTACAAAGTGAGTTTGAGAAAACAATTTCGCAACTGCATGAATTGAAGAAAAACTGCTTTTTGCACAAAATGCAGATGCGAAATTAGTTCAAGTGACTGTTCTTTGGCGTCATAAATGTTAGCGGGCCTTCCTGTACGCAAGAATACATGAATGTGTGCGTGCGTTTACGTGTGTAGGCTTAAAATGCATCTCATTTCCGTTAGCACAATAACAATAAACATTTTTTATGCTATTGTAATTTGCTCGTAATTCTGCGAGATCTTACATGCGACGGAACCAAGATGTCTGCGCAAATACGCGAAGACGCTTTGGCAGACTGCGACTTACATATGTACATATATAATGAGTTGGCATTCTGCTGAAGTTGGTCAAAGCATTTGTTGCGTGTCATAAATGCAGCTAAAGTTGAGGCTAACGGCACACAAGCGTATTAACATGGAGACAACACTTCGGGGTTTCATGCATGTGTGTGTGTGTGTGGGTTTATGTTCGTGCTTATGCGACAATTGTGTCGCTGGCGTCCGTAGAATTTGTCGAAGAACAAATTATTATATTGCCTTGTATTCTAAAATCCTCTTCAACCACAGCTCCCCCCTCCATCCACAAGCGGATGGTGGGGCAACATTTATGACACGACAGTTATCAGCGCATAAATGTTGGAAAAAACATAACAATAACAATAACAATAGCAATAAAATAAGTAAGTGAAATAAAAATAAGCGGTAACAATTGTTGTAGAATGAGTGTAAAGTATAAAGTCGTGAGATAAATGTGCGGCACAGTTCCCTCGCCACCAGAAACACACACACACATACACAGAACATAATCGCTTATGCGTGCGCTTGTGCGTCCGTTTCTAGTTACCTCAACGCACGAGCATAAATTGACACACTAAAGCGGATATACATACATACATATACCTACAACAATAACAATAAGAACAATAATAAGCAGTGCATTCTAGTGGACATTAAGCCTTTAACTGCACTTTATTTGGCCCCGCCAAACGTTCGACGCACTTCCCTTCCCTCGTATTACTTTAAGAGTTCACGCTTGCAGATATACATACATATATATCCATTTTAGTATAAGGAAGTACAGCTTGCCACATACAAAAGAGTATGCGATTCTTCTGCATTTATGGCGCATTAAATGCGTACTTAGCACAACGGCAAGCGCGTTGCGGCTACTGTGCAATACAGTTTTATTTACCTAGTATGTTGCATGCAACAGCTAGAAAAAAATTGTATGCAGACATACAAGTTACCAGGTGTGAATAATCAACATCAGCATGCGTGTTGGTGTGCGAGCAAATGCAGTTAGTAGAGTGTGTGTGTGTATGCGTTTGACACAATTTCCATGCTGCGTCTTGGACGTCTGCGTGCAGCGGTGTCAACTGTTATTGTTCTAGCAGTTATTCATTGTGGAGCAGTGGTGCGTGCGCACAGTGGGTTAGAAATTTGAAATAATGCTTGTAAAATAAAAAAAAAAATTATTTAAGTAATTGGCGTAATTCTTGACTTGTGAAACAGTGCTTGAAATTAATACCTGTTACCTAAAAAGAATTTTAAAAAGTCCAAATTTTTTATAAAAATACCCTTATACTTCTTATCAACTTTAGATTCAGCCATCCCGACTATTTACAGGTTTATTTTGGGTGAAAGTAGCTGCTATTAAGGCAGTGGTGGATATATTGCTCCAACAACTTTCAGGGAAATGATAATTCACTTTGAAAGTAAGAGCGGCGATACTAGCCTTGAGAACGTTGACTATTCGCTTAAGGCTGGTGAAGAAATGCTTACCTTCACTATCAGTGGCATAATAATACTTTACAATTACTCTGGTCTCGGTACCTGGTCACAGCGGAATTGAGGGGAATTGTAAGGCTGGTGAGCTTGCGTCCGTCTGTCTCACCCACAGTAGCGTGGAAACATGTAGGAGCACCGTTATCCGATTATGGTTTACTACTGGACAGGTAGACCTAGGCCAAGGTGGGCAAGCGCTTGTCAGGCACAAGCACGGTCGCCTGATTCTCCTGGACTAATGCAAGAGGTCTACTGAGCTCTTCCAATGAGCTTTAGCAATGGTAATCTCTCATTAGTCGTAGGAATTCTAACTGGCATTAGTCCCTTAGGGATCCACGCTATTAGGTTAATAATCTCAGGGGATGCTATATTTAGAAGTTGTGTGGAAGAGGATGAGGCGGAATCATCGCATTACTTTCGTATGAAATGTCTCGCTTTTGTTAGATCAAGGCAAAGATTTCCCGGATCTCACTTTTCTGAACAACCGCGCGAACTAGTGAATAAGTGAAAAATCTCTGCAGATTTGTTGTAGGTTCAGGTCGCTTTGTAGAATCTTAATACGAAATCAAGGAGGGTTTCCTTACAGGGAACCTAATCTAACCCTTATCAATTAAAGATATACAAAATATATGAATATATATCACATTTAGTAGTGGCACACATCAGTAAGTGATGATTAAGAAATAATTGCAAAAATTATATAAGAGTATATATAAGAATTTCAATTCCTAAATCATATCAAGTGCCGACGGTCCCTGGGATATCTCATCAATTACTCATTAGCATTGTTTTTAGGTTATAAATTTCGGAAAACCAGTGTTTATGGATTCATTATATCTAATCTAAGTGTTTGAATCCATTTTTGCCGATTGGGATGTCGTTACCCTAAGTAGTAGAGTAACTCAAAATATTAAAATTTTAGCCTTAGTGTAGTCTGAACACAATATATTGGGATTACATCTAACAAACACGACTCAAAACAGTGATTTTCATATCACTTTTAGTTATCAGCAATGGTTAAGTTTAGTTTTTAGAGTTCGATAGAGGTGGTTATGTAAATATTTAATAAGGGTTCTTAACCCTAGACGGTCATCCTTCGTCAAAATGACTACGAACTATTTTATTTTCACTGTTAATATGTTTTTAGAAGACTGTGAATTATTAATTTTAAGTTAAAAGAATAAAATTTTCCTTTTTATTTTTGACTTGTATTTATTAATAATGAAATAAATAAATAAAAAAAATAAAACGAGTTCATTATTTCGACTCACACCCTGCTGAAAATGTACTTGAAATAAGTCGTCGTCATATTGACGAAGGATGACATTAATGTACAAAAAAAAAGGATGACCGTCCAGGGTTAATAACCTTAGCTTGGATTTGAGATCAGATGTATGTTTTCGAAATATTTGAATCAAAAGTTAAAGCTTTAATAAGGATCTGCATAAATTCACGACATAATTTTTTACTCTTTATAAAAATATATTTTATAGCGATATAATTGATCTTGAAAAACACTTTACTTTTAAATATACTTTCATTTCTCAGTCTGTCTTCATTTTCTATTATTTCCAATCTTCCACAGCTGTTTATACTTAGAGACTGACTTTAAGGAAACGGTTGCCATATTGTTCGCACATTTAAGCATTTATGCTGAGTTCCATCGATTCAAAAATTTATTTAACCCATATATAATTAAATAAATTTAATTTCACTTTAATATCAAATTTACGTAAAAATATTTCCACACACATTTACTAACCGCGCAAACAAAATAGTTGCACTGTCCCAACAATGCTGTCCGTCTGCAGTCAGTTTTCATTTAAGCTGACGCATTCTTGCTGTCTAAAACATTCTACAACTAATCGCTCTAAAGTAAACACTCAAGAGGTCAAACAACTTTTGGTAACAGACACACATACACACATGCGCATGCACGCAGTGACGTTTGTGCCGCATTGTTGACGGCGGTTGGTAATGGTGTCTCATAAAGGAAAATAATAATGAAAACTCAACAAAAAAAAATTAAAACAATTTGAAAGACATAGAAGCATTCCAACTGTCCACCCGCTTCGAGAAGAAAAGACAAACAAACAGTTAAGTTGTTCGCATTGTTGTTGTTGGTAAGAAAACTAGCTCGACGCAGCTGGTTGACTGACGCGTTTTTTTGTTTTTGAAATTTTTTTTACTTTTTTTGGCAGCAACATTTTTTGGTTACATTTACTCATTTATCTTTTTTTGCTGTCTGCATTTTTGAATTTTTTCAAAAAAAATTGAAATTTTTAGATTTTTTTTATGAAAAAATAAAATTAATTTTTCATTGCAGTCACAATGGCTTTAAGACACAAATGACCAAGCCAAAGACCCTTTCCACATTGTAAGTGTGTATGTGTATGTGTTGTGGCGCGCTCCATACTCCACTGCGTGACGAATTGTAATGGAATGTGTGACGTTTAAACGCTGTTTGCTTTTGTTGTCGTTGCGGCTGCTCTTTCGTTTTCTTTTAAATCGTTTTGAACGATCGGTGGCTCTATGAAATTCTTGCTAACTAATTTCTTGTCATTCAATGCACTCTTTCCTCTTTATTCTACTTCTATTTGACCACTATTTGGTATGTACGTATGTATATATGCTCAGCTGTAAGCCGCTGGTAATCAAGTAATTTGTGCAGGGGCGTCAAGTAGCCGCGTGTTGCATACTCATAACTTAAATGCGTGCCTTGTGTCGAGCATAAAATCACGCTGATTAAAATGCATTTAGCCATTTGAATATTATACAACTCTGTGGCGTTGCAATGAGCTAACCATTTGTTAACGCATATAACAAATATAAACATTGACACCTACTGATCGGCAACGGAGTGGCACTTGTCTCTACAGTTGACAATGCGACAAGACAAGGCAATAGGTTTTAAGGTTTTTTAGAAGGTTTTGTTTTTTTTTAAGAAAAAGTACTTTTTGCTTTTAAGTGCTATTCTAGCTATTCTAAGCTTCTGCTGTGTGCTTTCAGGCTTCTTAATATTTTCTAATTGGTTGATTTAAACTGATATAGCTGACATTTGTAACTACTTTCTGTTAAATAAATTTTCGAAAATCAAATTTTTGCTGAAGAAAATTTTATATTAGCAGTTTTGGGCTTTTTTTAGATTTTCCGGACGTTGCAAAGTATTTTACAAATATAACACAAATGACTTATAGAGCAGTCAAGAAATCTCAGACTGTAGTAATAATTTGTTTTTTTTTTTTCAAAATTGAGCGAAAAAAATTTAGTTAGAAATTATCTCAACAGATTTTTTAATTTCCAGTAAAAATATTATTTTTTCAAGTAAGAACCAGAAAAGGTGATTAAAAGAACATATTTTTAAGCATATATTGATTCTTTATATACAGCTCAGCAGATAGTTTTAACTTCAGTACCAACTTTTTGAAGACATGACAACAACAATTAGGCTCCTATAACTAAATCTTGAAAGAAGAAATACAATTGTCTTTTATTGTTTCCTTACTACAGGCGCTTTTAATTGAAGTATTAATTTTTATCTAAATTCAACGACAGTTGAACCTCCCTTACTCGGATCACCATAATCGGCAAAAAAAATTTGAGTTAGAAGGACTTCGAGTTATAGAGGGTAATTCGTATGAAATTTTACTTCTATTGCCAATTCAAGAGTTCGTGTTATGGATAACTTCAAGTTATTGAATTTCGACTTATAGAAGTTCGAGTTAATGAAGTTCAACTGTATATTCATTTGAAAGCAAGACAAGCATGGATATTGAATATTGATGTTTGATAAAAATGATAGAACACAAGATTTTGACACGTAACTTCAATAACGAAACGAACTGTCAAACTGACAGTTTAAGTTAGTTAGTTCTTGAACAAGACACACCCCTAATTTCGTTCATGACGTCAAAAATAATATTTCTTTCTGTCAAATGAAGATGGGGTTTCTTGAAATATTTTTACAGAGAAAAACGCTTTCGAAGGTGCGGTAATGCCTGCCGACTGCAATTTTAGACCGTCTTTTGAGGTTATCGATAGATCTTTTACGGAAATTCGAAACATAAAGAGACCATAAAAAGCATTTTTTTGATATCTTTCTTTTCTCACTCCTTTTTAAAAGCGCTCTGAAAAACCCATTTCGAAAGAAAAAACCCATTTATTCGAAATAGTAAAAAAATACTGTGCTGCTCCCATATGAGTCAGCGCCCAAATATTAGTATTGACTTTTAGTATTACTATACCAGTTGTTAACTGAAAATGTCAATATATCTACAATATATTTCTGTGAAGATCCGCGACACTGATGCATAGCGAGATAATATTTCACAATAGAAATCTTGCAACGAAATTCAATATATTTTTTTCCTCCGAACTGCAATAGACACTGCCTAATTTGTGGGTTAAGCTTGTAAGCTGTTGCATTTCTGCATTTTCACGATGGCGGCGCGGTCAATGTGTGGCCCATGATTAATTGCACAAATTTCCAGCTTTCCACACGCCACTTAATCACATGCAAATGAATGCCGCAGGGTGAGGCAGCAAACGCGTTTGACGCGCGCACGTGCATTTAGCAATATTTACGCACAATCGGCTATATACATATATATATAACATATAGGAATATGTATTGATAATGTGTGTCTGTATGCATTGATTGGTTTTATGCTTAGTTTGTATTAAATACTTTGCCATAAATCAATGCATTCATATTGCATACGAAATTAAACAATATGAAATACCAAATAAAAACTCACTAACAGGATGGACAAACATACTTATGTATATTTGTATGTATATATGTGTTTAAACGCTTTTAGACGCTTTGGCATGCGGTGGCAGCGCAGCGTTGCAGTTGGTCAGCGGCGCGTTCAAGCGTCGAGCCACTTGAGGTGTATGGCTTGAATGGTCGTGTGGTCGAGTGGTCGATGCGTTAAATGCTTAACGAGTGCCATAAAAAACACACACACAGCACATAAGTTTGGCTTCTTCGTTTTCTATTCATTATTTCATTTCATTTTATTCCATTTTTTTGTGGCTTCGCTGCTCGATTTGTTGTTGAATTTATGCAAAATTATGCATTACAAAAACAAAAGCAAAAAATAAATTTAAAAAATATGTAAACAATTTGGCTCACGTTTTAGCTCTTTAAGTTGATTGTTTAGTTTTGGCCAGCGCCATTAACGAGCGTTTTTTGTTTAAAGCGTATGCTTCTTTAAGATGAATTGTTTATGCAACATGTATATACTCGTAAACACATGTGTGTATATGTCTTTGTGCGTGCGTGCCGAAATTGGGTAATTATTGCCATTGGTTTGTTTTTAGACATTTTAACACACATTCAAATTAGTGGAAAGCGCAGCAGCTAGCGCGACAAGACAAGGTCAAGTTGAATGTCGAGTGGGTAGTGGAGCAAATTTTTGACTCAGATAACTCAATTTGGTTGGTTAAGGACAAAGCCATTAAGTTGGATATATACATATGTATGTATGTTGGTATGCTTATAAATTGTGGCATTTCATATTTTTGCATGAATCAATATGCAAATTTTCGTTTGGCGCTGCAATGTCTAGTGACTAAATTCGAGTTTAGTTGGTTGAGTTGAGTGTTAAACAGAGTTGCCAAAAGTTTTGATAGAAAAGTGTTAATGTGGCTTTGTTGAGCGCTCAAAATTATATATTCAGTTTTAAAATGAAAAAAAAAAATTAAAAATTATATAAAAAGTTAAAAGTTAAAAAAGTGGTTACAATAACAACACCAACAACTTTATTATGATTTATATTTTTAAACGAATTATTAGCTATTTCTGTAATCTCTAACCTTATAAATCCATCATAGACTGTTAAACCTAACTGTTTCTATCTATGCAGTGTTGTATTTTGACCATTTAGAAGTTTTTAGGTTATGATATAAACAGTCATAATACGATATTCGACTCTACAATGACCACGTCTTGCATTGTTAAGCCAAAAATGATCGCAAGGGTATAAATAGGGTTTTGATACGCGATCTTTGGTCAATAATAGGCTAATAGCCTTTTTACACAGGAGCTAATTGATCAATTAACCGACCTCTGCTTATTAATATCGATTTACAATACAAAATAAAAATCTACATTTATTTTTAAATTGAATTTTAATCGACTTGAAAATGAAATGCAACTCTGCGACACAGATTTTGTAATTAGCGTTCTTTCGTTCTGCGATTGGCTGTATTTTTTGATAAAAAAAGCTACGGTAGATGTCGCTGCTAAAAATATCAACCAGCTGATGAAACTTTCCAACTTCTTATGAAAAGCAAAAACAAAAATGTATAACAGCTGATCGGTTATCGAGTAGCTGGCAGTGTAAAAGGCAAAAAAGGGTTTCTCAACAAAAATTTTGATTGATTAATTAATTTGGCTGTCTAAAAACGATAAAAGTCTTATCATATTGAGACGTTTGGAGGTTAATGTGATGAAAATCTTGGGAACATCGAATTTTTTGGAGGTTTCAACCTCAATAAACATTTTAATATTCTTTTGAGGGCCCATATTGAAGAAGAAAATGCTGCATTTTGATAAGAGAGTATTGAATATTTTTGTTAAACTGAGTGAGAGTGTTTAAGTATAGTCATTTTGTATAGTCATTTATGTTTCAAAAAATCGTATATATATATATTTATATATAAGAATAATATTTGCTTGCCAACAAAGGCCTTCACCAACTTAAGCAATAGCATTACGAGACCAACAAATGACATACATACGTGCATATAAATATTGTTGTATATATCTATGAGCTAACAAAAAATATATTAAAATACAAAAATGTTAAGACGAAAACGATGTCACCAAAAGCAATAAGACTTCGACATTAATGAATTTCATGTCAACATTCTTGTTACAATTGAAGGTTGCTTATCGATTACAACAAAAGCACATGCAAAACAAATACAACAAATTACCAAAGCTTAAAAATGCAAAACACAAAAAATGCGCAGAAAAGAAATGCTCAAGGGAAGAACACGTGCAGACCTTAAAAGAAGACCCAGTTCATTAGACCGTTGAATTGTTAAAAAACCATAAACTCACTTACAACTACATATACATATATGTATGTACTTAGGCACATGTACACCTTCGCTTGCATAAAACACCTGTGTGTTTTCCCGTCTCAGGGCTGCTAGAAAATCAATATTTACCAAGCACTTTTTTCCAATACAAACAAATGCAGACATATACATATTGTTTTTTACATATTTACATACAAATTTGCAGGCTTAAAATAGTTGAGGCTTAAAGTTGGAAAAAAATGTAAAGAACAGTAGACTTGATTGTTCGCGCCTGAATGACCTGAGTGGTAACAAATGTGTGGTATTCACCGAATGTGCTCATATACATATATATGTATATGTACTTAGGCATATGTGGTTGAACAGTTAGAGTGCTTTAGGGAATGAGAAAATGAGTAACGAGTCCTTAGCACGTAATTGCTGGCGATTATTTATTTAGAATGAGCGATAGCGACTGACCTCAATAGGCTGCTTAGGTGCTGAGCAAGGCTGTGTGTGACTCTGTGAAAGGGTGCGTGCCGACAAGTGAAAGTGTTGTTAAAATGCAAATAATTTATAATTAAAGTTTTGTTGTTCTGCTGATTTTTTGGCCTTCTGAGTTTTGTTTAAATTAAAAAAATTATATTATTTATAAAAATAGTAATATAATAGTAGTAAGAAAAAAACTATATAATAATCAAGAACTCTATATTGTAACTCTTCAAAACCTGAGTTCCCATATAGTTTAAAATAATTACAATTTGTAAAGCGGAATATCCTTCGACGAATTAATCGTCGGATTCGTTGCAGTTTCGTCTATTTCAATAATTCAATTTTCAGTATAGAAAATCTCAATTGATAATGATCGTATATTCGATTGTTTGCAAGACGAACCTACATAGAAGGCCCCAGTAGATACAAAAAATATATTCTAAAGCTGAATACCGAAGTAGATATTCCTGATAGAGACCGAGAATACCATTTGTAAAATTAGAAACAAACTGAAAACATATAAGAGTCTCAAATATTTTCTGATCTACGACCATAAACCGAATAGATTTAATAATGGACGATGTTGAAAGTTTTGAGCATATATTTTATGTGAAAAATTTATTCATCTCTGACCAAAAAATTTTAAATTAATTCACATAACGAATATAGCACAATACTCAAAACTCAAATTAGGGCTTATTCTAACCTCACTTTCGTAAAGATTAAATTTTTTTATTATAACCTGAGTCGTATTCGTTTTATTATTTCCGATTTTAGACTCGATCGTAACAAAATATAGTATACGAAAATATATACAAGCGATGAGATATTTTCAATAAAACTAATATTCGAAATACCGCTCTCATCTCTTTATTGGTGACTAGAAATATTTAAGGGATAATAGCAAGATGTAGATCAACGTTAAAACTTAGAAAGTTATTTCCAATCTTACTTTCGTAAGAAGTCTGTAAGATAATATTTATTTAAGCTTTATACTATATATGTACCACAGTTATTGACCTTGAAGCTCGATAAAATATTATTATATTTGGAACCCACTGAAAACTAATTCTATATCTTTCTATTACAATCAGGGTTGTATTTAAATTTTATATTTTGATTTTGCACACGATATATTTTCAAGAAAAACTCTAAAGTATATTATATAATATTTTTTTTTTCAGTGTAGATAATTCTGTACATTTTCACACCTTCACAAATGTTTGCTGAAACAATATGATTTTGTTGTGCACAAAAATAATATATTTATATACTATTCTATTTCTACTTTCACCAGCCGTTCTTTGTCTTTACACTATTATTTTTATTGCTAAACAACATTTATTGCAAATTATATGATTCATAGTCGCGAAGAAATTCGCAACAGCTTCTAGCCATGATAGCAAACACACATTAAGCTAAAAATTTATAGCTTTTACACTCAACCGCCAAAGGTACGCAGCACTTTGAAATACAAATTTCTACGAAAAAAAAAATAAAATCAAAAAATATTTTTCGCAGCCATACAATTTATTAACGTGACGAAAATATACTGTGGTTAATCATAGGCTGCCACCAGGTAAACATGCCCCACATATTTGCCACAACACACGCGTAGATATATATACCAAAATGAATACACAACTACTACAAAATAATTATGCCGCCTCGCGAGGCGTGAGAAATTTTGGTATCGGCTGGTTTTGATGTGCTGACCACAGCGTTAACAAAAATGCCTCACACACATACATACATATTCATATTTATATGCAGTACGAAACTAATAGTTTGCGTTGTGTGTAAAATAAAAGCAAGAAACAAAAAATTTCGGGAAGAAAGTAGTACAGTACATCTATTAATAATTTCATGTGTTTAGCGGCAGTTTGTAACGCCCCCTCGGGGCCTGCCACATGCCGCACTTCCGTGAGAATGTCACGAATTCACAATGCAAATGTAAACACTGCACATATTTACTGAAGTGTGTGTGTATGTAAAAGTAAATATTGGCTTACAGAAAATTTTTCTATTTTATTAGCGTTAATTTTCATGAAAATTCGCCGATCCACGCCGCAGCTGTAGAGCAAAGGCAATATTTGTTTAGTGAATTGTGAGGTGAGAAAAATGTCTACAAATACATATGTACATATAAGTGTTTGTGCTTACACAATAGAATATCTACTTTTAATTGCTTTTAACATTGCACTTCGCTTTTGTTACCCATTAGTGGATGCGAGCGTGTGTGTATTTTTTCAAAAATTTTATTACAATTTGCTGCGGATTTATGAGAAATAAGTGCGAAATAAATTCGATGAACGTCATACTCCGGTTGAGTGACTCTCAGCTGATATTTACTTGCATTTATTTATGCAGATCCGTAAATTTATTTTGAGTTATATAAATCTGTTTATTTTTTGCAATAAATTGTATGATTTTTTCAAGATAATGATTTCAAACAATATTTTGCTTTTAAATTTTTAGATTACTTAAGGCACTAACAGCTGCATAATAAGCATTATTGAACTAAATATAATCGTTTACTGAACTTGTGAAATGGAAGTATAATTTGTTATTGCACTGAACAAGTGAAACAGTATACCGCAACAGTAACGGGTAAACTCTACTCGTTTGAAATAAAAACTTAGAACAAAAAACTTCTTAAGGAATCGTGAAGGACAGAAACAATGGAGGGCAAGACACTTCGCCTTTGGTACCTTACTGAAAAACAAAAATTCAATGTATAAATAATTCCCTTCATTCCTAATTCGAAGAAATGCAGTTCAGGCCTACAACCGATTTTAAACTTTTGATTTCCCTCATTAAGACATTTTATCTACGAAGATCTGCCTAAGGGTCAAAATGATACAGAAAAAAAATGACTTTTCAGTCAGAGAGTTATACGAAAGAAGCTCAAACCCGATTCACAAATCTCCAATTCGAATCCACAGAGTATAATGTTATTATTTTCTAAAGGGTTCTAAAAATGGTTTCAACTCAGTATCCTAACTTAGCGTCATCTAATCCTTTAAAAGAGACACAGAAGATCTAAATAGTAGTGACTTTCGAGATTTTCTCACTTTCGTAAATATTTTTGTTTCCACTTTTCAGTGAAAGAACCTACGATTTCTGAAACTTGTTTAACTTTTGTCATCATTCTATGTCTTCGCCTAGAGTTGACAACTGAAGAGGTGACAATGATGTACAGAAAGTAAAGTGTTGCAGTTAGAACAGATTTTGTATTGGTCGGAAGGCCAAATAAGTTACATAGTTTCTTATTGGACCCATTTAAACCTAACAATTTTATATCGACTTGCTTTAGTGACTATTTAAGCTCTTTTTATCAATATGATGTTCAAAATCCCAAAACCTTGAATTAGGCTTTCTAGTCCCTTAAGTGGATTCCAGAACATTGAGGATGTCTAGAACACTGTTTTCGTATGAGACTCATCTTCGATGCTTTCAGAATAAATAAATACTTTTGAGTCTAGAGGACGGTGAGTTTCTGAGTTCTTTCTATTCAGAATAGAGCTCACAAATATTGTGGAACTGGTCAAGATAAGGTCATTGAAATTATCTCTGATTTTGTTTTCCAAATTTCTACCTCTCATTTTCTTGAAATTTTCGTAATATGTTTTCTTGTCGAGTCTTTGTTCAAATATGGTAAATATATACTCTGAGATGATTGAGTTTCTTCAAATAAATTTTATTTGCTTCTGTGTTCTTTCTTAGCATAGAAGCCAATATATGACTAAGAGAAGGGTCTCAAATAGTATACCCCTTGATACATTAAAAAATGGTTTAACCCCAACCTATAAATATTGCGCTTAATTAAAATGGTTATCGAAAGTCTAATAAATAAATTAAGAAAATACGAAAAATCGCTTGTTTCAACATTCCAATTTCAAGTGAAAAGATAACTTAATTATCATTTAATTCAAGGTAAACTGAATTTAAGAAACAAATGCACAATTTCTGTTCATTCACCTTGACTTTGGGCAAAGTAACAAACTCTGTACGCTTAGATAAGCAGATACAAAAGTCAATAAGTGAAACCAAAATTCATGCGAGAGGGGCGCACAAACGGAAGGGAAGAAGAAGAAGCAGCGGAAAGATCAACGATAACACAAATAAAAGTGAAAAATTTAAGGAAACCCGCAACGCTTGGCTCACATTGGAAATCCGCTGTCGACTGTGCCTGTGCCTTAGACCTTAGGGGCTATACGCAAATTTTAATTGAAGTTGTTGAAGTGTGGACTAGAATTCGTTACGGAATTAACGTCAATCTTATCGCAGTGTAAATACTTGTTTATATTTACGGTGTTGACTGCGGTCCAACAAATCTACACGCTATATATGTATGTAAACCCCAACGCTGACGACTAAGCCAAATTCATTGTCGGCTGAAATGTGTATTTGCTTCCCCCCCGCTTGTCTCCGCTTGAAGGTTGGCAAGTGATAGCAATGAGCAGTCAAACTCGCAGTACTTAGACACTCACATATGTTTTTGTTTGAGTATATGTGTTTGAGAGCTGTTCGTGGTGTGCGTGTTCGAATCGCAAAAGCTACAATTTAGATAGCACCAAACAAACAAGCAACCAACCGTGCCATCAACAAGTCAGCCAGACATAACCCGCTTAGTCGCCAGTCAGTCATTCGCACTAACTTCTAGACAAATAAATGCTAAGAAACATATAACTTGGATACGACTACCGAACGCCAAACCAATTCCGTGATAGGTAAGCAGTTGAAGGGTCTAAGCATAATATCACGCACAAAATACGACAGTCAGATAAAAATGTTAGATTGCATTATGGATATTGCCATGGTTGTAAATATTAGGTCTTAGACTCACATATTAAAAATATTGGAAGTAATAGTATCCAAACTATGTCTCAACAATTAAGTCCTGAGGAGGAATATTCTATATCGCAAGCAATTCCGAAGTAAGCAATCTTCAGTTTCTCAATTTATATACTGTTAGCATATCCACAGAATATGTTGATACTACCGGAAAGCATGACGGATATTGACTGTCGAAATACGTCAAAACCCCATGAATAAGAAAATATAACCTATATATGAGAGTTGATAAATGTTGTCTAAATTTATTATTTTTTGACACTTTATCAAGCCTAATACCTTGGAATTGTGAACAAAAGCGTTTATCAGCCATAAATACAATCATATGCCTGATATTCTAAGAAGAAAACAAAAATAAATTTTTCATTTTCAGAGCTGAAATTCCTGATCAAATAATATTAACAAGACTTTCTTGGATATAACTAGCCCGAATCTATTCTGTTTATGAACAAATCCTCTATTACATTAAATCCTCTATTACAATTGACATTTGATGCTTGGTTTTCCAGGCAGGGTTTCTAACTATTGCATCATGTACTGGTAACAATCTCAATCAACAATCTCTAGATCTCTTAAACACAATTTTAATTTCAAATTCGTTTTGACAATCTTCAGCGTTGATCTAGAGTTCTACATTTTTTTGAAATCTAGACACAATGGGGTCGAAAATGATGAAATAAATTTGCAGTAAAGACAATCCAACTATTTTTGAAAGGTCACAACCTTTTGGAAGAGTTAGATGGTATTACTAGAATTGTCGCTAAGGCGAGGGAACATTATATTGGACAGTCTGTGAACTAGATTAGAAAGGAGTCAACGCTTCTTCACAGGATTTTGGATTTAGGATTATGGAACATTCTTGCCATCACGGATATACAAAATTACTTAGGTGACAATAATAATTTTAAAAATTTTAAACACAAAAATAAAAAAATTATAATTAACACTTAAGCATGTCCCGATTTATAAACTCTTATCTTCCACTTTTTTGGTTTATTCTCATAGGTTTATTTTCTTTTTTTTAGTTTTTTATTATTTCATTTTTGTTTTTAATTTTTTTATTTTTCCTTGTTTTTGTTATTAAATTTGTTTTCTTTCTGCAATCACTCACGATTCATAAAACACACTTTATCGTTAAAATGCCACATTTGATACAGTCCATTGTACAATACGTATATAATCACGGCATTATTATTATTGTTATTGTTATTGTACAGCTGATTAAGTATTGAATGAACAAATTGTCATAACCATTGCATTTTGGTTGCTAACAAACAAACTAATGGCAATAGCAACGGCAAAACAACAACAAAAACACTACTCATTCAAATGCGGCCAAATGTAAAAATAACTGTAAAATTTTGGGCTTTTTCGCGCTGACACTGACACACATTTGTTTATTGCCCAGATAATATATAAAAGTGCACAGATATCTACAATTATTTAAGTTTATGCTTTTTCGTGTTTATAATTTTATTTGCATTTTGCAAAAGTTGTAAAACAAAGCGCTAATGCGAATTGCAGTTTTTATTGTTGTGTTGTGTGTATTTCACAATAATAAGCGTCAAACAGAAATTTTATTGGATTCACTAAAAATTGTAACAGTTTTTTGTTTAAAATTTTTTCGTAAATATTTTTGTTTTAATTTAAAAATTGTATTGTATTGACAAAAAAAATATTTTTTTCTGTACGTAGAAATTATTTTAAAATTATGATAAATTAAAAAAAAATAATAATTAAAAATTTATTATTATTAAAAATTTTTTAAAGAAAAGTTAAAAAAAAATAATTAAAATTAATTTTAAAAAAAATATATGTTATTTTTAAATTAAAATTAATTTTTTTTTATTATTTTTATTATAATATTATTATTTTTAATTTGTTGATAAAACATTTTTCAATTCGAAAAATAAAAATAACATTTACATAATTTTTTTTTTGTTATAACTATTTTAATTTATTTCACACAATTTTTTTTAATTAAAAAAATATATGTTATTTTAACTATTATTTTTATCTTTTTTTTAATTACCAAAAAAATTTATTCGAAAACAATTTTTTTGTTAATATTGTTTTTATTTATTACATATAATTTTATAAATATTTTTGTAATTATTTTTATTGTATAAAATTTTTTGAATTAGAAAATTTAAAATACTCATAATTATTTTTTTTTTAATTTTAAGAAAACAATTCATCACTAATAATATTGAAAAAATACTTTTTTAAATTTATTATTTTAAAAATTATTAGTTTAAATTTTTTAAATTTTTTATTTTCTTTAATATAATACAATATTATATATATATTTTTTTTTTGTTTACTTTATTTTTTTTTAATTCGGCAACTAGAAAATATTGTCATTATTTTTTTATTATATTGACATATCACACATTTTTTATAGGAAAATGGAGAATATTTTAAAATTATAATATTACTTTTAAACTTATTATATTAAACTATTTATTATATTAAACTTTCTCCAATTCGAGAAATAGAATTATTATTATTATTATTTTCTGAATACTTTTTGTAATAGAAAACATTATTTAAATTAGAAATGTTTTGAACATTTTTTATTATTTTTATTACAATTAATAATTGATTTTTTTATCATAAATTTTACTTAACAAATTTTTTTCATAATTTGGTAACTTTTTTAATATTTTTTTAAATCTCGAGTTTTTATAAAAATTCTCAGAACCAGAGTGTAATTAAGAAATTATACATTAAACTAGTATTTTATTATTTTTTAGAATTTGTACTAATTTCTCAGCCAATACTAGCGCAAAAAGCGGTGTCATATTTTATGTCACGATTGTCTAGCTCTAGCATAATGCAAATAAATGTGGTCATAAAGCAATTAAGCAAATCGGCGCTGCCGACGTGCTGCTTCATTAAGAACACAACAAACAAAAGTCAGTTAAATATAAATATTTTATAATTTTTTTCATAAAATCAGTTAGCAGACTGAGACGAATGCCAGCCGCAGAACATCTGCTAAACTACTACAAGCAACAACGCGACGCAACAGCAGCGAATTTCCGTATTAAATACATATATATATATTATGTTAAACACATATATATTGTATATGTATTTATTGTCTAAACTCGTTCGTTTATTTCAATATTTCATTAAGTTTGCTTAATTAACATTTATAATTAGTTAATTACAATTTCACGCACAATCAGCGAGAGAGGGCGCGCGGCCCGCGACGATATCTCAAGTAGTTTGTCAAATGCAAATGCAAATGTTACCGTTGTCACAAATTACTACACAAATATTCACACGTAACAAACAAATGTATATGTAAGTATGTAGATGATAAACAACTTTAACCGACACGCCAACTAGAAAAACCGTTTAAACGCAATGACGAACGTTCACAGAACCACACGCTCGCACTGCCAACAAACAACTGAATCGGCGAAGAGCCGCGAAAGAGCCAAGAGTCAACGAGATCCACTGCGCCAACGAACCGACCGTCGCTCTGCCGATGGAGCAACTTTTGTAGCGCTCACGCGCTCAGCGGCAATCACAGGTGTGTGTGTGTGTGAGTGCACGCTTAAAGTCGACAGCGAAGAAAAGGCGAATGCGAAATGACAATAAGCCAAGAAGTGGAGAATGGCAAAAGCCAAAGAGCCAAGAACAATTGTAAGCACATATCGGGGCTCCACGACAACAGCAACAGCAAAAACAATAACACCAACTGTAAGTTAAATAGTAAACGGCGAAGAGTCACAAGCGTTATACACAAAAACCACAACAACAATAAAACAACAAAACGAAGTGTACGGAAAGCCAAAACATTGACTTATTCAAAGGTGCAAAAGACCGGTTCCTCAGCCGCTAACAGAACACGCAGCCACCGCTCCACCGCTGTGGAGTTCACCGTCAGTTCGCCAGCTAGTCAGCTTTACAGTTGTTGTTCACCTGCTCTCAACCATTCACCCCTCCAAACGCTTGCAGCCTCCTCACTCGCGCGAATCGTGCGCTTACAAAGTAAAACGTGTCGCATAATGAACGCGAATGTGGTGAGCAGAGAAAATGGAACAATTTAAAGGAAGTTTTTAGCGATTATGGATAAGAAGCTGGTGTAGAGACGAGGGTGCTTGTGAAAAAGGAAAGCAGTTGAAAACCGAGATCTGTAATGTGACATCTTTTTTTTTTGGTTAATGTATAATCATATAATTTATGCTTGGAAGAGGCTGAATAACGGTAGATGACATTAAAT
The DNA here is from genome assembly GCF_028554725.1 of Zeugodacus cucurbitae. Classification (NCBI taxonomy): domain Eukaryota; kingdom Metazoa; phylum Arthropoda; class Insecta; order Diptera; family Tephritidae; genus Zeugodacus; species Zeugodacus cucurbitae. The sequence continues at coordinate 49,876,796 of NC_071669.1, forward strand.
ATACTTATTTATTTTTAAATATCCGCCTACCAATCTCGAACTCGAGCTTTAGAAATTTATTGAGTCAGAACTTTCGCTATTTTCATAGCATTTCTCATAGACCTCCAACCTCCCATTCTGTTACAGTATCATTGAACCCCTTTGATCAAGAGAGAACATGTCCTAAGCATAGCAATCGCCAAAAATTAACTCACTAACCACAGCGATTCAATTACATTCCGTTACCTCTCTCTCCGCTCGTAGTTCTATCCTAGGTATAAAAACTGCTGTATTCGCAGTATATAGGAGCTTATAAATCCCTAAACATAAGTAGCAATTCCTTAATTTACCATTTAATAAATTCCTTTCTAAGCTTCATATTGTCTGCTGCAGGATTCCCAGGTTTTCATAATTTTAGATTCTACCACCAGAGGCGAAACTCAGATTTCACTCCGCATACTTTAAACTCCAGTATGGAAATCGATAGTCCAATTTTCTTGTTAAAAAAGATCAAAACATCGAGAGGGCCAAAAACCTATATTGTGATCGAGCCCACATTTTATCAATTTATTCTGTATAAATGTTTTAATGCCATTTGCTTTCGAAACTATATTGCCAGCTTAAAAATAGTATGGTTCCTCATTTACTAGCAGCAATCAACTCTGTCATTGTCTCTCTCGACTATTGGACTAGTAATAACGTCGCTAGAGAACTTAAGAAACAGAAAATATTTGACTTCTTCAATATATTACTTTAGTTCTCAGAGATCATCGGGAGTTGATTACTTTCTTCGAAGTCATGTGACTTAACTGTGTTATAACGGGTCTCGGTAAAATGATATGCGAGTAGTTAATTAAGATTTTTGATATCAAACTATGTAAAATACAAATGAAGGCAATAAAAAATTATATCTGAAAATATTATACTAAACTACAGAGATTTTATAGAGCCAATGCCTGATCCATTCCTTATAATGCTAGCATAATATATGATACAAACTAATTCTAACTTTGACTATATCATATCGTAAGAGCTTAATTTGCTTAAAAACTCCTCCGGATACAAATCTGCAAACCTTTTTAAAGTTACTTAATTTTTTAAATAATTTCTTCTATTACTCTTTACATAAAAGACATTAAAGAGTTGAATAACTTTTTCACGAACTAATTTTGGCAATAAAAAAGCAACAAAATTTGAGTGCGAAAGTTCATGCTTAATTCAACTAACAATTTACCGTAATTGACTAAATTTAATGGCAAAATGGCAGCAGTTGGCAGAATTTTATTTTATACCATAATTGCAGTGCCCCAGAAAGCCATTGCACGATTTTGTGTTGAATTATTTTGTAGAATTAAAATATGTTACATATATACCACACAAAGCTTAGTAACTGTATACATATTTATATAAAAGATTACTCAAGTATTTAGAGCAAATTTAATGGATTAAATATTAGTAGTTACCTGAAAGTTCTAAGTGGGTTTTAAATGGTACTGAGTGCCCATTGAAATGAATATAACTTCGAGGAAATTAAGGTAGAATAAAACATGAAATGCATCTGAAAATGAAACTATTTGAGAACTATTTGAGGGAGATATCAGAGTTATAACTGAAATGAAGAAAAAAACTGAAACTGAAAATATCAAAAATTAATAATAATCGATATATTGATTCAGTTTATTTTTAATTTTGGGAAACTGAGGGTACTAAGTACAACGAAGAAGATTTTAAAAATGAAAAAAGTCGGAGATAAAATAATTAATTCACTGTAAAACACCTTTTAAAGGTTTCTTTTCGAATTATCTATTAATATCGATACTATTTAGTAACATCGAAGCCATCAATAGTATCGACAATCGATATTTATTTCAATATACACATATAGAAGATGACTCTAAGATCTAAGTAACCGGAAGGGACCGTATTTTTATCATTCCTATTTAGAATTCCATTCATTACTCCAGTAGAATTCCATTGATCATTAGATTTGATTAGGAATATATAATTATTGGATTTGGAATCCATTATGTTTGGAAGTTGGAACCGTTGTATTTACAAAATGGAGAAGAATAGAACCAACTTTAATTTTGTTGAAGAAATGTATGAAATAATAGCCAAGGGAAGTAGGAGTATTAAAATTTTAATTTTAACTTGAACTGTAATTAAGCTACTACGGAATCTTAAGTTCCAAATTTGATTTCACACGGTTACTGAAAGGAATAATAGTTCGCAATATGTCTGAATTCTAAAATGGTTGGTCTGAAACATACATGAGTTTATCATTCGTACAAAATTGGGTTTTCTGCAATGATTCTCTACTTTATTAGTCTGAAAGAGTGCAGTTATATGGTATCCTTTTTCGGATCATTGGTATCACGATTTTCCATAGATTCCCCGATAGATTTTATATATTCAATCATATTACTTATTGATTTGGAGTTTTAGAAACAACTGCTATGTAAGGAAATTAAGAAAATTATATTATTTACAAAGCAATTTCAACAAACAAATATCGGTTGAATTTAATGACTAAAGGACTTCCTTTTTATAACTGTAACAACAAAATAAACAAACTAGCAAACTCTACATAGGGGTGGTGTTAGTCGGCTTCCATGTCAACATTTACATATGATTTTTGCGCTACCATTGTGGAACGCAACGCAAACCAAAGAGCGTGATGTGGACTGTATTCGCCAATATGCTCTCTTGTTTAACGCAAACACATTTGAAAGAGCGCAACACGTATTTTCTTTTCACTTTGCTTGTTTACTTGCTTCCACAGCTAGACTTTGGTGTTTTTGTTTTGCTTTCTTCTTTGCGTACGTTTCGTCAGTGTCTGCGCTGGCAACTTGTACTTTTATCCGCTTCTAGAATGGTTGTTGTTGTTGCTATCAGTTGATGTTTGTTGTTGTTTAATTGGCATACATTGATCTAAAAATAGTTTGACGTGTGCCACAGGTAGTTTTTTGATTGAACGTCTTCGAGCCGCTGGCAGGCAGAGCAACAACAAATGGTATAATAATAACAACAAAAGCAACAACGGCGCACTCACTACACTTTATCTCACCTTGCCACAACTTACATGCTACATGCTGCATGCTACATATGCGCATAAAGTCAGCCACCTCCACTGCACTCCGCTCCTCTCTTTGGCAATGCGGCGCGCGGTGCCGTGTCGTGGCCCAGGCACGCATGCTCACACGCCCGCCACTGCTTTCCTGACGGCATTAGTGCGCGCAAAATCGTATTATTATTAAATAGTAAAGTGTTTTAAAAATAGCCAAGACCGGCAGCCGCGGCGACGATGAGCAAGCGCAATTCAATGATTGCAACCACATGTTGTTATTGTTGTTGGATTTGCTGGTGTTCACGTTGTTGCTGCCAAAGCTCTTGCAGATGTGTAGTTTGGCGGCTTGGCAGCATGCAGCGGCGATAAAGACAATGTAGACACTTATATTCGTACATACAAACACACACATGTAAGTGTTTATGATGTATGTATGTATATAAACATAGACTCTCAACATGTTGCATGGCTGTGTTGTTGCATGCTGTGCTGTGCTGCGCTTGAGAATTGCACTCAACTCGGTTGATTACTTGCTGTGTTGTTGCTGTTGTAAATGCGGTCGGGTGCTGGGTATTGGCAATATATTTGTTGTTGCTGTTGCCTGTTAAGTCGCAGGAGTAGCCAAATTACAGCCAAATGTGTCGTAAGGTAGAATTTTATGCGAAACGGATTCGACACGAAGTCAGTTGGATCAAAAACAAAACACAACAACAACAAATTAAATACTTGCATCTTTGTAAGAATGTGTATGTATGAGTGTGTATGTACATGTACCTATTTGCATATGGATTCGCGCCGATATAATAAAGTAACAAACTAGTTAGCCAGCACAGCGACTCGCTCTATTTTTAGCTGAAGCTGTCTGTGTGCTTTGCTCCATTTTGGTTCTTCGAAAAGAAAATTGACTCTTTAAAACTTTGACTTTGTCTATTTGCTCCTGGCGGGTTGGCGAGCAGCCTTGGTAGATCGTTGTGTGTATGCAATATGTGCTTGGACAAGGACTGTAGAGGTTTATATGTATGTATTTATAGCAATTATATTAAGAGCGACTAGGCAGAATGGGAGGTGCACTAATAAAATAATTGTAATGATTTGTCCAGCCTTCTTTAAATGCTTGAGAATCATGAAAAATTATGCTCCTACAAGATGCTTTGAGTATACAGATTTATATTTCGTCTGAGTTAAACTTTTTTTATTTAATAAATACAACAACAATAAAACTAAAAGGAAAAATGTTTGTCCGACCAATTTGGAGACATCGTTGACTTGTTTGAATTATATAAAATATTACTAATAAGAAGTGGGGTAGTAGTTAAGTCCACATTGGTCACATAGGTTAGAGGCATTAATTATTTAGATCTGCAGAAAGACAGTAAGTGGAAAATTTAAGCTTGAATATTCTTTTGGCCAAAACAAATTCAAAATTGATCGTTTATTTGAAAAGTTCATACCAAAAATTAATATTACCTTAAGAACCCACAGTCACATTTAAAAAAACCGTCTTCGCATACTTATTTATAGGGTTATATTTTAATTTTAGTAACAATTAATTTACTAATCTAAACTGAATATTTAAATTATCATAATTTCGTTCCTGGAATGACAGTATACTTCGACTTGTTTTCTAGGTATTGGACTGAACTATTTTTTACCGGAAGATTGACTCATAAGTAAACTCAAATCGCACAAATTGATCTGAGGTGTGATGAAATTTACTCGATTTTGTTCTGGTTCAAGCTTAAATTCGAAACAACTGACATTCAATAACAATTTTGTGTGAAATATTTTTGTGAATATGATTGTTTAATATACTGAAATGATTAGAAAAATAATGAGAAAGTTGTCCTACGTATTTAAAGAGGTCGCTCAAATCCTTTAGATATTCCAGAGTCAGTGTAAATACAATTATGTATGTATTTACGTATAAGAAGCATTTGAAATTATTATAAACTATTAATGAAGCCAACGACCATAGCTGTTGAGCTAAAATTAGCAGCAAATTTCTTGCGGAAAGATCAGATTCAGATTCAGAGATGCAGCGGTTGATAAAACATGTGTGCTGTGCTTTCCACAACAAACATACACACGTCGACTTCATATTTCTGATTATGCCATGGAAGAACTTGATGGAAACAAGTAAGGAAAGGCTAAGTTCGGGTGCAACCGAACATTTTATACTCTCGAAATTTATTGCTATATTTTTATTAAGAAAACACACAAGTTGACCCATATATTCGGCATAAATATATATCACATATTAACCGATTTGTAAGCTATTGAGCTCATCTTATTTTTGAAAATCCTATAATTAGTTATTCTCATATATTCATATATAAGGGAAGTTATGACCCGATTTTAACTTTTTCTGGTACAGAGACAATCTATCAGAAGAAAAATATTTCCTCTGAATTAAATGAAGGTACCTTCGGTGAAAAGTTACCATGGGGCACTGAGTTCTTCATATTCGATATCCCGGGGCATTGAAAAGTTATAGTCCAATTTCGACGAATTTTTCACAAGTGATGCCACAGATCATATACACTATTTGTGTAAAGTTTTACTTCGCTATCTTCATTGGTTCCTTATGTATATATTATAAAGTGAAGGAATAAGATGGAATTCAAAAATAAGTTATATGGGAAGTTGTCATGGTTGTAAACCGATTTCGTCCATTTTCCACACATGTCATCAGGGTGTCAAGAAAATATTATATACCGAATTACATTGAAATCTGTCCAATACTTCCTGAGATATGGTTTTTGACCCATAAGTGGGCGATGTCACACCCATTTTCCATTTTGTAAAAACATTTCAGTGCAGCTTTCTTCTGCTATTATTTCTGCGAAATTTAGTGTTTCTGACGTTTTTCGTTAGAGAGTTAAGCCACTTTTAGTAATTTTCAACCTAACCTTTGTATGGGAGGTGGGCGTGGTTATTATCCGATTTCAACTATTCTCATGGTGTGTGGTGGGGTACGTAGGTGAACCGACTGCAGAAAGTTTGGTTTTTATAGATGGTTTTTATAGTTGGTTTTTATAGCTTGGTTTGCGAGATACATACAAATAACCGATTTGGGGGCGGGGCTACGCCCACTTTCCCAAAAAAATTACATCAAAATATGCCCTTTCCTAGAGCGATCCTTTGTTCCAAATTTTACTTTTATAACTTTATTCATGGCTTAGTTATGACACTTTATAGGTTTTTGGTTTTCGCCATTTTGTGGGAGTGGCAATGGTCCGATGTTGCCCATTTTCGAAAGCAACCTCCTCAGGGTGCCAAGGAATACGTGTACCAAGTTAAGGTATCTCAATTTTTACTCAATTTATCCGTTGCACGGACAGACGGACTCACGGACGGGCAGACGGACAGACAGACATTCTAATTTTGACTTGTCTCGTCACCCTGATCATTTTGATATATATAACCCTATATCTAACTCCTTTAATTTTATGACTTACAAACAACCGTTATGTGAACAAAACTATAATACTCTCTTAGCAACTTTTGTTGCGAGAGTATAAAAATATTCAAGATGAACCAGCCTTTTATCTGTCGTTGTCGTTGATGTTCAAAAACGAAAATGGAACATTGAAATACAGCATATGACATCTAGTTTTATTGCTGCTTAAAATTTGCTCAAATATCTTTAATTTGATATCAATATTATGAGACTGAAATTCTATTATTAATCAATGAAAAGTACAATTTTTAACAGTTGGCAACACTTTTCAAAAATAGCATTCATAAAAAATATTTTTTGTTACTTTAATATTATAGTATTTATTGCCCAAGAGCCTTCAAATCAAATTATATACATTTTTTGAATAAGTATCGACCTTCAAATGCTGTTACGCTAACTCATACCAGTAATAAACAGAACACTTAATACATTACTGAAAAAATGCTCAAATCTGCTCAACAATACACGGCGAACGTGACGGAATTCCGTTTCGTTATACAATTTCGTTGCAGTCGAAAAAACTTTCACTCCAAAAATGATCAAATGTTAAAGAAAGGCATTAAATTTCTTATAAAAAATTCTGGAAAATATATTTTTACTTACTAATCTCTATATTATATATTCTAAAGATTGTTTGATAAAAGAAAATTACAAATAAATATCTTCCAGAGTCAACTATAGTACTTAATGTCAAATTGAAAAGTGTTACCAACAATATTTTAACTTCCATAACAAAAATAAGCAGGTGAAGATTCCTCATCACATTACAATACTTGCCCCAACATGTCGCCGACACACCCAAATCATTTTATGACCCAAAAATAAATATAATCTTATCAATGCAAATCTTATATAATCTTACGAAGGAGACTTTTGTTGACTTTACAAGCGTAACGAGTAATCAATTATATCAAATTAATTTGCATGTCTTTAAGTTTGTAATAAAAAAATGCCTGACACCGATTTATCAGCCAACCAAAGGCAACAGTTAAACCGACAACACCAAAATCTTACATATATATGTTTATGGGCGCTTCAATTTAACCGCGAACCGCAAATATGCAGCCGCCAGAAATAATAACAACTGCGGTAACAATCTCAGCACGTCAATCAGAAGCTGTGACCAAATCAAGCATTGGCGTAACCACCTCCGTAACTAAAATGTCTTCATATGTGTGTATGCATACACAGATGCGACTCGCCCTCAAAATGCACGCGCTGACAACAACAACAAGAGCAACACTTGAGTCTTACAAATGCACTCAAGAATGAAAGAATTGTTCAAATTGAAAGGCGAGTAATCGCAACACCTACACCTTTTAATTCGCAATGGTAGATTTGCAGATTTAAGTAGACACTGTTTGCAGTTAGCCAAACTCACATGCGAGCTCATACCAACAAATAGCACATACACACACGCAAAAAAAAACACCAAAAATATGCATTGTTGCACACCTCTGGGTATAGTTGTTGTTGTTGTTGTTGCTGTTGTTTTTGCATCAGTCTCTCATTGCTGCTGTCTTTTGATTGCTGTTGGCTGATGGCTGGCTGTTGGCGGCGACTGATGGCCATTTTCGCTGATTCAATTCAGTGTCTGACTATGCGTCTAACTGCCTGCTTCGCGTTGGCTAGCAGTTTGGCTGGCTGCCTAACTGGCTGGGGAGGTGTGGAGTCGAGTGAGTCACCAGAAAAAATTAGTCACAGACAAAACGACGAATGTTATCTGCATTTTTTTTCTCAAATTTCGCTTTTGTTTTTCTTGCAGTTTTTTATAGTTTTTTTTCTGCAGCACCTTCACCAGCTTCAAAAACAAGTCAGCAGCTGAAATGGCACAGTCAAATGCAGCAAAATAACAAAAAAAACAACAAATATCGCAATTTTATACAATCGAATAGTTGTTCATATAATTATGTGCGAATGAGGGCTTCATAATGTACCCAGTAGTAAAACTAAAGCAACCAGTTCCTTCAACACTTTGTTAAACACAATCAACTTTGTTAAGCTTTATAAAGCTCTCTATCTTCACAATGAGCCAGTGAGAAGCTTTCGTTTCGATATTCGGTCACAAGTAATCTCTCAAATTTTACACTCTCTCTTTCTTTCTCTCTGTACAACCCTTTAGATGTATTAAAATTCTCAGATCAGCAGATCTTGATTTTGCTTCAATCAAATGTCTATAATTTTTAATAAAATTAAGAGCCATTTTTCGAAATATGTAAGGACATTAATCTCTTAAATATTCTAAGTTCTTCCAGGTTTTGTGATTTTAAAAATGACCAGCAAGCGAGTTAAAAGCATTTATTCATGGTGAAAATAGAAAAGAGGATTTTGAGAGCAAGAATGTAAACAGAATAGATTTAAAAATCGTAAAGAAAATAACATCCACACCCTCATATGAATCTTTTGTATCTATTTGGAGTCTCAAAACTGTTGTTAAACATCGGAAACCCAATAAAAATATTGAGATAAATCTGTAGTGTGTATGTTTCATTCTCGCTCAATCTTTATAGAACACTGTAGATATGTTTTGGAGTTTAGTATGAGTTCAATTCTATGCGTAGTACCTCTGAGTATAGGAGAATTCAAGGAAATTCTATTAAGTTCTCTGAAATTTTGGCTTAATTTCAAAATGTTGATTGGAAATGCTATTAAAAAGTCTATAACAATAATAAAACTGTACAAATATGTCAGGTTTCTTTGGAGAAGAACATTCATCCGTCAAAGAAAAACTATACCATACAGAGGAGAAATATAAAATTCGACGTGAGATCACTGAGCTTCTAAAATTTGAAGTGTGCTTCGTATTCCACCCAAGAAAAAAGATCTCTGAACATCAAATACATACTGTGGTAATGGAAAGCAAGTACTGCCACTTGAATATGAACTGAGCCCAGTACATAGCCAAATCGGACTAGCTTCAAGTCAGCGCATAAACCATAACTTTCTCTACACTGTTTTTACAGTGCACCTTATATGTATGTATGTATGTTTATCTGCACAAATGTGAGTAACAACAACGATAACAATGCCAGTATAAATGCCGCCAACAAATGTAAATAATTTTATATATTTATTTGTTGTTGTTGTGTGCATGAACCACTGACTCGCTTGATTCAATAATATTTTATCTACAAAAACATGTGGTTGTTGTAGATGCTGCACAATCGGCAACATGTGTATATATATATTTAATGAAAAATCATATGGAATATTGTATCTATTTAGCGCGAGATGATGTAATGAATATTTGTAATTATTTGATAATATCACCACAGAATGACCTTGTTTGCTTTATTTACACGAATGATGTACGCACAACCAGTTAAAAGGTGGAAAATATGTTTAAATTCTGACTAAAAATAATATTTACTTAAAAAATAAGACATACAAGAGTACACCCAACCTAGTCGTAGAGTCTTGAAGACTCCTTGTGAATTCGTAATTTTGTTGCTGGAATCGCATATTTAAATTTTATTTATTTATTTATTAAATATATGTTTTTTTCATTCATTTTTCAACAATCAACTGCTTTTTCACGAGAATCGTTCCTTGCATGAGTTGGATTCTCGGGAATATCGGGAAATGACGGTGCGTTAAACTGACTTAAATGACCGAATGCGCACGCTACGTGCGAGAGCGAGGCGTGATGTATGAATGGGTTTTTAATTTATGCAGCAAGTGCTGACTTTGTCTGCATATTTATCATACGTTTGGTGCTTTTATGTTCCTTTTCCAGTTTTTATAGTTAATATTTTATTTCATATTTATTTATGAATGTTAATGAAGGTTTTTATGATGTTTGTAAATATATGCGTGTGTGTGTACTGTACAATATTTAAGAATTTGTTAAGTATATTTACATGTTCACGCATTTCTTCAAGATTTCTTGGTTACTTATTTATTTAAATCTTTTTTGAGATTGTGATTATAAAGCGCCTACTTGCATTCGTGGAATTTATTGCAATTATGCACTTGCTTGTTGACGCAATGTAGACGCATATGAAGAAGTCTGCTGATAATAGGAATATACCCAGAAAAAATTTTAATGCTCTTTTTCTAAAGGGTGATTTTTTAAGAGCTTGATAACTTTTTTAAAAAAAAAAACGCATAAAATTTGCAAAATCTCATCGGTTCTTTATTTGAAACGTTAGATTGGTTCATGACATTTACTTTTTGAAGATAATTTCATTTAAATGTTGACCGCGGCTGCGTCTTAGGTGGTCCATTCGGAAAGTCCAATTTTGGGCAACTTTTTCGAGCATTTCGGCCGGAATAGCCCGAATTTCTTCGGAAATGTTGTCTTCCAAAGCTGGAATAGTTGCTGGCTTATTTCTGTAGACTTTAGACTTGACGTAGCCCCACAAAAAATAGTCTAAAGGCGTTAAATCGCATGATCTTGGTGGCCAACTTACGGGTCCATTTCTTGAGATGAATTGTTCTCCGAAGTTTTCCCTCAAAATGGCCATAGAATCGCGAGCTGTGTGGCATGTAGCGCCATCTTGTTGAAACCACATGTCAACCAAGTTCAGTTCTTCCATTTTTGGCAACAAAAAGTTTGTTAGCATCGAACGATAGCGATCGCCATTCACCGTAACGTTGCGTCCAACAGCATCTTTGAAAAAATACGGTCCAATGATTCCACCAGCGTACAAACCACACCAAACAGTGCATTTTTCGGGATGCATGGGCAGTTCTTGAACGGCTTCTGGTTGCTCTTCACCCCAAATGCGGCAATTTTGCTTATTTACGTAGCCATTCAACCAGAAATGAGCCTCATCGCTGAACAAAATTTGTCGATTTGTCGATTTTTCGATTTGTCGAACCGAACACTGATTTTGGTAATAAAATTCAATGATTTGCAAGCGTTGCTCGTTAGTAATGATGAAATGTCAAATCATACTGAGCATCTTTCTCTTTGACACCATGTCTGAAATCCCACGTGATCTGTCAAATACTAATGCATGAAAATCCTAACCTCAAAAAAATCACCCGTTATATGAAGCCACGACAATCGGATATACATAATCGAAACAGTCCCGTGGCTTTAAATGGTCAAGGAGTGTGGATTCGATAGAATAAAAATTTTTAAGAAATGTTTACTATGCAACGAGTAAACATATTATACATATATTTAAAGACCAAAAACAACAGTCCAATCGGCGAAAGTTTGGCTCTTTGCGTACTAAAAGTACCCATGAAAGAGCAGGACAAGATCGCATTGCAGGAAATACAACTTGAAAATAACGACAGTTACAACTAAAATATACGATCCAAAACATAAATTAATGAATTTCATTGAAGACTGGGTCACATCTGTCCCATTAGGTTTACTCTATAATAAATTGTAAAAACTATCCCTCCATGGATGGTACAAGAATAGTAACCCTTTGGGGATAGGTATCGAAAGGTAGGAAACTCCTTCTTTCCCTTTTTACCAATCAATCACCAAAAATAGTTGTAATTTCTTTTAAGGATCCACCGGGACTCCCTAAAAATCTCAGCTTCTCAGTTCAATTTATACTTATATTCTTCAAGCATTATACATAAATCATAAAACCTATTTTCTAGGAGTTCCACAGGTGTCATTCTGATTTCTACGGATCTTATGGAAGGAACATAAAAAAAGTTCATTTATTTTATTTTATTATTATATAATATATTTACACATAACCGCAACTACACGCAACACCTTAAATATACATATATACGGATGGCTCCAAAATGAATGAGGGAGTAGATGCAGGGATATACTGTCCGGAATTAGGCATAAAATAATCGTTCAATCTTCCGAACCACTGCAGTATATTTCAAGCAGAGGTATTTGCTATTGGGAAGGCAGCAGAGCTAGCCTCCAACGCACAAGTCCAATACTCTAAAATTAACGTCTACGTAGACAGCCAAGCAGCAATCGTTTCGAATATGGGCCAAAAGAGTCTTGGCCAGTGGCCAGGAATATGAGGCTATACTTTAACTAAGTGACAGACCATAAAGGCATCGCGGACAACGAAATCGTAGGTGGAATTGCCAAGAGTAGTGTACAGCTGTCACCCCGAGACATCGTTTCAGGTATTTAGTTGCCCCACAATACGATAAGTTAGAGAAGATATCGTTAGTGAAGCCTCATAAACTATTAAAATTCACGTCAGGCGCTGGCATCCTAAACGATGACTACTATTCAGGGAAGGCACTCCATTCTGGTATCGCAAAGGACCATAACTGCTCTATGCGTGGCCTGCAGGCCTGCCAGACCAACCTAACCTAATCTAACCTATTTACACATTATCGACGAATTTAGCTCAATGTCGGGGTTTATTCGCTCCCGAACTTTAGAATCATTGATAATTGATTAATAACACTAACTGGTGACCACGAGGTCGAAAATGGTCCGCAAAAGACTTTTTATTATAGGATATCTCCTAACAGACACCCCACCTCATCCCGAAGTTAAGTAGCGGAAGTGCTGAATACCTTTCTTATGCGGAATGCATGTTATTTGACTCTGGGCTCATGCTGTAACATTTTAGCCGTTTCTTTGAGTTTGTTAGATTCGCTACTCTCTAAAGTTTGGCGCTAACCAAAGAGAAATATAGGCTTCACTGTTTAGCGCTGATGACAAATGCTTCAGCCTTGAAAATTTCCGTTGCCGTTGCTGGAGGAAATAAAGAAATAAGGCGTTGAAAAGATTGAAGACAATCAAATCGTTTTCAACTCCAGGAAGAAATAAAACAGGAAACCGGATGTTTTTCATACCTTTAGAACATCTTAATTAGAAAGAAATTGCAAAATATTCTTTAAAAATTTTAAGAAAACGGAATGTTGCGATATAACTTATTTTTTAACTTCCCATGAATTTGCGTGTAAGTTATAAATTTCCATTTGTAAATTTTCTTTGTTTTTGGTAACATTAAAGGCGAAATGCCGACAGTTTACTGCGTCAAAATATTGACCATTGAAGGTATTTGTGGTACTCACACACATACATATACATATGTATATGTAAATATATATTGAAGTTAATTATTTACTTTGTTTATTTTTTTGTTACAGATTAAACATACATACATACTTATATATTAATGTATTGTTTTTTTACTAAATTTAATCAAAACTCATAAAAGCTCGCAGTACATTCAACTTTTTAATTATATTTATTTGCCGTTCTTTCTTTAATTTTATTGTAAACATCTGCACATTTAATTTTCAATGCTCATATAAATATATGTACATACACAAGAGAACCAGAGACAAAATGACTAACTAAACATATGTGATAATATGGTCATAAAATAGAAAAGTTAAGTGTCAAACTTGATTGTTGAAAAACAACAAAAAACCCAAAAAAGAAAAAGACGAAAATTTCGCAGTAAACAATTCAAGGAAATCAAGAAACTCACGTCTACGAAAATATTTCACTTTAATTCACAACAATTCGCACTGTAATTGAATCACTCGATGGCAAAGAGTTTGCGAAAGAATACGCGCTGTTGAAGTCAGGCCGAGCAGCGGCGCAGAAAACCCCATCACTCTATACTGTGTGTGAATCATATTCACAGATCTACATGGAACACTACAGACACATACATATATATGCACGCACACACTCAGTAAGCATTTACGGTACAGCCTGCAGTGCAAGCGCAGCACTTTGACCTTTGCCGTTTGCTTGTGGCACATTTCTTCTAAATTTATATAAATACAATAACAAAGTTCTTTGATTTTTATTGTTGTTGTTGTTTCGTTTTGTTGTGCGACAAATCTCGCGATTTTTTTGCTCTGGTCAATTAATTTATTTCATTTAAGTGATTTTCTGCTTACTGCTTGCAAATGTTGCTACACATTTACACACATACAGTTGTACATTCAAATGTGAGTATGTATTTGTATGTGTTTGTTCTTGTGTGTTCATTGCTAATAATCATTTGAATTTCTGTCCTTTGTTTTGCTGTTAATTGTGTTGTCATATTTTGGCAGATTTATTTATGCTTTTAATATTTGGCGACAACTTGGCTCACAGCCAGAGTATTTGTATTTGCTTGTGGTTGTTGTTTTTTTATAATTATAGATACATGAATTTGTTTTTGTACAATTATAAATAAATGTAAGAGTGTTGCAAAGCCACCTGTTTCGCTTCGATGAGGTTAAGTAGAATAAAAATAAATATGTAGGTGGTTATATCTATATGCTTAAATATCTATTTATGCAAACTCATAGTATATAGTACCACATTTAAATTCGCTTTAATTTTTATCTATTCTATATAGAAAATATCATACCAAATTTAGTTCCAATAAAAATTTTAAAACACTTATATTATATAGAAATACACAGTACTACGAATATTGCATCAATATTTAAAAGCATTACTCAATTACTTATTTCATTATCACCTAATTTGCCATAGTAATCATTGTTTGAGGAAATTACGACTTCTAAAAGCCTACCAAATACTCAGTCTCGCCTCTGACACTGTCATCAATATCACTCAAATCTTTTCAGAAATTATTTATTAATTAAGTAATGATTACTAGAGATGGGGAAGAGGTTCGAAAATATTCTTAAGAGTTGAAGAAAAATATTTGATTAATATATAACATTTAAATTATCTGAATTGTTCTCAAAGTATAAGATGGTTCAGAACATTCTATGATATATGTATTTTTTTCCGACAAAATTCCGCCTCTTCTTATACATCATCTATTACTCATAAAGCCACTCTCCTCCATTATACTCTCGCCACAAATTTGCTAAGAGAGTACAATAACGGTTGTTTGTAACACCCAAAACTAAACGAGTTAGCTACATCACATATACATATACCAAAGTGATCAGGGTAAAAAGTGAAGTTCAAATCCGGATGTCGGTCTGTCCGTCCGTCTGTTCAAGCTGTAACTTGAGTAAAAATGAAGATATCTTGATGAAACTCGGTTTTTGGTTTCTTGGCACCATAGGAAGATTACTTTCGAAGATGGGCGAAATCGGAGCACTGCCACGCCCACAAAATGGCGAAAACCGAAAACACATAAAGTGCCATAACTAAGCCATAAATAAAGCTATGGAAATAAAATTTTGTACAAAGGATCGCACTATGAAGGGGCATATATATCGTAACAGAAATTTGCATTAATACTGCACTTATAGTGTGGCTTCGCTCTTCTAAAAATCGTCGAAATCGGACCATAAGTTTTCAAGGCCCCATATATCGAACACGAGGACCTCAGTGCTTCCAATTTTTTTCGCCGAAAATATAGGTAAGCCTCTCAGCTATTTCAAAGAAATTCAGAGAGAATATCTTTCTTTTAATAATATGTCTCCGTGCCTAAAATACGTGAAATCGGGTCATAACTTCACCTAACTCCCATATACCTAATATTAGGGTTTCCAAATTTCAATGGTCTTTATACCATATATATGACGAATATGAGGGTCAAATTTTGTGTTATTAATATAAATAAAGTTAAATAAATAATTTGCGAAAGTATAAAATGTTCGGTTACACCCGAACTTAGCCCTTCCTTACTTGTTTTCCAATATTATTAGTCACGTTCCTCTCACGCATCCTATACTGCAACCTTTACTAAATTTGCTCTGGTCTATTACCAAAACAAATCGCTAGAGGTCAAGGCGCTCAGCAGGGTCAATCTTTCCCTAGTCATAGGAGTTCTAACTGGCCATTGTTCATCGGGATTCACGCGATCAAACTAAAAATGTTACCGAATGCTAGAAGCTGCTTGGAAGAGGATGAGGTAGAATCTTACCATCATTTGGAATGCCCCGCCTTTGCGAAATTTAGACAAATGTTCCTTGGATCTCACTTTTTGTGGGAATCCTCGTTAATTAGCGGATATAGAAGTAAAAAAATTCTGCACATTTGTGGTAAGTATGTTCTAGGCGCTAGGTTGAATTTTATGGCATCACAAAGGACTCATTTTAATAGTCTAAGTTTAAGGAAACAGCCTTCCTACCTAACCTCACCAACCAAAAAATTTACATTTGAAAGCAACAATAAAGTTATACATACAGTTGAAATGAATACAGTATGGATAATTCATAAATATTTTATGTCCGCTGTAACCTCTATTTTATTATATCAATCTATTGACCAATATATACCAAGATTGTTCGATTCATTACTTTTCGAGGTATGTCGTATTGTAGAGCAGCTAGTTTCGTGGGATGAAGAGGTAGGCATTCTGATCAAAATTGAATTGAAGTAAATTACTTATTGTCTCTAATTTTTCTTTTCAGAATTTTTACTCTTTTGGACTGTTTGACAATAGTTTTGGAAATTTATTAACATTCAATATAAGTGGAATTCGAACTAATAATATTTCATATAAATCATTAGCAAAATAAATTGGGTAGATCTATAAATCATTTTAAATAATATTAAACTTATACGATTATTCGAACGTTTCATTCACGTAACTTACTTTTATTTCCATTAAAGAATTCAAATTGGTATCTTTAATGAAGGAGTAAGTCTTGTGTAAACTCGATTAATCGAACAATTTATCGGTTAATTATTACTGAATTGTACTGATCAAATATCGAAAGTTTTAAAATAATTAAAAAAACATAATACAATTCTTCACTCACCACATTTCGTTCATAAACAGCCGGTGGTTGTGTCGCGCTTCCATTTCCATAATTATCCCATTCATCCCTAATTACAGAAATGAAAATGTATAAATAAATATGGAAACCAAAATAAAACGAAAAAAATAATAAACTCGCATTCATACACATACAAAGAAGCTTCTCACCACACACACACTTAGTCTTCAATGCTCGATCGCTACTCACCTCTCCATGCGTTGAATGACCGGCATTTGTGCGGTGCTATCATGTATGCGCACTTGATCGGGTGTGATCTCCTCTATGAAGAGATTACGATTCGCCGGCACTGTAGCAAAGCTATTGCTGCCATCCAAGAAGATCGGACTTAATGGACGACACGAACCACCTAAAAGCTCGTCAATGTTCTGGTGACGTGAAATGAAGAGCTTTTCACCATACATACTCCTACCATATGGGGTGTAGTAATCAGCTGCTTGTTGCGTTTGCTGTTGTTGTAATTGTTGTTGTTGCGGTGGCTGTTGATAGTAAGGTGGTTGTGTTGGGTTTTGTGATGCTGCCGCCGCCGCTGCCGCTGTTGTGTTCGACGGCTGCTGCGCGTATTGGGGCTGATAGTAGTGATTCACTTGAACTTTCGACATTGGAATGTTATCGTAAGGGGATTTGCACTGATTTAGATTGCGCGTTGGTGTTTGTTTGAGTGGCAGCTGTTGTGGCATTTCTTGCTCAAGGTCGACGGGGCTGGCACATTGTCCCAGCGGTGGTGGTCGCTCTGAATATTCGAAATTGAATGAATTACTTAGTTCGGTGCCAAAAGATTGTTGTTGCGCCCCAGTTATCTGTCCGTTATTGATACGTTGCACTTCTGTATCGGCGCGATCTACTCTATCTTCACCGAGCGCCGCTTCATCCCCATTTTGTACCTTACCATTTGGCGTGTGTGTCACTTGCTCTTCGTCGTCTTGCAGCCACCAGGCTTTTTCCGTGGAATCACTACGGTAGGGACGTGCTCGCACCGGTGCATATGCTTCCTCCGCCTGCTCGTCGTTATTTTGCCACCACAGCGTTTCGTTGGACTTATCGCGCACTAAATTTGCATTTGTCTGTTGTCTTTGTGTTTCTTTGTTATTTGCCTCATCCTCATCATTTTGTTGCCACCAGGCTTTCTCGCCCGACTCCACACGTCGCACAGTGAACTGTTTCTTCATGGGTCCAGACATCCACCAGCGTTTGTCGTCACCTGCATTAGCGCTGCCGCTGCTAGTTGAACGCTCTACGGTCTGCGATTTACGCGCCGGTAGCTTTATGGTGGCCTCAACGATCGGTTCTTCCTCAACATGCTTTTGTTCCTTATCGACTTCACTCAGCCACCAAGGTCGCTCGCCGGACTCTACGCGGCAAATCTTCAATTGTATTGTGCCATTCTGTTTCGTCGCACTATTCGATTTCTCCAGCCGTCCGTTACTATTGCTATCGGCTTTACTATTTTCATTCGAGTCACCCCACCAGGGCTTTTCGGGCGTGCAGTGACTTCTTGCGATTTGTTTACTTTCACCATTCACTTTATAATACGGCGCACTTGTGCGATCGTCACTATAATTCGTCTCATTTTGATCATTTTCATTATGCGCTTCCGCCGCACAACTCTCCTCCTGTTCATCGTTATTGTCACTCGTCCACCAGCTGTACTTTGCCTGCGATGATGAATTGTGCGGCTCATTATAGCTTTGCGTATCCGAATTGTTGGTCAACGATTGTGTGGGCGCTGTAGTGGCTTCACTGTGGTCTTCCTCTTCCTGATTCAATGTTTTCAAATCAACATCGGCCAAAGTGTCATCATCGTCGTTGCGTAACCACCAGGCAGTCTCGCCCGAATCGATGTGTCTCAACTTGAAGCGCATATCGTCTTTCTGGTGATAACCCAAAGCAGATGCTGTATCTATTTGTCGACTCGTATCTTGCCACCAACTCGATTCGTCTTGCTCCTCCGCAGACGTAGTGGCCGTAGTTGTGTAGGAATCTGTTACCGGTTCACTGGTGATCGCCGCCGTTTCGGTGACTGTTGTTTCGTGTGGGAAGTGTGTACTACTTGATTTCGTTGTTGTAGACTTGCTACAATCTTGGGTTGCGTTGCTATATTTCGTTAGACTCTGCGGACTTCTCGCCGTTGTCTTATCCTCTAGGCTATCGAGGCTCGTATCGTCGCAATTTCGCTTGGACTTCGTAGAGTTTGGTTCTAAATCAGCTACTTTTATTGCTCTTGCTGATACTGCTTCCGTACGTGCAGGATCAGTCGTTGTCGTTGTCGTTGTGGTCGCGTTATTCGTTGGCGATGTATTCGATTTGGTTGTTGCCGTAAGACTGCTACCAATTAGCTGACCCGTCTCTGAATCGCCCCCCGAATTCTCGGAGCTTTCAATGAAAATCGGTTCGCTATTTGCATCGCTCTGACGAGCAGCAAAAAAATTCGACACAGACGACAATTTCTGCAATCGGTTAGTGGTCTTCTCTTGCGAGCTGGCGAGTGGCGATCTCGAATTTGTGCGCGATGATTCAGCCGCCGCTACCGCCGACGTATCATTTGTACTTGGCAGCGCTGGTGGTTGCTGTGCTGCCTTGCTATTTTCATTTGTTTTTCGCTTCGACGACGAATCATTAGAATCACCTGTGCTGGTTGTCGCACACTTTGTCACAGTCGAATTATTGGCTGTGTGATCTTTATTGTGGGTGTTGAGATTCTTCTTCTTGCCTTGCTTCTTGTTTGTTTTTCTTTGTTCGCTAGAGCTCTCCGCGCCGCTCGATGACGAGGCAGTGGTTGTTGAGCTTGTCGAGCTGCTCGAAGTAGTAGAGGACGTTGAAGGTGTGCACGATTTGTGTGAACTATTTTTCAAATTATTATTGCTGTTGTGACGACTCAATGATGACGAGGATGTTTTTTTGGCATGACAACGTGGTCGTGTCTTGCTCTCACCTGTCGTACTGCTACGTCTACTCGAGGCGGCCGACACATTGCTCACCTCTGAACCAGCACTCGGCGAACGTTCTTTGCGCTGTGCCAAACCATTTGCCAAATCGTTGTGTGCTTGTTGTACTGGATCTGAATCCGTCCCACTACTGGGTGTACGTGACTTACGTGGACGGTCAGTGGGTCCGACATTCAAAGCGGACTTTCGAAAGTCTTTATTCGGTAGCTTTGTTGGTGCGTGCGTACTACCAGAGCTACTTTTAGTAGGCGACTCAGCCTTCGGTGCCGCAGGTGGTTTATTTGCATTTGTAGTGGCAGTGAGATTTTCGACGGAAGACTGTCTGGAGCTGATGCGCACGACTTTTGGCGGTGATAATTTGGATTTGCTGCTCGTGTTCGAGCGTGTACCTTTACTAGTAGTCGCTGCTGTTGTATCTTTCTTCTCTGCGCTGGTTGTACTGGCAGTGTTTGAAGCAGATGACTTCGAGACGGTCGACAGCGGGCTGGTACTGTAACGTAAATTCGTCGATGAATAACGACTTTCCGTATGCGGACTGTAAGATGGCACTCGACTACTCAAACCGAAACGTGAATAACGTGTGGAATCATCGAGTCGGTCAGATTGTATTTCCTTCTCTAAAGTCTTACGCTTACGTGTCGAACGTTGTATAGTCTTTTCAATTGTTTTTGCAATGTCAATGCGTCGTGTTCTTTGTACTGTTGTTGCGCTGCCGGGTGGCGTCGGCGATGTGGCTCGGGTAACCACTGAAACAGCCACAAACTTTTCCTCTTCCTCCTCTTCTTCGCTACTACTCTCACTTTCACTCTTTTCCACCACTGTGGGCGGCTGCGCCGGTTGCTCTTCTTCTTCGATCTCCTTTTCGTTGGACTTTCTCGCTGCGGTTTCCCGCGCACGACTTACCGAACGTGCATGAAAGTCACTGGCAGTTAAATACGAAATAGATTTATCTGGCGGCATTGTAGGCGTCACAGTGGATGCCCGTCCACCAGTACCGCTACCATACCGCGAATTATAACTACTACTACTAGTGGATTTTGGTGTGGACATGCGATACGAATTGAGACCACCATAACCAATCTTACAACTAGTGTCGACTACAGGACTAGGATCTCTGGATTTGCCACGTAGCGTCCGCGAAACTGGACTTGGCTCCCGACTGCGCATACGGTTTGTAATTTCGAGTGCAGCCGGACTTGGTTCGCGTGATGAGCCATATTTATTGAGGCTGCCAGTGGTTGATGTTGTATAGCGCTTAAGTTGACTAGATTTTGTGCCATTGAGATCGGCAGTAGAGTCCACCACCGGTGTAGTGCGACTCGATATACTTGGTGTGTAGCGGCTGGTGTATGAAGGTGTCTGCAGGCTTGAAGGTGGGTCGCGTTTTACACGGTATGTGCCGCCAGAAAACGATGGACGATATGTGCTGGGCGAAGTGAGTGATGTGTAGCGTGAACTACCAATATCATCTCGGGAGGAGTACTGAAAGTGTAATTATATGAAGGATTAGTAGTTATTTTGGGTAAGAAATGAGATATATTGATTTGTTAAGATACTAAATCAAATAAATTAGGAAGCATGCCTCTTCTTAAGATTGCAAACTTGCTACTGAAAAGCGTTTACTGGCAAGTTTGGTGCGTTACATCAAATGAATCTACTTCCCTCGAAGAATATGAAGGGATGCGTCCCTAAAGAGTGAAATGATTGATTCTATTCCATTTATAACAAGGCGCATATCATAGGGGTATCATAATGCAAAAGCCAAACCGATCAGAAAAAATATGTTGAGCATTCGATTTGAATATCAATTAGCTTAGGAACAGAAAACTAGGAGGTTGCCACCTGCGTAAAAACTATAAATTAAAAATGTTGATGAAAAAATATTTAAACTGAATAGATTTAGAAAAGCTTAAAGCAGTTATTCAATTATATATAGAAATAAATTTTAAAACAAAAAGTTATAAGGTTGCCACCTGTTTGAAATTTTTGAGGTAAAATGTTGTCAAAATTTAAAAAATATGTATATAGAAACGAATACGGTTAAGAAACTCTAAAATGTAAAATATTTTTTAGGAGAGTTGCCACCTGTCTACATTGTTTTATTAACATGTATTTATGTATGTATTTATATAACAAGTGAAATAACTAATTACGAGTAAAAAAGAATTTGAAATAAAAAAAATTGAGGGTGTTGCCACATGTTTGAAAATATGCATTGCAAAACAAACAGATTTACGAACGAATTGTGATGAGATATCTTATAAAAGGTATATAATTAATACTACTTACCGCACTGGATCCGCTCGGCTTATATGATGACCCCAAACTGGTTTTCCAAGGCGTCTGTAAAACGAAAGAAAACATATTAAATATATGCACAGATGAAATGAAATGAAATTAATAAATTCTATGTTGCGGCTTCCAAGAATGCACACAGTCAACGCGTACGCATGCCAATGTCTAAATTAATGAGAAAAATCTGTTAAAATGCCGACCTGCCACACAAAGAAATCACGCATGCCGCTCCACAATTGCGCCATAAATAATAATTAATGGTATGTTCACTATGACATGAAATCAATTAAACACTTGACGAACAAACATGCCACAAAAGGCGCCCTATATACATACATAAGTGCATATTAGTTTGTATGCATGTGTGTCTGTGCATAAACATGGCAATACCACAACATGCAACATATTGCGCTGCAGCAAGTTGCAGGGAAGTTTTTACTGCCAACAAAGGCAGAATCAAGTACATAAGAGCCATTCGAAGATTTCTACAAAGGCCCTTAAGCATAGATAAACATATACATACATATACCACCATTGCATTGTTGTATTCGCCAAAAATATTTAAATTACTCCGTGCGAGCTAACGGTAAAAGGCAAAAAAGGTAAAATGGCTTTCCACATTCTTGGGCACTCTCGTCATTTATTTGTTTGTGGGTATTTTCCAAATTTAGTACATACATATCTACACAAAACCATAGCAAGGAGGATCTATATAGTTCATTTATGCTCGTATATATGTGTGTGATTGTATGTCTGTTAATGCTTTACGAACGCTTTCTTTGTCGACTCCACGCCATTAAATGTACTCGTTGTCGGTACGGTGTTTTACCTCAGTGCGGTTTTCAATTAATTTCGGATGTGTAAACAGATTCATTTCGATTATTTCAACATCTGCGAGATTATAATTGGCACTGACTTCACTTCGAGTGTGCGGACAGATCAGCATAAAGATTCAGCGGAACGAAAATAGAGATGTACATTAGGGTGGGACAATTTTTTGTAATACGGATTTTACTGAATTTTTTAGAATGAATTATAAGGAGTAAAAGGGTTTGAAATAATTCTAATTCAATCTCGATTGATTGTTTTTTACAAGAAATAATGCAACATTTGGACTCTTCAAACCCGTGCTATTTGAAATTTTACTATTATCTTTTTTTTTTGAATAGACCACATATAAGAAGTTTGAATATGGTGGTACATTGAATAAAAGTCAAATATTACCCAGAGAACGATGTAAAAATTAAAAATTATTAAAAATTCTTATTTTCTTCCTATATAACCCATTTTTGTACAAGGTAATACGTACACAAACAATTGTAATACTGAGAAAAAATGTTTTAAGATCTGTTTCCAGAGTTTCTGCTGGCACGGCTAATTTTTTTAATCTCAGCATACAAACTTATATGTACATACACAATACATTATATAAAACAAACTATAAATGTCTGTCTCTCATCGTCTAGAAGTTAGGTGATTTTCAAAGCTATAAAAGGTTGTAAGTTCAATACCTGCCTTAAGGAGATTCAGTCCTAATTTAAAGATAAAAGGGTAGTATCTTTCTTCAATTTCTGCTTAGAAACTGCCATCAAATAGAAACTGGTCCGTATATTACTATCCAGGTTTAGAAATGAACCTTTTTTGTTTGAACGAGTAAATGATTTTTGGAGAATATCCTTGTTCTCTCTTTGGTTTGCTGCATATCCGCAGACATATGGAGATAAAACGGGGCAATTTAACATCCATTTATAACTTTCAATCCCTAAAGATGGGATCATCCATTCTTAACAATCTCGTAAGTCCTTCAGATGATCTTAAATGATCTAAAAAAATCTTTAGGAACGCCTAAGAAGTTGTATTATAGTAATGGTATCACAAGTACCTAATCACTAATCACCTCAGAGGAATACGGATAAGATTCACAAAATTATTTGACCTCCAACTTGATGTTTAAATTTGACTAAGACTTAGCAATATAAACTCATTGCTACGACACTAAAAATCGCTTCCCACAATTTCTTCAGTCGAGTTATTGAAAAATAAGAAACGCCCCACACTAATGCCCAAACACAGTGTACAGATATTTAAAGTATATTTAGATTCTATGCTCACAGCATTGTTACTAGTAAATATATACATGTATGGGTGTCTATTTTGTGCTTGTTGTCAAATGTGCAACATATCTTTACAATCGAAATCGAATTCGAAATAGCAGCATCCACTTGAAAATCTTCGAGCACAAGATAACTCGTAAGCACGACAACTTGTTCCGTCTATTCGTAGAAAAGAACTTTCCACTTTCAAATAAAATGTATTGCATAGTATTTTACATACAGAACAATAAATTCCATAGCAAATTTACAAAAATAGTCCAGCTGAGTCTATTTTTATGTCGGCATGCCATTGAGACGTTGACATTTACCACAACTTACCGATACACAAG
Organism: Zeugodacus cucurbitae; assembly: GCF_028554725.1. Taxonomy (NCBI): domain Eukaryota; kingdom Metazoa; phylum Arthropoda; class Insecta; order Diptera; family Tephritidae; genus Zeugodacus; species Zeugodacus cucurbitae. The sequence goes on from NC_071669.1 coordinate 49,901,599, forward strand.
CGCACCATAGATTTGCGTTTATTTGTTGGTATTTAATTTATTTATTTTTCACATTGCTTGAGTCAGTCATTGCTTTATGTTTTTGTTGCTGGTAGCGCGATTGCAACCAATCCATGGCCTGTCCTCCAGCCCTGTCACTACTGCCGGCGCCCATTTGTGGCATATGGAAGAAATCACTTCCATAACACTTTGGAATTCGCGATTTTTAATTGCTTTAGTGCGGTCGGCTGATTGAAGTGTGTCTGCTGTGTCTTTGTGTTACATATTGTGCAAATTGCATTTTATTATTCTTGTCACATTTTGTTGTTGATGCATGCGATATAAAATAATAAAAGAAATATTTAAGTATGTAAGAAGGGAATGCAAAGAACTGCGTTGCAAATATTTAATTTGAAGATTTAAAGTGTATATGTTTAATGCCATCGACATCTAATATTGATACCAAAATGTTTCTACTCGTGTGGTCCTCTTTGTGAATTCTCGAATTACAGTATATTTGCTCTTCATATTCATAGTCAATCATCATACCCGTCCTGATGTATGGCGCGGAAGCATGGACGATGACCAATAAAGATGAGCACTCCTTAGGAGCGTTCGAGAGAAAAGTCCTCCGAGGCATTCATGACCCGCTATGCGTGAGCGTAGGTGAATACCGGATTCGTTGGAATGACGAGCTATATGAGCTCTTCGGCGATATAAACATAGTGTGGCGCATAAAAATACAGCGGTTACGCTGGCTTGGACATATCGCATCCGAATGAACGGTACCCACTGGTGGCTAACGAAGAAAAAGACGATCGAAACTCAGGTGGAAGGATCAATTGGATATGGACCTGACGAAACGTGAAATCCCCAACTGGCGCCGTCGTGCGCTATGCAGAGACGACTGGCGAAGGCTTTGAACGCAGCCAAAACCGACATCCGGTAGTAGTGCCAATTGATAATGACTCATGATCAATAGTTAGCCGAATTCGCTAAGCATTCATATAAAACTTTGCCAATACCTTTTGATAACTCAACTCTTTTATATTTAAATATTCTATTAATCTAGAATATATGTTCCTCTTCCCTGTGATCTAAATCCTCTTTAAGATTTAATCATTTATAAAAAAGCTTCAATTCCTTCTATGAAAGCTTAAATGAAAGCTTTACTATTACTTGACTTTGCGAAAATATATTTATTTTTAATGAAAATGATTTATTAAACCTAATGTGTTCAAACGGTCCTCAGAACATTGGCAACGGCGAATACCTGGACGAAGCCAAGGAAGGAAGGTTGAGAGCGACCTGGTTACATTTGGGATCTCCAACTGGCGCCGAACAGCGAGGGAAAGTGAGGAGTGGCGCGCTATCATTCATTCGGCTATAACCGGCTAAACGGTTTTCACGCCAATCACATACATACAATGCGTTCAAATTTCAGTAAAGAAAAGAGACTCCACAAATCGTAATTAGGAAGGTGGGCTGATGTGATTAAACCTAACCATTTGAATCCAACTTAGCTCCTAATTTTAGATACATCCGAAGGACATTCTGCACACATTTTCTAAGATAATAGCAAGATCTAGAAGCTGAACACCCAATTGTAGTTTTTGTTTGCCTCGGTTTGGAAGAGGTAATCCTATCGAAGTGATGATCAGGTTTATCAGTTCTGAAAATATTTCTAAATTAAAGATCAAAATAAGTCATGCTCAGTTTGAGTACTATGTATGACGTGAAAAGTGTGGATAGTTTAGAACAACTAAACTTAAACTAAACATGTTTCTTATTATCAAACAGAAATTAAGTAAAATTGCAAAAACTCAAAACAATGGCATATTTAGGTCACAGAACTGAAAGAGCAAGAAATCTAATAGACAGCTTTTCATCTTTATTTGGCCTCTACTAAAAAGTTCGTTGTCTAATGTTGAAATAATACAACGGACGCTTACTAAAATACATTAATAATTAGTACAAGGAGTTTTCGTTGAATTTCTCAATTGAAAATTATATGTAGACATATGTGTTTAAATATATAAATATACATGTATCTCAACTATTACTTCACTGCGCGTATTTATTCAGCTTGTGCTCAATGAATTTAATATTCCACACAACATTTATTTTGCGGCAACTTTTTCGTTTAAATTTTATTTTCATTTTTCTGAAACTTTCAGCTGAGCGTTGAAAGATTTTCGTTTCTTTTTTCTAAAATATTTCTTACGTATTGCAGAATGTAGATTAAGTAATTTTTGGCACATGCCCTCAGACGTATTCGTCTATTTAGTGTAAACATTCGCGCGCCAACTCGTCGAATGCCGTAATTGAAGTCAAAAAATAGAAAAAATCAAGAATAAATGAAGCAATATGTCGGGCATGCAATGCTTGTCTAAGTGCTAACTAATGTTCGAATGTTAGTTTGTATTAAATAAAAATAATATTGTACAATAACAGAAAACAATTTCACACCATGTGAGCTTAAAACGGTTACCCTTAGTACATATGAATGTATATATCAGGATATAAAATTGCATAAACCTATTTATGTGTCGAGTTTTGTTCTAAATGTAAACATCAACGATTTTCGCCTCATTATTACGCTAATCTATGACATAATGAAAAACTTGTGTACGCCGAAAAAAATAATCAATCACTTTGCGGTATAAAATTTTGGTAGTTCATTGAAGAACATGTTTCTTCTTCTTCTGGGTTGAGGCGCCAGCTATTACGAAAGAAATAAATGCAGCATTTGGTTTAATTTAAATGATATTATAGGGTGCCAAAGATAGTTTTTTCTAAGGGACTTATACATGTGATCCGAAATCTAAAAGTATCACTAGTAAAATTTACATGGGTAGATAACTACCACATTATAGATTATTATTGAAATAATACAGCTTCCAAATTATTGTCTTAGTGATCTAATGATCTAAAAATTGGTCTCCCATTATATGAAGTTATGTGAAAAGTTTACTCAATCCACTATTAATTATATTATTACACTATTGGATGTATGTATGTATGTATGTGATTGGCGTGGAAACCGTTTAGCCGGTTATAGCCGAATCGATGATAGCGCGCTACTCCACTTTTTCCCTCGCAGTTCGGCGCCAGTTGGAGAACCTAAGTGTAACCAGGTCGCTCTCCACCTGGTCCCTCCAACGGAGTGGAGGCCTTCCCCTTCATCGGCTTCCTCATGCGGGTACTGCATCGAACACTTTCAGAGCTGGATTGTTTTCGTCCATTCGGACAACATGACGTAGCCGCTGTCTTTTTATTCGCTGAACTATGTCAATGTCGTCGTATAACTCGTACAGCTCATCGTTTCATCGCCTGCGGTATTCGCCGTTGCCAATGTTCTGAGGACCATAAATCGTGCGCAAAAAATTTCTCTCGAAAACTCCTAGTGTCGTCTCATCTGATTTGACATCGTACACGCTTCTCACCATAAGGCAGGACGGGAATGATAAGCGACTTGTAGAATTTGATTTTGGTTCGTCGAGAGAGGACTTTACTTTTCAATTGCCTACTCAATCCAAAGCACCTGTTGGCAAGAATGATTGTGCGTTGGATTTCTAGACTGATATTGTTGGTGTTGTTGATGCTGGTTCACAGGTATATGAAATTATCTACGACTGGGAGCCAAGACTCGAATGCGTTGACTGTTTGCTTGATGACAGGAGATATTTCGTCTTGTCCTCGTTCACCACCAGTCCCATTCGCTTCGCTTCCTTATCCAGCCGGGAAAAAGCAGGACTAACGGCTTTACACTATTACTATATATTATTGACAACGCAAACGTTTGTTCCGAAACTATCGGCATACCATGAGGCCACTTCACAGCAGTCTTTGAAGGATTTTCGACATCAAATCAGTGACTCAACGAATCTGTCCGAGGTGAAAAAGGGGAAGACTATCCTATCGGCCGGAAAGGTGATGCCCATTATATTTTTGGATTCATAAGCTAAAAGCTGCAAAGACTTCTACACAGAATTATTGTGCCGATTCAACGACGAATTGAAGAATCAACCCCAACATGACATTTCAGATAAGTCGTCTATGGTCTTCGCTTCAAATTTTAATTTGAACATTTCTTTTTCTAAAGAAAAGCAAACTGATTTCATATTTAATACACGATCGGATGAAGAAAGTGGAGCCCATACAATATAGAATTTAAATCGTTCAATTTCGTACATTTCCTCGTTTAATTATTTGCGAATGTAGTCGAGTAGATATGCGTATCCCTGTTTTTAATGCGTGATCTAACTGAGACACGACGAACTTTCAATTATAAAATAAAGAGAAGTGAAACTTGTGAAACGTTTTCAGCCAAAAATTTATAGAAGAACATTGTTTTTTTTTTTTAATAATCCACTCCTTTTAATTGATCTCAGCTGTCTGCTTGTAGTAAGAAATGCAGTCTATATTATGCGTTGATTTTATAACTTCCACATAAATAAAATAAAAACCCATATTTCCCATTCTCAGCAAACTTATTCGAAAAATCAGCTCATATTTCCACACACATGCAACTCCCGGCGATTTATAATTATTTACTAGTCACAAAATAAATGTCAGAAGTACTTAACTAAATAGAAATGATCGCCTTGCTTTCGTACTGCCCGCGGCAGTTGCAGCTTTCAACACGCTCTAACAATAGCATTACTGCGCTCGTTGCATCTGCTGCACACTTTATGCGCGTCGCCAACTCAATCAATAAAAGTTGCTCGGAAATTTATTTGGCTTTGCACTATTTTCAGCCTTTCAGCCAACTGCTGCACTTATTTTTAGTGTAATAATTAATTGGAGATTTCCTTAAACTTGAATGCGAGCGGCAAATGTACACGAATTGAGCGTTATAACGCTGCACACATGCTCGTGTAGTCATGAGTATAAATAGGCGCACATGTATTCGAGTAGATGTGTGTGCATGCGTGTGAACTCAGTCACAATGGAGGTCTATTTTCGTTTCGTTTGGAACGACTACCGGTCCAATTCGTACGAACTTTGTTATTACAAGCCTCTTCATCTATTGTTGTTGTAATGTTTGTGTTGTCTATAATTTATGTCTTAGGAGAGCAATTGCAACTAACTTGCAGAAATAATTTTTATATTTTATAAGATGAAGCATTGGTTTTCTGAAAGTCTATACTGTATATAGATAATTTATAAATACTATTTTTATCTTCCTAATTTCGCTACATTTTACTTGGATTCTATTTATTTTGTTCACGTTTTGTTGAGATCTAAAACTGATCGAGTTCTCTCAGCAACAACTGAAATTTAACGAATATTGGTACATAATATTCGCTTGATATTCTTGTATTATGGAATAATTAAATCTGGCGTTGTCCTGGTGGAACACTAACTTTTCCTGCTGGCCAATTCTGGACGCTTCTGGTCGATCGCCTGCTTCAAGCGGTCCAGTTGTTCGCAGTAGATAGTAGAATTAAGCGTCTGGCCATATGAGAGCAGCTCATAATAGATGATCCCCTTCCAATCCCGCCAAAGACACAGCAAAAGCTTTTTCACCGTCAATCCCGGCTTGGCCACTGTTTGGGACGATTCGCCGGCTTACGACCACGACCGTTTTCGCTGGATGTGATCCATTTTTCGTCGCCAGTCACCATCCGCTTCAAAAATGGGTCGAGTTCGTTCCGTTTCAGCAGCATATCGCAGGCGTTGAATCGGTCCAGAAGGTTCTTTTGCGTCAAATCATGCGGCACCCATACATCAAGCTTTTTTGTGTATCCCGCCTTCTGCAGATGGTTTAAAATGGTTTGGTAAGTAACGCCCGTCTCCTGGGCGTTCCACGATGTTTTCCATGATTTGATCGGTATTCGTTGTCACGGGTCTTTCGCCGGTTGGCTTATCCATGGTGTCGTTTTCACCCGCTCTGAATCGGTGAAACCATTCCTCCGCAGTTCGAAGTGATAGAGTACCCTCCCCGAAAAACCATTAATCTCACGGAACGTTTCCCTAGCGGATTTGCCTTTAACGAAGGAAAACTTAAAAAAGCGCGTATTTCGGCGTTAGGGAACTCCATGCTTACACATCTATAACTGTTGAACGCAATATCCAAACTAATCATGCATAACGTCGTTTTGTAGGTTATGTCAAAACCTTTCAAAGATGAATAGTATTGCGATAGACAGATACGAGATCTTTAGCGCTTTATACATAGCCGCGAAATTCAAAAGACAAGGCGGGAGGGAGATGTTTGCCAACCTAATATTATCATCGTGAGGAATGATTGGTTGAGGCAAATATGAATCAAACTGTGTATTATAAGGATATATATATTATATATTATAAGAAGACTGTATATTTTAGGCTTTTAAGAAATCAAGAAAGTAAAAAAAGAATTATGTAAGTGTAATTCAAAAGAAGTAGGCAGAATCGGCTAAGAATCGGGCAAATATGGCCGCTGTCGAAGCCGATGCCGATGCTAAATTTTGTGGCTGATACCGTCCGATGCCGATGCCAAGGCCGATTAATCGGTCGAACTTTAATTGTAATACATATAATTTTTTTTTTACAAAAATTAAGTCTATGAAATATTTTCTCTTTATAATTAGTTTGATTTAACCACTTGAGAAATAATCACTAGACATTACTTCAGCGATTCTATAAAAATGAATCCCTGTTCCATTTTTCGATTCAAATAAATACTGAAATATTTTATTAAGTTAAATTCTGTAATACACTATAAGTAATAAAGTTGAGTTGAGGGGAAACACATATATAATACATCTCAAGTACCCACTCTACACAATATCCGCTAATAAAACTGCATTAAGACTGCATGTTATTGCCCCCATAAAAAAAAATTTCTTTGTTAGAAATGTCTTTATTGTAAAATTATTGCACGCCTTTGTTATTATTATTGTTGTTTTAGTTGCTATTTTTCAATTATTATGGCAACAATTAATGTTTATTTTATTAGCGCTGAAATGTGAAAAATTTGCGCAAATGTTGCACTTGTAATGAGTTCAATTGAATAATGCATGGATAGGGTGTGGTGAGATGGTGAGGACTTTAGCTAGTGCGCCATAAACGAGTGGTTTTCACGACGCCAGCAACAATGTATCTGCTTTGGACTTAGCTCTCCTAAATTGCTATTGCACTCATAAGCTGATGTATTGATGACTCGAGGAAGCAAAACTGCTAATTTGCTAATTATATTGTGCAATAAAGTGCCATTGTAAGAATAAATATTGCTTTGTTTTGATTACTTTAGGTGAATATTATTTTCAATTTGAATTTGAATTGATTCAAAAAACGACTTTCTCGTATTATTTTCCATTTGACAGCTCTAGTAAATTCCGAAGATGCGATGTTACTCATACGACATGTACACCATGTTACTGACATTGATAAAAGGTGTGGAAAGACACGAGTTAAAATCATTTTACTGATATTTTGATATTTTTAATTTTGATATTATTTAATTTTTATATAACATGTATGTTATATGAAAAAATATATTTAACATTTTTCTCTTTGGAATTATTTTTACTTTAAACCCAGAGATTTTCTCATATTAGAAAAATATTTTACGCAGGTTTTTAGGCATTAAAAGCAAAGAGTACTATTTTTCTAGAACATCTGGCTTCTTTATGTCGATTTAACGACGAATTTCGTAGCCTTCAAAAACCAAAAAAAAAGTGTGTCGACACGATCTGTCAGTTTAACTGAAGCAATCACTCTACCACCAAATTGACAGAACCTTGATTTTATCAATTAAAACGAAAACAAAATGTAAATAATCCGCCAAAAAATAAACAAATGAAATACACAACGTTTGCCATACTTAAAGCAAGCAAATGATAGGCACAATGCAAATATTTAAAAGAAAATCAACGTAAAGTAGAAGTGAGGAAAATGGAGCAAGTACATTGTTTTGTTGAAAATTGCGGCGAGCGGTGGCCAAAAATTAAAGAAAAAATACAAAAAACTGAAAAAAAGTCGAAAATTGAGTGGGAGATCTCTAGATATATGTATGCGTGAGATAAGATATACAAAGCAGCTAAACATATATGTATGTACGAGTATGTATGCATGCTAGTATTATAACAAAATGTGTTTACGCAAAAAAAATTTTTTTTTTTAAACAAAAACGAAGAATCAGCGGCACAACAATATCTTTTTAGAAATTTTCAGCCAGCAAATTGTGCCATTAACAAACGTTTGGCGTTGCTCGGTGGCGAGAATACCTGCCGTGATAGGAATACCGGACCAAACGTAGATTATTGCGTATTTATAGATGTATTTCTAAAGCAAACAATAGCCGCCGCTTTGGGGCTGCATGTCGAGCTATTTGTGAAGATCTTCTAACTAAACTATTTGGATAAGAAAATACCAAAGTGAACAGGAAGCAAATTGCAGACCAAAAGCCAAACAGTCAATGGGGAAGGTGGAAATGTGCGTGAATTGCGTGGGGAGAGCGCTTCTATAGCGAATATATGAGAAATTAAAATACTTAGATATGTATGCGTGTGAATTTAAGTTCATAATTTTTGTATTAACTTTATAAATGATGTGCCTTTATATTTTTTATGTGCGAAATATTTACATTTTCTTTTGAAGATTTTTACGTTCAATGTATACTGGGCTTAATTAATCACACGAAGCATAAAATAAATGTTCGGCAAAAATATTTATGTGTGTGGTTTATGTTTTTGCATTAAATTGTTATGTTTTATTGTTTGAGATTTTTTTAACTGATTAAACTATCACAAATGAAATTGTGAGTGAGCAGTGATCAAAGCTCAATAAATATTTACCAACATTGAGACTTAGAGATGAATTGATTTAGAATAGTTTTTATAAATTATTTTACTAACATGTTTCTTAATAATTTTATTGAAAATATTGTAACTATAGTAGTCAAACATTTTTTACATACACCACCAAATCATTATACAGCTGAACGTCCATAACTCAAACTTCCTTAACTCGAAGTTCTCCATAACTCGAACTCTTGAATTGGCAATAGAAGTCAAATTCCATTCCATAAATCGAACTTTTCGACCAGGGCATAATACAAAATTTAAAATTTCGCTATCAAGGAACAATTTTAAAGGAGTCCTTATGTTCGTATAGAGGCGAACAAAAAATATGATTTTATAATTATAGATTTCCTAAATCGTGTAACAAAGGCATGAGATATAGACGTCAAGAGCCAAACAATAACAAACTGCAACAAACAAAATTATAGAATACATGTTTTAACGTATTCAAATAAAACTTTATGCGAAGTAAATAACTAAAACTGTGGGTAAATCTATATTTTACAGCTTTTTGAAAAATTATGGTTTTGTGAAATCTCGAAGTCTCTCTAATTAGAAGTTTTTTTTGTGGATTATGGTTGGTGATTCAAATTAGGGAAGTTCAACTGTATATAAGGCTGTGAACAGAGTCGAAATGAAATTTTGTTCTATTATTAACCATTTAGGCATGGCCACTCAACTGAAAATAATTCGTAGAAAAATGGGTACTAAATAAAAGAAAATTAAAGCAATCCCTTTTTCGAACTTAAGAGAGACTTTGAAGTGAGACAAAATCACTGCAGAATTGGTTATTGATTAAGAAAATAAAGTGGAGTAAGATATGCTATTGTCTTAAAAAAGTATGCAATTTTCTTAATTATTGTTCAAGTGATTTAAAACAACACTTTAAATGATTTCAACTTATATAAAGGGTATTTTTTGTTAGACATGTAAGAGGAAATATAACGCATATAATGCCATGGTCAAGAATGTAGCCTCATTATAAAGATAAGGGTTTACCACTATGTTTTGGCTCCAATAAATTCCAGACAAAAAACATGATTTTGGACCCCTTTTTGCAGCAATTGTGGCCGTATGTCAACAATAAACGTTGTTGTTGAGTATGTCTTTTTCATTTTTAAATGGCAATCCAAATTGAGTTGTTACTTGATTTAAGTAACCACTGTCAAAGATACAACTCCGAACAACCTATTGTGCATTAGTGACGATTATGCTGTTTTTAAATCACTGTGATTTTATATTGCTATTGCGATCACAACAAAAAAAACGACTTTATGAGAATTTGTACTCTACATAATTTTTTTAATTTTTTACATTTTCATATTAATTAATTTTAACAATATCCAAATTTATCTGCAGCTGTAATCACAATTAACCAATTAATAAATTTTTGGTAGATTTAACTGTTTTCGAAATCAAATTATTGAACTGCCATTGCGATTGTAATACACTGCTATTTACAAAAATTGATCGCAGTTGCTATTTGCGATTTTTCAATCACAGTGAAAAAAATCAGCGGTAGTGAAATATCGCTCATCACTATTTTCCATTGAAAACGACATGTCTAAAAACACCCGTTTTAATAATATTTATGACTTCCGAACAAATTTTTATAATAAAAAAAATTGCCAGTAGTTAGGATATTTAAAAATTCAATTAATTAGTACCAGTAAACAGGTTTCATGCAGAAGAGCAAACCCGTTGAAAAAATCAGAACGATAACAAAATGTACATATCAGATATCATTTTGTAATTGAAAGTTATTTTGTTTGAAAATTAAGTTTATTCTGTATGAAACAAATTAGTCGAAAAACTGTTAAAGGTAAAGAGTTTAAAATTTTGAAAAGATCCACTCATCGGTTGATAAAAGTTTGTTTAAATCATTTTATTTCTATTGAAAATTATATATTTATACCGAAGCCAGACAAATTGGAAACTGAAAAGTTTTTTGTATATAAATTAAATTTTGTAGGCAAATAAGCTTTGATAAAATTTTGTTACTTGCACAACTTTGACAATGGTGACAGTGTAAAGATTATATTATATGAGATAGAATACTCGTAGTGTGTATGAGAAATGAAATAATAAATTTTCTTGGTACATAAAAGGACTTGTGGACTTTATGTAAATTTGAAATCAGTTAATTTCATATTTGATTAGTTCATATTAAAAAACCTTTTTTAGTAACACTGCCTATCGAAAATGCATACAAATGGGTCGCAATGTAGTAAATATCAAGGGACGAATATAACATTTTTCTAAATATAATAATTTTGAAGGAGTTTTTCTAAAGCAAAAGAAAAAAATATCCAAAAACGTATTGACTTATAAAGAGTATTTGGCATATGAGATGAGGGAAAACTGTATTGCCATTTACATAAGGGAGTCATTATGCGATGGGCTCAAACAAACTTAAACAACATGTAATAAAGTGATTTTCAGAAATTCGAAGTCGTTTTAAAGATATAGCAGTTAGAATACGAAGCTGTCCGAAGCGCTTAGTTGGCAGCTAGAAACTTTAAGTGCGTTTTTCTCAAACTTTCCACCATCGTATCTCAAAAACGGCTTGACCGAATAACTTGAAATTTGTAGGGTATATTCAGCACATGTAAACGCATGAACGCTCTATTATTATTTAAAAATTTCAAAACATTGTTATTAAAAAAAATTGTCAAATTCACAATATTAGTCCACTTTTTGGTATATTCACTTGATTGTAGTGCGTTCCATTCATTTAATCTTACAGATTATAACGCCGCTAAGGTTTTTTCGTTTTCGAAAAGCCGAAATCGTGGAGGAAGTGCGAGCTCATTTTTCGAGGCGGGGGTATTCAGAACGCTGTAACTCATGTTCAACACAATATTTTTAGCTAAAAATTTATATTTATGCTGTCGAAATATATGTTAATAAAGGATAATGAACTTAAGGATCTATATATTTACTGGCCGTGGAAAAAAAATTCTAAAAAATCACTAAAAACAGGCTGTCACATGGGATGACCACCTTAAAGAATAACTTTTCTCAAAGGCACAATAAATTTCTTTTAGTAAACTAAAATTACCATATTTCTACATTTATATATTATAGCGGTAGTATCATTAAAGATCTTTTTTTTTTGGCCTTTTTTGAAAAAGTTGTCTAAAAAGAAATATTTTGGCTTAAATGACCATCTTTAACACCAACAATGACGTATAGAAAAATTTGTATTAAGTGGCGCATGCCATAGAAATATGTTTGAACTAGATAAATGAAGACGTCAGCAAAAGTGCGAATATTCAAAATCTGACAACTCATAAACCCCACAAACAGCAAAATATCCGGCATAAATTAACACAAAGTACACACAATTGATGTAGAACAGAGCACTCACGCTAAGTATGTGTATAATTTACACACATATTTTCTTTCAAACCGCACACTTTACTTACATAACTGCTGCGGTAGGAAGACATGATTGCGTATTTGGCACAAAGGCCAGCCGTGAACTCGCTGCAAAAACCTTTTCACACCCGCTGCGACTATTTCCGTTTCATAGGCGATGATTTGAATTCTTTTATTTTTGTTTTTGTTGCTGTTTTATGGCACTTTTACACTTTTCACTTGCGTATTTTTGCTTTCTTGCGCGATTTACACTGCACCGTTTCGCCGTTTATTGCACAGCAGCGTTGTATTGTGGGTTGCAGGCGCGCTTGTATGATTTCATTGGTATTAATTTAAAGTTTACTTTTTTCAATAAAAATTACAATTTTATTACGCTTGTTGTTGTAAATTAGTTTGGCAGCCTTTGTTAGTCAATTTGCAGCAGTTTTCGCTTTACACATTTGAATATATACAATATTTTTATTGTCGTGTGAAAGTGGGCAGTTGAGCGGTTGGCAATTACTTGGGTGAGCACTTTTAATAACAATTAATTTGTTTAAATTAAATCAACACATTTCAAACACGCTGCAAAATTTTGAAGATTTTTTAATTTTATTATAATTTGTTGTTTACGCGTTTTCTGTTATTTTTTTTCTGTTATTTTTTTTTTGTTATTTTTAAGTTGCAACTTTTGCAGAATAAATTTATTGCACGAAGCGCGCTGGCTGCCACACTTCAATCAATTATCATTGACACTTGTAATTGCGCAGCGCTGTGCATTGGCGCTGTCTGGTTCACGTTGGCGCTGGGGCACTACCGTTCAATCACTTTTAAGCGCACCAATCGATGGCTGCGGCGTATCTGATGGCGCGCTGTTGTCGCTAAAAACCGAGCGCTATCGCAGAAATACCTTTCTTCTTCTTCAGATATACACTGATATAATATATAAGCGCTTGCTTTACTACTACTGCAGCGTTTAATTTAAATGCACTTAAGGACCTCTAATGTATTTTTTCAATTGCCAATTAATACTTTAAGCGGAAAAAATCGGCGCGCGCTCACTAGCGGACAAACAGTTAATGCACCGCACTTGCAGAAATCCAGCGCGCGCGTGTATTATCGAGCGACGTGCAAAATAATTAGCGAAAATTCGCTACGCGCACACACGCGTATGAACGCGTTACTACGCGCACATATAAATAAACACTACTTACGGTATGTAAGTGTATATTTCTTGTTGTTTTTGTAACGCGCGCTCACTTTTTCACGCATCGACTATATGCGCGTTGCACTTATTGTACGCGCCACACCGGTTGATCCCTAAGCAATCCTGGCGCATTGGCTTAACAAATTAAGCACATATGCATGTAGCGGTGCACGCATAACGCGGCAGCAATGCAGAACAACAACTATAAATATACTACTTATAAGCACACGCACATAGGTGTATGCGCGCGTTGCAAAAGTGGAGCGCCGCGTCGTTGAGTACACGGATGCGAGCGCGCACTAGCTTGTCACGTCATTTATATTTGTGCAGCTGCAGTATTTATTTAGAAGACACATTGAATTCACTTTGCTTATTTTGTGTTGTTTTTCCTTTCTTCTTCGTTTTTTCTCACTTAATTTGTCTTATTTTTGTTGCAGTCACCACTTCTTGTCGCCGCGCGCTACACGGTCTGCTATTTTTAAAATTCAGCGAGCGAAAAAATACAAAAAAAAAAACAAAATCAACGAATTTCTATTTGAAGTTTTTGCTCCCCACTTTTCTTCTACATTTACTTTGCGCTCCCCGTGAAATGTGGGGAAGAATGTGTAAAACTGTTGGCACGCGTCGGCCGCTATGCGTTTTCGTTTTGGCCGCTGTGTTGGTTGCTGCGCGTACGTTACGCTTGCACGGCGCGTTGTCGAACGACTAAAAACGAAATCAGCTTCCGACTACTGACTCGCCACAAGTTGTGCGCCTGACGCTCCACGCGCAGCGCTCAACGCGTTGCAGCGCAGAATTTAAACTCAAGCGCTGCGTTGCGCCAGCTGCGCTGCATATCGTCTTAATACGATTAGAATCGATGTGATACGATATGATTTTCACAAGTTGAATAAAATATCATAAAATGTATAATGAAATCATAGAGAACAGCGGCATCCCCTTGCGTCAGTGGTATTCAAATTTGTGTGCAGTGAGCTTGACGATCTCCGGCATGCGGAGCACTAGCACTCGGCTCTCAGTTAGGTGCCGGTGGGTGAGTGCGAATGATGCGCTGCTCATTTCTTAGTGAAAATTTTATTTTTTTAAATTCATTATAACGGTAGTATGGTTTATATGTATTCTCTGTTTTACAGGGGCTTATATACGATTTTTTTTGTGAGGGTGACGTTGATCATAAGGGAAATTAAGTTTAAATACTTAATAAATACCGTTACAAATATATTCTTGATGTTCTGGAGTAGAACAGTGGCAAAACGAACAGTGCGCGGATTGGGTAGCGTGTAATCAATGTAATACAATTTTTTATGCAGAAGTTTAAATAATTTCGGTAGCTCCATCAGCCTTAGTCACCATTATTAGTTTAATGTCCGAAAGATGAGTGCCATTAAGCATGATAAAAATGCCAAAGGAGTTTGGTAGAATTAACACTAACTAACTCAAGTATACCAACGGCATCTTAAAATCCTCCTCAAAACCATCAACATATTTAATAATCTTACCTCAAATTTCAATTAAATTAATTTGGAAAATATATAAATTATATATAGTAAGTTTTTTATAACATATAATATAGTAGTTAATTTATTAAAATGTATACATATGTTTTAAATATTATTAAATTGAATATATAAAATAAATACAAAAAAAATTGTGTGAAAATATACAAATATGTATTTTCCTAAAAATATTTCAATAATTTATAAATGTTAATAAATTATAACAATAATTATTTGAAAAAAAAAAACAAAAACAAGTTGAAAATATAAGTATATTTTTACATTAATACTTTTTTTATTATAAAAATGATTTCAGAAAAGTGTTTCGGTGATCGGATTTAGTTGAAATATGCGCCGTTTTGTTCGATAATCTGTTTCCATCTAGACGGCAACTTCATAATAAGCCCCCCTAGGGGCTATATGGTGGATGCGATAAAACTTCCCATCCGAGCTCCCGTAACTTCTGACGAATCATCAACGAAGTGTGTGGTCTGTCCTTGTGCTGGTGGAACAATAAACCCTCCCTGTTGGTCAATTCTGGACGCTTCTGGTCGATCACCTGTTTCAAGCGGTCCAGTTGTTCGCAATAGATGGTAGAATTAAGCGTCTGGCCATATGTGAGCAGCTCATAGTGGATGATTCCCTTCTACACAACAAAACCTTCCTGGCCATCAATTACGGCTTGGCCACTGTATGGGACGATTCACCGGCCTTCGACCAAGACCGTTTTCGCTCGATATTGTCGTATGTGATTAATTTTTCGTCGCCAGTCACCATCCGCTTCAAAAATGGGTCGAGTTCGTTCCGTTTCAGCAGCATATCGCGACGTTGATTTGGTCCATAAGGTTATTTTGCGTCAAATAATGCGGCACCCAAACATCAAGCTGTTTTGTGTATACAACTTTCTGCAGATGGTTTAAAATGGTTTGGTGACTAACTCACATCTCCAGGGCGATGTCACGAGATGCCACATGCCGGTCTAACTCGATGTTTTCCATGATTTTATCGGTACTTGTCGTCACAAGTCTTCCGCCGGCTGGTTTATCCATGGTGTCGTTTTCACCCCTCTGAATCATCGAAACCATTCCTCCACAGTTCGATGTGATAGAGTGTCATCCCCCAAAACACCATTATTCTTACGGAACGTTTCTCTAGGGGATTTGCCTTTAACGAAGGAAACCTTTAAAATATTGCGAATTTCGGCGTTAGTAAACTCCATGTTTACACGTCTATAACTGTTGAACCCCATATCCAAACTAATCATGCATAGCATCGTTTTATAGGTTATGTCAAGACCTTTCTATTATAAGATATATAGTATTGCGAAATACGAGCTCTGTAGAGCTTTATACATAGTCGCGAAATTCAAGAGACAAAAAGGAAGAAAGGGAGATATTTCCCAACCTAATATTAAAAAATATATTACAATATTTAATTAAGCTTTTTCTTTGAAACAAACTGATACAACCCCTTTACCCCCACTTAAATTAACCCCAACGAAAATATTTCCACTTTCTTACAATTATCTATGCTTCTTGTAGCGAAATTTATTTATTTCCATTATTTCGATTCTCAAAATAAAACCAAATAATTTGTTAAAACACATTAAAGAGAGAGAAATAGATATTCATAAAAATGCTTGTGTGTGTATGATTGTGTGTGTTTGCATGCAACAGCGAGCGCCCACATGAGCTCATCAACTCAGCCGGGCAACAGGTGTGCGTGTGTTTGTATATGTGTGCTCACTGCATACACACAAACATAGCTGCACAAGTAGACTGACATGAAAATATTTGAGAATTTATGCCACTACTTGGCAGAGTTGCGAAGCAAATTGCATACCTTGTTGTATTCATTTAATAGCATTTACATTGTTTTATTGCAACAATGAGGTGCATGCCGCTTGTTTTTGTTTTTGTAACGAATGTAGGCATACCTTAGAGGTGTGTCTGTGTATACTCTATTGGAAAATTTATTTTTTATTGGCGCTCGTGTGGCTTCCATTTGAATTGCAGCAATTGCTTGTTCAACTTTTTTGCGGAAAAATATTTTGCAACCGTTTTTTCGCAAGTTGCACCCATGCAACGCCGACGTGTGTCACACACTCACCACTGCACCCACTCAACTCGCTGACCGGTTCACCCTCTCGGTCACATGCTCCAAACGAGCAACTAACGCGGTTCTCTCTGCTTTACTGCTCGTGTGTTTTGGCGCTCTCTAACGTTGGTGTCGGCAAACTTGTCGGCTTTTCTGTTTTCTCTCCGTTCTGATTTCTCGATTTATGACACTTTTCTGTTATTATATTTTGTAGTTTTTATTGAAAGTGCAACGCGCTGAATGCGGTGATGACGACGTCGAATCAGACGACAGACGGTGACGTTGCGGATTTAAATAGATTTGTGCCACTTTCGATCGAATAAAAACTGAGAAAAAACCGGATATTGTGTAAGAAGGACGACTGAAATGCATTTATTAACAACACATGCGGTTGAAAAAACAAACATACTTAAATTTAGCTATGGAAATATGTATGTTTGACTGCATAATTAAATTAATTAGAATTTAAGAATGTGGTGTTAGTTTTGGCAGAATGCAGGAAAGCACTGTGGTAGATAGGAATATGTATGAAAATGAAAATGTTTATGTTATATATTTTTATTATAGCGTTGCAATTTAAATTCTATCATTATTAACGAGCAAGTGCCTAAAAATATTACTGTTAACTAGTTTTTTCATACTAACAATTGAATCAAGTTGTGGTTACGTATACGCAATGTAGTACTTTTTGTAATTTTAACTGACTTTCAAGCGATTAGTTGATTGGTAATAATTGTTCAAATCAAGACTTTAGTAGAAAAAA
The DNA here is from genome assembly GCF_028554725.1 of Zeugodacus cucurbitae. Classification (NCBI taxonomy): domain Eukaryota; kingdom Metazoa; phylum Arthropoda; class Insecta; order Diptera; family Tephritidae; genus Zeugodacus; species Zeugodacus cucurbitae. The sequence goes on from NC_071669.1 coordinate 49,919,293, forward strand.
TATTTAGTTTTAAAAGTGCCACGATGTTAAAGCATTTCGTGCGACCCAGGCTTTGGTATTTTAAGGGATTAGGTCGGTTTAAAAATTTTATAATTATTTTTTTTTTGTTTTACTAGATAGTCCGAGCAAAATTCTAAGATGGATTCAGGCCACGTCAGTTTGAAGGTAAAACTTTAAACGCGTTTTTCTCAAAACTCAATTTTTAAGTCGTTTAAAATATAACCAAAAAAGTGAGTTCTTTGTTAGAATTCTGTCAAAAATTTAAATTTTAATTCTTTCTTTTGTTCATTAACTAGATTTATCTATGTTTTATCGGAATATATTATTAAAAAAATATTTTTTAATTAAAAGTACCCTTATTTTAAACCTCTGAAGCCCACCCAAACCCCTTAAAGAAGGAATTTCGTTTGGGCTTTTGCGGATAAAAATCTATTGATACCAAAAACTTACACGATGAATGTTATCACCGCTCTACCCCAGTTTATACAACTATTCACCACCATAAGAGTACCGAAGAAGACCCACCAAATAAGTACCAAAAGAGAGTGCTGCGGATAAAAACAACCCATAAAATAGAGTTTATAGGCATTACTTACACTTTACAGATATCATAGAAACATATTGGACACTATTAGTCCAAGTTACAAAAGTTTTATATCTGTAGGCCTCCATTAGATTAGATTAGATTATATTGTGAGGATTGCACCGCGACCTAAGGTCTATTGTGCCCTCTCCAGTTATCACAGCACCCCCTCCAACCCCGTCACGTTAAGAAATCTTAACAGTGTTGCAGGGCTGATGCATGCGATACTTCCTCTTTGGGGATAAAAAGCCCCAATTGTCTTTCCCCTTTCCTTCGCGATCGCCGGGCAGTCAAGGAGTAGTTGCTCTGGTGTCTCCGCCTCTGAATCACAAAATCGGCAAAGATCCGACGTGTGGATTCCCATTTTGTGCAGATGACACCGTAGTCTGCAGTGGCCGGTATATATTGCCACTAATTGTCTCAGTTTGTTCCTGGGGAGCGCCATTAACTGTTTGAATCTTTGCAGTTTGGAGTGACAAAGTCCCTGCATGTGCAACCAACAGCGATTCCTGCTTGCTGCCTCCTCCTCTTTCAGGCGGGTTGTAAGAACATGCCGACCAACCGCGATAAAGGGCTCTGGCCCGATTGGCCTGGTGGCCGCGGCCTTCCTAGTTGTAGGCCTCCATACAAAAAAGGTTAAAAATCAATGAAGCGACTATAAAATTTCTTTAGTGGGCTTCGAATCGCTTTCGTATACATCTTATTTTCCTGATCTGTGACATAACGACATTTTTGCTGCCTAAGATCTCAAGAGAATAGGCGCAATAAATAAACAGCAGAAATTAAGACATATTTTGATGCAAAAGCCAAAAATGGGAAATCACTGTAATCGATAAATATGGGAAAATTTAAATTTGTCAAAAAAACTTGATTTTCTTTAAAATAACACAAACTTTTAATCCTTGATTGTGGAACCCACGTACTCGTTCAATTTCAACGAAATTCGATTTATAACATTATATCCTTATGCTACTTACGGCTTACAACCACTCCTACTTTCCTTATTCCACAATTTTAAAGTCCGTACGGCTTTTCAAACTTCCTGTAGGTTGCATACCGTATATATCGGTTACTATGTGAGATATCAAAACTAAATGAACATATAATTTTGGATATGCTGTAGCTTTGTGAGGAATAGGAGTGAAAAAGTGTCAGTAGTATAAAATGCACCCGAACTTAGCCCTTCCTTACTTTTTTATTCAATTCTTTTGATAGACCTTATAACCCTACATATCCAGGATAATACTGGGAATGGTAACGAAAACTTTATAGTGATGTCTGATATGGAAATAGCCTTTGACAGTCAACTACATAATTTCTATAAAATGTGATCGAATCGATGATTTATTAGAGTATGTAGATATATATAGAGGTGTCAACGCCAGTCAAGAAGAAGAAGATATATATATATATTTTTTTTTAATCAACCAATCAATACTTATCAAATGGAAAGATGTTCCTAAGAGTCTTCTTAAAGACATTGTGGTCTGTAAATACCCTCAATAATCTCAGAATCACAAAAAATTCCTACTAAGTTGCAAAATTTTCAGATTTTCTTTCTTAATGTAATTTAAATAAAAAGTTAGAGGCAAATTTTAGTACTTACTTAAATGCATTCTTCAATTGAATTATCTTTCAAGTATTCTACAATTTTTTTATGAAATAAATATTTCAAAAATTAAAAAAAGCATATTAGTATTTGAAGGTTGAAGAAGCTATTTATCTCTCTGCTTAAAAAATTAAAAACAAAAATCACAAACAAACCAAGCCAAAGTACGTCAAACAATTAAAAAAAATATTTTCTCTCCATTTTTTCATGCCGAAAAGTCGTGTGCCAATTCGAAAGCAATGCAGAGCGCTAATGTCACATACTAACATACATTCGGCTAAAAATTCTAAGGTATGTATATGCATATAAATATATGTATTTATACTTATTTATAAATACAAAAGTAAATTCTTTATAAAAACTCATACATATAATTTAAGAATACCTAAAATACTGTATATAAATATAGCAAACTTCACATTTGCATACGAAGAAAATAAATCACTTAACTAGTTACGCCCTTGGGCATACCGAAAACACACCTTTGCAAATTTAAATAATTACTTATTAAGCCCAACAAGTCAAACGGACAAGATTTACGCATTCGATCATGGCCAAAAGTGCGGAAGCAGCAACACTTTCACGCTAAACGCTGACAAACGCGCAGCCAAGGCGACGACAATAAATCTTGTGTTGCTGCTAAAAGCTAAATTCCAATGTAACTGACACATATCCACAACCGAAATATACAGTAAAATTACAAAAAACAATGCACAGCAAATACACAATTGTTTGTGCAATAGTCAGCAGCAGCCGCGGCAACAACAAATGCGAAAGCATGTCAGCGTTATGCTTTCAATTAGGAAGACATCAAAAATAAGCGTAACATCTATTAAAAGAACAACAAACACACACACACTAGGCGGCTATAAATGAAATGAAAAGCAAGAAAATTAATGTTAATCCCACAATGCGCAGCGAAATGCCACGCTGACGTGGTCACTCATACGCCCCGTATGGCCCCAAAGCGCACAAATATACACACTCTATGCTTGCTTGCATTCGTATGCTTTTTAAAGTGTCAGTCGCTGTGTTGTTGTTGTTGCGGTTGCGACCGCTGTTAATGCCTGCCGCCCAAACAACAACAAACAGCAGCACTCACCCACCCACCCACACACATTGTGGCGTTGTCGCCTCCAGCGGCCCAGCGGCTCAGCGACTAAGCAAGCGGCGTCGCGCATAATTTATGCGCCGTCAAACATAAGCGACAGATTATGCAATAAAAATAGCAAACGGCGAGTTAATAAAATTAATTGCTGCAACATGCAACCAAGCACAAGACGAGAGCTACATAAACGAACGAATGCTAATGTAAACGGAGATATGCGGTAATATATTTATCTGTGAATGTGTATGAGTCTATATATGTAGGTATCTGCGTGTGTGTGTTCATAAATATTGATGGTGTATTGTTGAAATCGATGAAAGCCCCAAAAAAATCACGCATTTCTGATTGGATTTCTGCATGGCTTTGTTTACGGCTAACGCTTACAATAACAAAAAAACAACAATAATAATAGCAACAACAACAAGTTAGCCAGCCATGTGCAGCAGAAAAAATGCGCTGTGACTCATATATACAGGCGCATCGAGTGGGGCGCATGCAAATGTTGAAGCAAATAAGCATACAAACAGACATATCGGCAGATACACACATACATACCACATATACTCACGAACTACCAGCAGCAAAACCCCCACACAGCATATATATGTATGTACATATGAAATTATTAACTCGGTCAAGCAAGTACTCAGCTGTTTGTATACACATCCATCTACATATAGATATGCTTGTCGGCTTCTAGAGATATTTACATGATGTATTTATTGCAGTTTTTGTTGTCGCTCTAATTTTCGTGATTTTTTCCGCTTATTTGTTGTTAATGTACTTGTAATGGTAAATTTCTCGTGTTTTTGGTTAAATTGTGAATTTCTTTTAATAATTAAATATTCATTGTTGTTGTTGTTGCTGCTTATATTGTTTTTGTTGTTGTTGTCATAATATATTTAGGCTATAAATTGACATAGCAAATATATTTCTTATTTCCCCTACTATCTGCTAGCCCATCTGCTATTCGAAAAGAAATTATATTATAAGGTATTTACCTACGCTACTATAATAGCGAAATTTTTGTATAACAAACACCCTACAGTTGGTGACATTTTTATGAAATCAATAAATTTGATATTTTTTTGTTATTTGGGTGAGAAGCGATAGATGATCTGCAGCAAAAAATATTTATTTGATGCTGCAATATGAAAACACGAAAAATTGGAACTACCGAAAACCATACTTTCCCTCCTCCTTCCATATACCCACATATTTTTAATTTAATTAATTCACTTATAACCATACCAAATACTTATAAAATGGATCTTGGATATATACCCAATACCTAAGTTAGTTAAGTGACTATACAAAATGGCTGTGGTACTTAGAATTCCTTAATTATATTATGTTACTACATATTAATTTGTCAAATATCTCCATTCCGCTTTTTTGCTCTTTATTCAATGCTTTATAAAAAGTGTTACAGTGATCAGATTTAGTTCAAATATGCGCCGTTTCGTTCGACAATCTGTTTCATCTAGAGGGCAACTTCATAATACCCCCTCGTAGAAAGCCCCCTCCATATTTGCAAAGAACTCGGACAGCCACTTTTCACAAGCTTCTTTTGAGTTCAACTTTAAAACACCAAGGGCGTTCGCCATGGACAGGAACAGGTGGTAATCACTTGGCGTTATGTCCGGACTATATGGTGGATGCGATAAAAGCTCCCATCCGAGCTCCCGTAGCTTCTGACGAGTCATCAACGAAGTGTGTGGTCTCGCGTTGTCCAGGTGGAACACTACGCCCTTTTTGTTGGCCAATTCTGGACGCTTCTCGTGAATCGCCTGCTTCAAACGATCCAGCTCATAGTAGATGACTCCCTTCAAATCTCACCAAACACACAGCAAAACCTTCCTGGCCGTAAATCCCGGCTTGGTCACTGTTTGGGACGATTCACCGGCCTTCGGCCACGACCGTTTTCGCTTGATATTGTCGTATGTGATCCATTTTTCGTCGCCAGTCACCATCCGCTTCAAAAATGGGTCAAGTTCGTTCCGTTTCAGCAGCATATCGCAGGCGTTGTTTGCGGCAAATCATGAGGTACCCAAACGTTAGGCTTTTTGTGTATCCAGCCTTCTGCAGATGGTTTAAAATGGTTTGGTGACCAACTCGCATCTCATGAGCGATGTCACGAGATGCCACCTGTCGGACTAACTCAATGTTTTCCATGATTTCAACGGTATTCGTCGTCACAGCTCTTCCGCCGGCAGGCTTATCAATGGTATCATTTTCACCCGCTCTGAATCAGCAGTAAATTACACTGGTCAGTCACAACCGCCCTTTAAATACAAATAGACGGGTTGTCCGGATATCACTATCCGCCTGACTGGCAGAGTATAAGATTATACGTTCACTACATTTTTCCAAGGTATCCATATTAACTTATATATGCTGTATAAAGCCCACCAGAAATTTAAAAATCCGCACATAATATACATATATAGCCCACATATATAGGAAATTTCTACTGGATTTTATCAACTGTTGACGCAGTTGAATAGTATTATCATAAAAACACGCCCACTAAATTTCATTAGGTTATCTCAGAGATTTATCGATATTTTCGGTAAAAAGTTAGTATTAACCCGGAGTTTGACATTTTATGGTGTTGATAGGGAGGCTTCTGTAGTTACAAATCATTACTTCTGTGAAAAAGAAGTTAAAACTGGAGATGTTTTAGAAGGCATGGTAACGCAATTAATCAGTACTATCTTCGATTGAAGAGCATTGGAGCTTCCAGCAAGATATTGATCCAGCACACAGGGCAAAAACTAACCACGAGTGGCTTGAAAGCAATATTCCTGATTTCATAGCGACAACTATTTGTGGTCAGATTTAGAGAACATGGCCTGTCGAGTACCCCACAGAAATTTGGAGAGTGTCAAAACAAATTTTGGTTCGAGCAGCGTCATCAATACCAATGGAAACTGTCTGTTGCTGCTGATCAATGTCCGAATCGTTTGGAGCTTTCGAACCATTTTCGAACAAAATTTAAAAATATGCATTATTAAGCCAAATAACTTGAAATATATTATATATTCCGTTTTTTAATGGCCTGAACTTGTAACAAAACTTATGACAACCCTAAGTAAACACTAACACGAGCATCTTGTCATAAAATATGGAGAGAGAGGCCAATTTCGACTAAGCAAAATCTATATTTTCTTTATATATAAATATGGAATTTGTTAGTTAAATGTTTTACATATCCTATTTGTCGAGTAAATTGTTAATACGATGGCGCTGATAAAGTAATAAACTTAACATACTTAATGGTCACATAAAAAACATCGTCTTGTGAATCATCAAAATTACAAAATTAATTTTTAATTTGGCTTTTTTTGTATCAATATAGAATAGTTTTTATACCCATGTAACATGCTGTATAGCATAAAATAGTTTTGTTCAACTAATGGTTGTTCGTTACACTTTAAAAGAACATAACACTTTTAATATGCAACTGTCAAATTTGACACATTATACAACACAAAACAATGAAATATATTAAACTATATATTTAAGAAGAATGATATATAAAGGGACGATGTCAATAAGACTTTGCGATATCAATGAAATTACTATTTATTCCTGTGAAAGCACATTCGATGCCATTTTCTATTTAACTCGATTTCTTTTTGTATGGCCACCAAGAGCACGTTAGAAGAAGTCCAAACGCTGAACTCAATTTTCGACGGTTTTCAAGCATAAATTGGACGTTACTGCTGCAATTTCACATTCGATATTTGTACGAAGTTCATCAATCGTCACTAAGACACAGTAAATAGTTTAACGGAGTCAAATCTCATGACCGATACGGCCAATTCACTGGGCCATTACGTGAGATAATACGTTCACCAAACTTGGTGGTCAATAAATCAATTCGGTGTGTGGCTTGTGGCGCCGTTCTGTTGTTACCACATATTGTCCAAGTCCATATCATCCAATTTGGGCCAAAAATATTCGGTTATCATTGATCGGTAGCTATTCCCATTCACAGTAACGTGCCGGTCTTAATCATTACGGAAAAGTACGGTCCAATGCCCGGCCCATAAAACCGCACCAAACCGTAATTTTTCCGGGATGCAATATTGACTCACGAAGTATGTGTGGATTGCTGCCTGACCAATAACGCATATTTTGCTTATTGACGAAGCCATTCAGTCTGAAATGAGCCTCATCGCTTTGTAGGACGTAGCGCTCTTAAAGTTGAGGCCACTGACTCAGAATTTCGGTAATAAATTTTAATAATTTCGACTCATTGTTGGATTGTATAACTTTCCATGATGAAATGGCAAACCTTACTGCAGGGAAATGTCAAAAGGGCGGTAACAATTATGACGTCGTTTCTGTCCCTATCAGTTTACTTTTGTAGCGAGACTATTGAAAACCCCTTATCAGTTTAAATATTCTACTATGGGCGTGACATTCCATACTATATAATAAAGATAAGAAATTGGAAGGCAGCAAATATATTTCACCACTGACGCCATTTTGAATTTCAAAATAAAGTTAAAGCTGAAAGAATAAAAATTAACAACAACTCAGTGAACAAGTCACCCTCTTTAGTTCCTAATTTAAATGGGATTCGTCTTAAAGTTGATATGAAATCCTTATTATAACGGTATTTTACCGACATCACTTAAAAAGCGTAACATTGACCATAAGAATGAATTTGTTTAGTGAAAATGGCAGGTGAGCTACTCTTGAAGTAGATAGTTACTGAAAATTAAAAAATTCACGAAATTAAAAAAAAAATATTCGGTCCCATTATAACCTGACCGCACCTTATCAGTTTATTGTTTATTCCTATAAACTATAGAACATTACTTTAAATTCACTTCGCTGCTTATTTGCTTTGAAAATAGCATAAAAGCAACAACATTTTTATCGCGCCCAAGTGAAGGCACATACGCACATACATACCTAAAGAAACCGGTGAATGCCTTTTGGGCTGCTGATGCCTTAATCCCTCCCCACCTTTCACCACTAACGGCGCAGTATACCGGTCAACAGCGCGAGCCGAGCTGCCCAAAACGAAAGTGTTGCCAAATTAGATTTACGATCGTCAGCGCGCCAGTGTATCTTGAATTGCGGCTAACGGCGGCAGCAAGCAATTTAGAGCAACAACGAAGCAACGAAAGTGTTCTGAAAAATTCTCCTCTTCTTCTTATTCGTTTTTTTTTTTTTGGTGCGTTACGTTTTGCGCTTGGCTATTTCACAGTGAGTACAAATTTATTGTACAAACATAAAAACAGACAACAATTGCAATGTACAACAACAACAACAACAGCAATAACATAGCGCGTAGATATTGTGAAATTGTGGCAGCGGCAAAACAGACGATTTGACACGATCGAAAAAATATGTCTGCCATAAAAAAGTTGTAAAGAATCTCTCGCACAGCGCCGCCAGCTACAAAGGCGAACCGTCCGGCGACCAGCCAGCCAGCTAGCTAGCCAGCATGGCGAACGGAAGCTAAGCGATATATTATGTTCTGGCTTTTTAGCTTTCCGCTCTTTGTTTTATGTGCGCTTTATGTGCGCCTCATGTATGCTCCAATGTGTGTGCTATGTGTGCTGTGCTATGCGGTGTTATGTGCGCGTAAATTGTTTACTCATTGCAAAATTTCCAATTAGCAGTCGAAATTTTTCCGAAAAGATATTATGTGACAAAAATATGTAGCGAAGAAAATCATTCGAAATACACACACATACAGACATACATATGTATTTTTGTAAAACAACAAAAATTTCATCTTCTGCTTTGTCGTTGCTGTTGTCTCTCCGTGCGCCATTCATCTTTCATTCTCTTCTGTCTACTGTTTCTTTTGAGTTTATTTAATTGTGTTTTGTTTATATTTTTAGCTGAAATCTTCTTCGCTTCGTTCCCAGTGTCTGTGTGTGTGTGTGTGTAGTGCAGATGGCAATTTTGCTGGTCCATCTTCGGCGCCTCATTCTGCTGATGAGCATCGTCTATCTGAGCGGCACAGTGATGCGTCGCCTGCTGAGCGAATCGCGGCACAATTACCTGCAGCACATCAATGGCAAGACGTTCGCCGCCCGGCATCTGCACTTCCAGGCCTGGGCCTATATTTACACCGCCTATGCCTATGTGGTCTTGGTTAACTATGTGAGCGTGAGGCGTCTCACCAATTTGTTGGAATTCTTTCTCACCTGATGAAAACTATGCGGCCGTTGTGAATTTGAAAGAGATTTCAAAAAGTGAGGTGTTATTTTTATTGAATTAGTTTTTGTTATGATTTTTTATGGTAGTTTAATATAAAATATTGGTGCCCTAATTGGTTAATAAAAATAATCTGCATAACTTATACAAAATAGTAATAAAAATGTGAAATTCAATTTGGAAAATTAATTCTTATAAAATAGTCATATGGCGTGGAAATATGTTCTACCGCACATAAAATAGGACGAGAGCATTTCGATATATCCGAGACTTTTTGATATAGCTTTGAATGCAATAATAATGGTGATCTATATCGATATCCATATATTCAGAATTTCATCATTGAAATCATATTCGATTAAATTTTCACCTTCTCTACTTTAAACGCTGTTTGTTTGGACTGCGTAGACTTAGCAGCACTGTCGCTGTATTAAGAGTTCCTTAAGGATAGTCCACTGGAGTTCAGTGTTACACAAAACTGGCTCATATTGTCTAAGGAAGGCCTAATCCCCATTTATGAAGATATGTTGTTCATTCGATAATTCAAGGTATCTTTTCCACTACTTCTAAGATTAGTAGAAGTTAGTTATCCTCTCTTGGAAAGTTTCGATATTGCTGCAGGATAGATAGGCCTAGATATTTTGCTTCATATATGTAACGGGTGTCTTTCTATGAGGAATATCTTTTTTCGAAGTTGGTATTTTTGAAAGCTGTTACTTGATTTCAGTTTGTTTTGCCATCTCATAATAAACAGACTTACTCCGGAACACGGTTTATGGCTTAAATGTGCTTCAGTTACTGCAAAAAGTTGTCTACTTAATCCCTCTACAATCTATAAACGGTTCAAGTCTTTGGTATACATGTGCCTTGGGACTGTGGAAGGTATTATTATTGAAAATGGTCGAAATGGGAGAAACCAAAAACTTATGAAGTATCATAACTAAGCCATAAATAAAGTAATGAAAGTAGTATTTGCTACAGAGGATTTGGATGTAACTTTTTTTTAGTGGGCGTTTCTCCGCCCTAAATAGGTTTTGGTATATATCTCGCAAACCATTAGCGTTACATAAATTAAACTTTCTGCAGTCACTTCTCTTACGTACTCCATTACACACCATAAAAATAGGTGAAATTGGATGACAACTACACCCAATTACATCCAATACACCAAATTTTACAGAATAAATGGCAGAAGGAAGCTGCACTCAGACTTAAAAAAAAGGAAAATGGGCGTGGCGTCTCCCACTTATGGGACAAAGCTATATTTCAGGAACTCTTCGACAGATTTCAGTGAAATTCGGTATATATTATTTTCTTGACACCGTCATATTACAGATGAAAAATGGGCGAAATCGCTTCACCACCACGCTTACTTCCCATATAACTCAATTTTGAATTACATCCGATTCCTTCCCTTTATAATTCATACATTAGGGACCAATGAAGATAGCAGAAAAAAACTTTACACAAATACTGTATTTGAGCTGTGGCATCACTTGTGGAAAAATTGTCGAAATCGGACTATAACTTTTTAAGGCGATAATGAAGAACCTATTGCCTAAGGGTAATTTTCAACGAAAATATCGGTAAATCTCTCAGATATTTTAACGTAATTCAGAGGGAATCTTTTTTTTCTATTATTGTGTCTCTGTACCAAAAATGATTAAAATCGGGTAATAATTCCCTTAATTATAGGTTTTTCAAAAATACGACGAGCTTAATACCTTATAAATCGGTTAATATGTAAAATATCTTAACCAATTTAAGTGAGCATATAGATATAGAAATCGGTCCAGGAATGTCCTCAGCCCTCATCTACTATACTTGATTCTAGTGGACTATATGCCGAATATATGCGTCAAATTGTGTGTTATCTGAATAAAATTAAACGTTCGGTTGCACCCGAACTTAGCCTTTCCTTACTTGTTCATTTATACATATATCTAGATTTTCTACAACCGAATATCAGTATTATAAAGCATATGCAGATCTACGCAACAGCAAAATACGATGTACTACATTCTTTCCCGCTACTGTAAGCAACTGCGCCATCTGTGTATAAGATATATCGATTTTGGGTTTGTGACTTTGCTAAAATTTTAACGTATTTTTCGCTAATGATTTTAAATTAGATATATAAACATAGATATTTATACATAACAAAGAACTCGTTAATAAAAATGATAGATCCAAATGGAAACATCCTTCTGTCTTTATTATCCTTATCTAATCTACGATAGAAGCTTCCTAATGGAATTTCCTCCCAAAAGAGAAGTCCGAGTCTTACGACATCATTAACAATATAGAAGAAATATAATCGTCGTAGTGCAGATCTTTATAAAGTCAAGGGATATCTATTTCTTTTACAGAACTCAATAACTTATCATGGAATGAGAAATCGGAATTGTCTAAAAAAGCTATCTCTAGACGAACCGAGAGTCAAATTCTGGAGCTGGTCTCCGAGATAAGACTCTGGAGATAATACACCAAATACAGAATAAGTCGGAACCCAGAGCGTTTTCCGTGCTGAAATAATTTAGACTACATGTTTTAGGTCTTAGTTCGAATAGCAGCTGACCAAAATAGTTAGTCTCTAGATTTGGGAGTATCCACAGACAGTGCATCAAAATGACCTAACAGGGTCTTAAGTATATTTTTGTCCACCGAGCACCTTCCATCGACCTTCTTTACATCACATCAGCTAAGGATTTTAATTAAATTAAATCAAAAATGTGTGTGCCCATTCTTAATGGAAGCCTTATAATGGCAATTGACAATTATCAAATACTGACAAATTATTTACACACTCCATTTGCTTGGCAAGCTATTTTGCGCGCAAATTTCAAATTTCAAATTTATTAATTAATTATTTGCAATAACATGAACAAGATCGACGGTGGGTGCAAAAATCGACTCGTTTGCCGAAATGAACGCGCGACCGTCATAAGCCAAATATATTGTGATGATTAATAATCGAAAAAAAGTGGGCAAACCACACAAAGGCAACTCATTTATAACAAAGACATGCATATATTCCCTATATTGTAGAGATTTATATTATACTCATATATATGTACATAAGGGAATATACATACGAAGTCATACATACATAGGTATATGTAAAATGGTAAGGGAGACTGTATGTGTGCGCTGTTTTATATAGAATAAATTTTGAAAATATTTTTGTCTACCAAGTCAGTATGACTTAATTTTTGAAAACATTTTATAATATAATATGGTATAAGAAAATAAAATATGTGGGATTCGGCTAGAGGCCACAAGTGAATTCCGATGTGCCATGTCACTTTGTATGAAAGATATGACGAATTGTTGTACAAGGAAGTTAACATATGTATGTATGTACTTGCAGATATATAAACATTATACTAACATGATATATAGTAAACAAATCGAAAAAATTGCAAGCATCATTTATTTTAAATATATTTTTAATATTTAATATTTTTTTTTAAAATATTTTTTTAACTTAAAAACACAACAATAAACCCTTAACATAGTTTCTACAGTGATTACCTAACCAAATTTTATATTGAAAATTAGTTTCATTTTATTTGCAGAATAAATTTGTAGTATATAGATATATACATATATATATGTATGTGTATCTTTGCCAACAGTCACACTTGCATATGAATATGCAAATACTCAGTGGCGGCAAAATATTTATTTTCCAATTCGGTTTCCAACGTTCTTAGCATCGACTTTTATTAAGGTGCAAAAAGATATATGAAAGAAAAAAATAAATAGAAACACGCACATTCATATTGCTTATGTAAATAAACATTTATATCTAGCAAATATTTAGAAATTAGTGTTGCCAGCTGGTTGTAAAAAAGTTGAAATTTCAAAATATTTAAATTTAAATAATTTTTGAAATTTAATTGATTGTAGAATTTTTTCGAAACATAAAAATAATTAAAAGTAATGATTATGACTAAATCTTCAAACCTGATAATTACTTCCAAAACTCTTAAACAACAAATTTCAAAACTTTTTTGAGGAAATTTTTTTTATAACACACTTTGACTAAATGTCAATGTTTGGCAATACTACTGAAAAACAAGTAACGAAAGGATAAGTACAGTTGCAACCGATTTTATACTCTAGCAATTTATTGAATAACGAAAATCGTATATATAGATATCTGAGCTGATGCTAAGATATCTCACATACTAACCAATACATATATGCGGAATAAATATTTTTGAAAAACCTATAATTAGGTTTTAATATATTTTTGGAACAGAGACACACTTTTAGAAGAAAACATTTTCCTCTGAATTACATTAAATTATCTGAGAGATTTACCCATATTTTCGGTTAAAATTTACCCTTAGGCGCTGAGCTCAACATTATCGAACATTCTGGAGCCTTGAAAATTTATAGTCCGTTTTTGACAATTTGTTCACAAGTGAAGCCAGAGATGATATGTACTATTTGTGTAAAGTTTTATTTCGCTATCTTCATTGGTTCCTTATGTATACATTATAAAGTGAAGGAATCAGGTGGAATTCAAAATTGAGTTATAAGGAAAGTAGTCGTGGTTGTGAACCGATTTCGCCCAATTTTTATCTGTGTTATCAGGGTGTCAAGAAAATATTATATACCGAATTTCATTGAAATCTGTCGAGTAGTTCCTGAGATATAGTTTTTGACCCATAAGTGGCCGATGCCACGCCCATTTTTCATTATGTAAAAAATCTGAGTGCAGCCTCCTTCTGCAATTTCTTCTGTAAAATTTAGTATTTCTGACGTTTTTCCTTAGTGAGATAACCCACTTTTAGTAATTTTCAACCTAACCTTTGTAAGGGAGGTGGGCGAGGTTATTATCCGAGAAGAGAACCGACTGCAGAAAGTTTGGTTTATATAGCTTCTTTGGTTTGCGAGATATATACAAATAACCGATTTGGTATTATTTCAATATATTCAAAATTGTTTTACACTTCGTTACCACGAAGTTACCTATAACACTCAAACTACTGAACAAAAGTAAGACTGATTTCATAAATGTGTGGATCGGAAACAATGCCCTCAAACCGTCTTTATTCAAAATCAAATTTGATATGAGGCCTTGCATTAGTAGTCGTATTCGATTCGTAACTTTACTGCTCGCTATGATTCTGCTCTACTCTCTTGTGAACAAATTCAATATAAGAGAGTATAAAGTGATATTTTTTTTTTAAATAAGGAAATGGAATAATTATGAAAACGGATAGTAGACCACGAACTGTTAACCGAATAGTCGGAAATGAACGGTTAATCGAATAGTCGACAACTTACGACTATCCGGATACTGTAACCCGAATATTATTATTCCAATAATGCCCTATCCGGTCAATTCGGTTAGTCGATTAGTCGAATAACAAGAGCTTTAGTATATAGAGATGTACTTCACAATCTCCGTGCGGTATTTTAGAAAATAATATTTCCGAAATAGTTTAGATATCATCCAATTATCTCTTTATGATTTAAAGGAACGATAAGAAATACAAAACAATTCATGAGACTGTCCTTTTATAAACGTTTCCTTCGAAGATGTTCAACACATAATTGAGAAAAAATATTTCGGAATCTTCAGTAATTTAAATTAAGCAAAAACTAATCAAAATATTACAAAAGTGATTGTGAAGTGAAATCAAATTGTTTTACCTTTAGTGAAAATTTTCCAAGAACTCAAATTTCTATGATTTGTTAGTAATATCTAAGTAAATTAAATTTCACTTAAAAGCTTTCGCTAAAGTTTTGCAGAACAATCCCACTCGCATCAGTCTGGCAACCTTCTTTTATCCAAATATATAAATATATAGAAGTATTTAAATATATATATATATATATATAACATTACCGCAACAGTGAAATTCGTAAAATCGGTGGATCCGACAACCGAAAACATCTTTGCCGCGAATCGCTGCCATGGTTGTCTTGCTTGTTAACGCACTCAATGTGGGATGTAGGTGTATCACTTAGGTTAATTTCCAACATATTTTTAGAAATGGAATTTTCGAAATGTTATTTTTCTCGCTTCATATGTTGAGCGCTTTCAAATGACAACAACAACGAATACCAGAAATAAAAATTATATCTCAAAGCAAACAAATATCTGTGGTCCATATAAATACATACAAACATAAGAGCCAACATTTGTACGTATTTATTTAAATAGTTAGAAGTATTCTTAAGTATAATTAAACTTTTGTGAGCTAAAAATCATAATTGCAATAAAAAGTTACTAAAATATTATAAATTGTAAATATATATATATAATGTATATGTTAGAAACTTCACGCCTAGAAATGTTTTTCGGTTTCCAGACCGTCCAAAATTTTTATTGGGGATCGACTCTTCTTCGACTTCATGATATAGAAGACCACTAGATTGTGAGAGGCTACTAAAGTTTATCTAAAAAACCACTGAAGTAGTCGATAGGAAGTTATTGGCCTTGGCGATTGAAAATCTTAATCAAACAAAACTACAAAACACAGAATTAGAAGAGGACCATGAAAACTACCATTATGTAGAGATAAAAGATAAGTCTGAATCCTGATACGGCTATCATCTTAAGCTTGCTTCTCATCAGTAACTGGTCCCACAACATACAGTTTTCCCACAAGTTCAGTCGGAAAGTGGGAATTCAGAGTTCGGGTTGAGCTGACAACCAGAAAAGCAGGGAAAAAGGAGATGAAGCGCTTTCACGGTAACTGATGATATTAAAGTAAGTTTTGCACTTATTTATTAGATTTTCTATTAGACCATTAACCAAACAATTTAAAAATTTAGAAGATAAAAATTCAAAATAATGAACAGCTGTGTAATTAAAAATTTATTTGTACTGTTATGTGCTGTTATTTATTTTGTTGCTTTTTAAATTAAGGTTTTGCAACTGTTTTTGGATCTATGATGTTTGTATGAAGCGAGTGAAATAAAGTTATCAGTGAATAAGTTTATACTGCCGTTGCTAGATATCTAATATTCCTTTCATATAGCCTTGGGATCCTCACATTATTTCTTGTACGTGGAATACCAACAAAACGTGGTCGCCTAAGGCCATCACGAGCTCTCCAATCTCTCCTTCGGACAACAATAAAATCGCTGTCGTCACCATCATTTGGCACATCACCCTTGACTGGTTCGTTGACGTCATCAGCAACAACAACTTGTTGTTCCTCAGTTCCACCGAGTTTCAAATTCGCAAGTCCCTCTTTGGAAAGTAGAGATAGTTTCAAACCATCTCCTGGTAGTCGAAGCTTTGACAAAACAGGCAGTTTGGACACATCAGCTACCTTCGTTAGAACTCCCAAATTCGACAGAAGTGGCTTCGTTAAATCTCCCACAATTGGCAGTTTCGACACAACTGGAAGTTTCGACACATCAGTCAATTGGCCAACAAGTGGTGATTGGGCTGAGCTGAGTGCCACCACGGCAAAGAACGAAGAAATGGTCAGGAAACGCATGATTTATAAGTAAGATACTTCTTTGCTCACTGATTTATACGAGCTACGGAACCGTGCTTTTATACTGTCGTATTATGAAATTTTGCTTGCATTTGACAAAGTCTTTATATATTATAATTACGTCGGATTTAATTTTGCAGCTACATAAATGGAAAGTACCGTATTTGTTTTGTTATTGACATAACAATTGCAACACTACAATAGAATAATTGTATATATTTTTTTTTTAATTTTAGTCTTTGTTTCAGCTTTTCAAATAATAATATTTTTTATATACTTTTCTTAAGCGAATCTACTATTATATCTGAGTAAATATTTTATCAATGGTGTAGACTGAAAATGAAAAAATACAGACTATAGACTCTACTAGACCACTGTTAGAAAAAAACCACCAAATACGAGTACGAGTTCAATTCCAACGACAGCCGGTTTTGCGTTACTGGTATCGGACAAGGGTTGTCCGGTGCAATGCGTCTACTTTTTCGCATATGCCTTGGTCTACGATGTCAACCAATGAGTCCATATTTTGACAACGCTCACGAAACAACACCGATACTGCTTCAGATTGCGCTCAACCAGCATCAAACATTACTCTGAAGTCGTCTTACGGCTGTATTTGTTCTCCTGAGTCAGTCTCAGAATATTTATTAGCTTTCCAACATTCAAAATTTTATTTCATCAATTCTTTCTGCTGTATGCCATATTTTAAACTACAAAAACCTATTATTTTTGAAAGGGTCAGCTCTTTTCATCTTCTTCAACGTCCGGAGGCCTGGATGATACAAAAAAGTTAATAGATAAAAGGAAGTATCTCCTGTATCATCAGTATTTATGAGACAGTTACCAGGACTATGTTGCAAAACATTGGACTTCTCTGAGATATTGTACGATAGCTATCGCTTTCCTTATTTTGACTATTATTTAGTTTAGCTCCTGAGAGACGTGTCAAAAAAATACTTTTTTTAGTAAGTTTGTATGTATTCGATTTATTTCAAGTTCAAGAGCATTGACTGTTTAAATTCTGACATGCCTACCCAAGGGTCCCAAGAGTCTCTTATTACCCAAACGTGGAATACCAACGAAACGGGGTAATCTTACTAAACGATGACGTCTCGATGGTTTCTTTTGGGCCCCATCATCAGCATTATCATCACCACCAACATTATTGTCATCAGATTCTTTGGGGGCATCCTGTTGCTCTTCTTCTTCTGGAGCAGGCTCATCGGCGTTGTTGGCCTCTTCTGCAGCATCATCTTCGCCAGCTACAACTTGTAAATCATCGGCTATGTCTCCCACAATTGGCACCTGTCTCACAAGATTACCTGGTAAACGAATTGGTAGCTTTTGTGCTACGGCCTCTTCAGCAGCATCATCTTCGCCAGCTACAACTTGTAAATCATCGGCTATGTCTCCCACAATTGGCACCTGTCTCACAAGATCACCTGGTAAACGAATTGGTAGCTTTTGTGCCACTGGCAATCCAAGGTTGGGCAAGAGCGCTGAGCTCACTGCCACAAAGGCAAAGAAGAAGACGATAGTGAGGAAACGCATGTTGAATTATTTTAGTACTTTTTGTGTAACTGATGATTTGAAGCGTAACGCGTGTCTTTTATGCTGCAGAAATAACCGTTTATTATTTACCGTATATGTATTTGTCCTATATATATATAAAATAATTTTATTACGAAACAGTAGTTGGAAGTTAAGAACATTTCCTCTCTTGGTTTATATATTTAACTAGTGCGTTTATTTCTAAAATTGTTATGAAATAATAATTATACCCTCAAAACATCTTTCACAGGCTATAATAGTTTTCTCATCTAACGGATGGTTGTTTGTACTACCTAAAATTAAATGAATTGAATATGGAGTTAAAGAGTCGATGCTACCAGTAAACCAACTTTCCATAGAACACCATTTTGAGGCAGCATCAATCCATAAATAGTCGCAATCGGTCCCTAGCATACCTAACTCATATCTCGAATGTGATGATCTCCGTTCGTTCAATTGATTTTATGCCTCATATATTGAACCAAATGAGATAGGAAGAGGTAATTAGAGGATTCCATCTCCTAACGAGACTCAACGCATCAAAAAAATCGTGATAACCATCCATCCATCTCCGACATTGATTTCAGTTAATTAAGTTCACTTAAAAGTTATAATTCGTTCTAATACAAAGGGAAACTCACTTAGTCTGTACCCGAATCTAGCCCTTTCTTACTTGTGTTTATATTTGATTATTTACTTAATACCTCTTAACTGAGTTCTTCAAACAATTACGTGGTTTTAAATTTTGGCACATAAATTGCTAACAGCTGTGTAAATGGAAAGCACTGTTAGGTGCTTTGTTATATAATTTAATATTCAGTACTGTTCCAACTAAAACTGTCTTATACTATTGTTTTCAGAAATCTGATCATAAATGTTATATCTGTTATTCACAAACATAGGACCCATCGATATATCACAGAATCTTATCTACAGCAATGTTGTGGAAGGATTCGATTAGTTCTGATTTCATACAAGCCTTGTCGACTTTAATAATCTTTTATCGGTACTTAACTTAGCTTACCAGATCCGATTAGGCGGCTGTTTGCTTTTCGTTAAAGAAATGGAATCTGCTATAATCCCATGACCACTCCTCAACGCGTCTTATGATATTTACTAACTATACAGACAATCATCAACCATATTAATGCAACACTAAATTCACAAAATTAAAAGCCCAAGTACTTCCAGTTTCAAATTACATGAATAATTTTATTTACTGTATATTACTGTTTACAGTTTAAATTCTAATGAATCTCTCAGGGACCCTTGGGATCCTTACATTGTTTCTTAAAAGTCGGAAATCATCCAAACGTGGACGCCTAAGGCCACGAATTCTCCAATCGCGTCTTCTGACAATAATAGCATCGTTGTCGTCATCTGACTCATCACCATTGACGGGTGCGCTGACTTCATCAGCAGCAACTGGGGCTTGTGGCTTTTCCGCAGCGCCACCAAGTTTCAAATTAGCAAGTCCGTCCTTGGAAAGGAGTGAAAGTTTCAAACCTTCTCCTGGCAGTAAATTCTTCGTTAGATCTCCCAAATTCGACAGAAGTGGCTTGGTTAAACCTCCCACAACTGGCAGTTTCGACACATCAGCTACCTTAGTTAGATCTCCCAAATTCGACAGAAGTGGCTTGGTTAAATCTCCCACAACTGGCAGTTTCGACACATCAGCTACCTTAGTTAGTCCTCCCAAATTCGACAGAAGTGGCTTGGTTAAATCTCCAACAACTGGCAGTTTCGACACAACTGGAAGGTTTGACAAATCTAGATTTGACACGAGCGGTAATCCCAGATTGGATAAAAGTGCTGAGCTGAGTGCCAAAACGGCAAAGAACGATGAAACGGCCAAGAAACGCATGATGTCTAAGTAAGATACTTTAATTTTCACTGTCTTAATTGAGCTACGACTCGAGCTTTTATAGTGTCGAAGAAGGAAATTTTGGTGACTGACATTTGTTTATTTTGGTTGCATTTGATAAAGTCTTCAAACAATTACGTAAGATTTAATTTTGCAGCTGCATAAATGGAAAGCACTTTATTTATACTGTTATTTATATAACAACTGCAACTCGTGCAGCTTTTCAAATAATTGTTCTTAGTTGTCGTCTACAAATATAATATTCTAACTACTTGTATATACATACTTCCTGGTATATGAAACATGAAAATGAATGACTTTTATGTTTGCTGCGCTGTACATGGGTTCTACCACGTATGTGTTAATGGTTTTTAAGAACATTTTCATGACAGAATACATTCTTCTTGTTGACTGGCGTAGACAAGGCTTACGCGGTTATAGCCAAGTCCACCACACCGCCCCATTTATTCCTCGTTTTGTCAGTTTGGCGCCAATTGGTAATACCAAGTGAAGCCAGGTCCTTCTCCACCTGATCCTTCCAACGGATGGAGGTCTCCCAATGATTAAGGGACCGTAGATCTTCCGCAAAACCTTTCTCTCAAAAACTCCTAGTGCCAACTCATCGGATGTTGATATCGTCCACGCTTCTACACCATAAAGTAGGACGGGAATGATAAGGGACTTGTAGAGTTTGGTTTTGTTCGTCAAGAGAAAACTTTACTTTTGAATTGCCTACTTAGTTCATAATAGCCTGTTGGCAAAAGTGATTCTGCGTTGGATTACGAAATTATCTACAACTTCAAGGTTATAACTGTCAACAGTGACGTGGGAGCCAAGACGAGAATGCCACCGCCATCTTAGTACTTTCACTGCCATTCAGCAGGCTGGAGAAGTGTTCCCTCCACAAACTCTAGATCACTTCTGAGGGTCCTACAGGAGTGGGCTCCGGTCTTGCAACCTTCTGTTAGTCGCCGGATCTTTCGTAGAATTTTCGAGCCTTACCCCTGTCGGCAAGCTTGTCAAGCTCTTCATACTCTACAGAGTGGTTGCAGCTTCTCAATGTCGATCCTTCCCTGTGTTTGTTGACGTGTGCGCTTTGCAGCAGAAGCGGTGCGTATCTTAGCTGCTACAAGATAGTGGTCCGAGTTGGTGTTAGGACGACGAAGCATACGCACCGCAAAAACACTTTAAACAGAGTATATTCGGTTGAAATAAACGAATCGAATTGGAGTTCTGTAGATTATAAGATCACCTTTCTGACCATTTGACATTCTTCTGAAAATGCAGACATTGGGCAGAGTATAGAAATAAGAATTAAACAACTATCTGAAGGATATCTATTCTTGAACAAGAGGTGACTCGTTATAACCATCTAATACTATGGTATGCTCGAACTGCTCGTAAAGAATATCAATTTCAATAGGCTCTTATTTATATTTGTTTCAAATGTAATATATTATATATGTATATACACAAAGGCAGTTGTATTTTGATTATAATCGATTAGGATTACCCTAATATTCATAATGATATGAGACATTTTTCGTACGAATTTTGCCTCTCTATGCAAAATTAAACTCTCAATCGTGTTTCTGTCATAAAATAGAATTAATATCGTTGTGAATCGGCACTAAACGTATAGCCACGTACACTTACGCTCTATTGTTTAGTCGTTGTCGAGACAGTAACGAAAATACATCGCATATGGCATTGTCGTTAGGGCAAATATATTTGAACAGTAAAAAGAAATCCACGATTTTGACATTAAATGGAAGGTAATATTTAGCATCATTATATTGAATCGATTTAAGTCAAATATGCACCGATTCGTACGATCCTTTTGTCAATTTGAATTTCATAATGCCATTCTCATAGGCATCCAGGCTAATTTTTTTCCAGTAAAATCATTCGTCATAGTCAGGTAGTAATAAATGTTTGCCTTATATGGACTAAAAGGCGAAAACATAGGAACTTTGAAACATTCTCCCGAAGATTTTTACGAGTCACTATCACCAATTCTTCTCCTATTGGCCGAAGGATCGCTTCTGAGCGGTTGCTTTCTTCAAGCGTTCCAATAGTTGATAGTACAGGTACGAATTAA
Source organism: Zeugodacus cucurbitae (assembly GCF_028554725.1). Classification (NCBI taxonomy): domain Eukaryota; kingdom Metazoa; phylum Arthropoda; class Insecta; order Diptera; family Tephritidae; genus Zeugodacus; species Zeugodacus cucurbitae. The sequence continues at coordinate 49,941,770 of NC_071669.1, forward strand.
GAGTTTGGCCGTAGCTTAGTAACTCATAGTATATGACTCTAATTCTATCAAATACACATCAAAACCTTCCTTCCTGAGGATGAAGCCGGGATCAGTCCCCGTGGAAGTTGGCTAACTGTGTTGCACCATTATTTTATATCCAGCCTTATTTAAATGGTTCTATACAGCTCGGCAATAATGGCGAACTCGACAATTTCCCTTACTTTGACGGCATGTTCAACAATTGTCCTTTCAGACCGTGGTATATCTTCGACATAACTGGAATTACTGGAACGAATCGGTCGAAAGTATGCATGATTGGCTCTTACAGTATCAGGAACATATATTCCCTGTACCGTAACCTGATAACACAAGACGCGAAACAGGTTATTCAACTATTGGAAAAATAATGAATCCCTTTATACAAAATAAGGCTCCATCTCATTAAATAAATCTTGTTTTAAGAACTCCCTATTATGTAAATGGTCTAGATGAACCTATGTTATATCCTAATTTTACATAGGCCGTATTAAATTTCGATAAACTCGTGAGAGGCACTTTCACATACATACATATGTATATTTATATTTAGACAATCACCCTTTCAGTGCAACCTAAATTTTTGTGATTTAATATTGTTTTAACATTCTTCAGAACTTCCGGTTGATATAGAATAAAATTACAATATCGTATCTATAAAGTTTGAAAATCATATAACAAGTCTTCAAACACCATGGGACCAGGCTCAGTTGATTATAACAAATTTCGGATTAAAGCTTTGACAAGAAAAAGCTTTCTGCCGTCACTCGTATGTGCTAAACATGTTCTAGACGTTTTCATATTAGATCAAGGATGGTAAAACATAACTATTGTAATTGTCAAAAAACTCTTGTTTATTATAAATTTCAAAAATACATTTATGTTCCATTTTATGAAGTAGAACCATTGATTTTTAAAAGTTTAATTGCTTAAACAGTTTAAATTCTTTCAAATCTGTTCCACAGGTGTGGAATTCTGACATTATTTCCAGAGCGTGGAAGTGGTTCGGTAACTGGCTCTCCCACCTCAACACCTTCATCATCAAGTTGATTTGACGCTTCATCGTCGTCTTCGCCACGATGAATATCGATATCGTTGATGGGTTCTTGCTCTTCTTCAACGTTATCATCTTCTAGAGGAATGAATTTATCCTCTGGAATGCCTAGTCTAGCAACATCTTCTGGTTGATCAAGTGGAATGAATCGCTCCTCTGGGATACCAAGTCTTGCAGTCTCTACTGGCAGTGGAATGAATCGCTCCTCTGGGATACCAAGTCTTGCAGTCTCTACTGGCAGTGGAATGAATCGCTCCTCTGGGATACCAAGTCTTGCAGTCTCTACTGGCAGTGGAATGAATTGCTCCTCTGGGATTCCGAGTCTAGCTTGAGCCGAGCACGCAGCCACAAAGGCGAAGACGAAAGCAATAGTCAAGAAACGCATTGTGTATCAGGTTTAAAACTTCGTAGATAACTGAATATCTCAGGCGTTATGTCGAGCTTTTATATACAACTCAAAACATTAAAATGATTGCGAACTAAATGTTGATATCATAGAATTTTCCACTTGCTTGTTATTTGTTTGATTAGCGAACACATGTCTGCATGACATATCTTGGACTTCAAATGTATTTGTCAGCCGATTCAGACCAGCTGTTGCTATGAAAAGCAACTCGTGTTTTTTTTGGTATTGTCTTTGAAAACTAAATAATAAGACACGTTTTTAGTGAACCCCCTGCGAAATTTTACTCACTTAAGACGCACTGCCTTATCGACCCACAAGGCAGCGCTTTCTTCATTACTGAATGTATGTCGAACGGGCTAGGGTATACTGAAGACTAGTACTAACAAAGGAACTGCGAATACTGAGGCCATGACAATATTTGAATGGTCATCAAGTCTCTTTCAAACACTCCTTATATATGAGCTTGAAAGGTTGCACTCATAGCTTGTATGAGGCAACCTCTATAGTAGCGAAGTCCCACATCTACCATTATATGAAGGCTTAAAATCCAAAAACTTGATATGCCTACAGAAAGTACAAATAATTTTTTAATTCCAGACGGTAAATCTGGAAAGACCCAGTAATAGGAAACAAAAGTTTGAGGCTTGTTATGAAAAAGCAACGGATTTTTTTGTTAACTGTTACTAAGGCAGCATTATCACGTACAGTTGTTTACTAAAAAAAGCCATAATATTTATTTTGAACAGTCATACCTTTGCAAAAGTAAGAATATTTTCTAGAACTGTCTCGTTCGTCAAAAAAATTGAAACGGCCTTCTTGCCGTATTCTACCCAAGATTTCTAGTTCAGCTGGGAATAACAAGCATTGTCTTTAGTGTGTTGGAGGTACATGATATTCTGACTCTGTTACAGAGGGATTTTCATTTTCTTTACAGTAAAGTCTTCTGATTTGATTTATATCCATCCAAAGGATCGCTCCGGGTCTTATACATTATGTCTTTCTTTTCCATACAGTTCAGTATCGTTATAAAAAGTAATTTAACGGAATGCAAAATGAGCCTATGAGAAACCTATTCTTTATATGATTTGGTCACGAAACTTTTGTCCAAATTAAGTAATCTTTTCATCCATTTTACCGGAAGCATTAAAAATTTAGAATATTAATATTAAACCAAAAGTCGCAATCACCATTAACAGAAGTGATAGCACCATCTTCAATTTAAAAAATTATGGATGAATACTGCCTTCACGATATAAATCAGTATATTTAAATTCACGGAAACCTGGTGCTCTCTTTTTTCTAGAGGTACTTCATGGATCGATGAATCAGTATCTCCCAACCCCTTCGGACTTGGGACCTTGTACTTGGTCTGAGGTGGTCCTTAAGTAGACTACTATTTTTTCTCGTATGAAAAATGTTTCCGTATTTCGATACATATGAGATACAGATGCGTGCAATTGGATGACTACCACATTTATGTTACCTATATTTAGGATATGAACCTGAAGTACCATATAAAGTAGTGATTCTAAATTGGCAGAGAAGGCCTTCGGCACAACAGTTTAAAATATCTCAACTGTACCTATTTCTCAAAAACCTTTCTCTTTTGCACACTTATCACTAATCATAACAAAAGTGGTTGTTTATTTCGTAAACATCTGTACGTGATAATGCTGCCTTAGCAACAGTTAGAAAAGAAAATCTGTTGTTTTTCATAACAAACCTTGCAACCTTATGTTTCCGCTTACCAGGGTTTTCCAAATTTAAGAGTTGCCAAATGGAAGCAACGGTAGTTTATATAAAACGAGTGTTCGAGACCGACCTGATGACCATCTAACTAACAACTTGAACTCAGCTTTCTTAGTTATTTTGGTGGTACTAGTCTACAGTACACTCCGAGCCTATTTGACAAATGTATGTCTACATTCAGCAATGAAGAAAGCGGTGTCGATAAGGCTGTGTGTTTTAAATAAGCAAAAATTTGCACGTCACTTAAAGTGGGATTTAATAAATAATTTTCAATGTCAAATAATAAATTATTAAAAAATATATGAGGTGTTTTTCATAGAAAAAGCTGGTATGAATTGGTTGACATTTAAATATCATGCAAACATGTTTTTGCAAATCAAACAAACAACAGGCAAATGGAAAATTTTCTGATATCAAAATTGTTTTCTCAATAACACCCTTTGATCATTTTACTGTTTTGAATTGCATATAAAAACTCGCCATGTCGCCTTAGACATTCAGTTATCTACGAAGTTGTAGACCTGATACACAATGCGTTTCCTGACTATTGCTTTCGTCTTTGCCTTTGTGGCTGCGTGCTCGGCTCAAGCGAGACTTGGAATCCCAGAGCAGAGATTCATTCCAATTGATCGCTCAGAAAATACTGCCAGACTCGGTATCCCAGAGCAGAGATTCATTCCAATTGATCGCTCAGAAAATACTGCAAGACTCGGTATCCCAGAGGACAGATTCATTCCACTTGAAGATGTGAACGTTGATGAAGAGCAGGGACCAGCTAACGATATCCACATTCATCGTGGTGAAGGTGTTGAGGGTATTAGAGTGCCAGTTATCGAACCAGTTCCACGCTCTGGAAATAATGTCAGAATCCCACACCTGTGGAACAGATTTGAAAGAATTTAAACTGCTACTAAAATTTTGAAAATCAGTGAATTTACTTTATAAAGAATAATACTAATGTATTTTCCAAATTTAGAATAAAAAAGATTTTGCAAATAATAGCCTTGTACCCTAACTTTATTTTTGGTGAGTTTTGTGGAAAACGTTTTTTTGTTAAATACATATCGAAATTTCCGATATTAAACTGAGTCTCTATTTTAAATTATTTGGAAGTTTAATAATCTGTATATCAGATATCAGATGTATATGACGGGTAGAGAAAGTATTGACACGATTTTACGATTTTTTTTTCGATACAGAGGCACTTTATTATAAGGAAAATATCTCCTCTGAATTTCTACTCTATATTTTCGGTAAACATTTATACACCAATCCTAAGGTTCTTATGTTCGGTATCTCGGCTCTTGAAAAGTTATAGTTCGATTTCGGCGGGCCCATCTAAAGGCCCCCCTATAAATACTCTATTTGTGCAAAATTTTCTTTCAAAATATTTATTATATTAGGTCCGATTTTTTTGCTCTTTATTCAATGCTGTATAAAAAGTGTTATAGTGATCGGATTTATTTCAAATATGCGCCGTTTCGTTCGATAATCAGTTTCCATCTAGACGACAACTTCATAATACCCGCTCATAGAAGCCCCCTCCTTATTTGCGAAGTACTTGGACAGTTACTTTTCACAAGCCTCTTTGGAGTTCAACTTTACACCACCAAGAGCGTTCGCCATGGGCAGGAACAGGTGGTAATCACTAGGGGCTATGTCTGGGCTTTATGGTGGTTGTGAGAGGTTTTATTCCATCCGAGCTCTCGTATCTTCAGACGAGTCATCAACGAAGTGTGTGGTCTGGTGTTGTCCTGATGGAACTGTTGGCCAATTCTGGACGCTCCTGTTCGATTGCCTGCTTCAAGCGGTCCAGCTACTGGCCACTGTTTGGGACGATTCATCGGTTTTCGACCACTCCGTTTTCGCTTGATATTGTCGTATGTGATCCATTTTTCATTTATATGTCACCATCCGCTTCAAAAATGGATCGAGTTCATTCCGTTTCATCAGCATAACAGCAGATGTTGATTCGGTTAAATCATGCGGCACTCAAACATCAAGCTTTTTTGTGTATCCAGCCTTCTGCAGATGATTTAAAATGGTTTGGTGACTAACTCCCATCTCCTGGGCGATATCACAAGATGCCACATGCCGGTTTAACTCGATGTTTTCCATGATTTGATCGGTATTCGTCGTCACAGATCTTCAGACTGGCTTATACATGGTGTCCTTTTCATCCTCTCTGAATCGTCGAAACCATTCCTCCGCAGTTCGAAGTGATAGAGTACCATCCTCCAAAACACCATTAATCTCAAGGAACGTTTTTCCAGCGAGCCCTGTAGCGCTTTATATATAGCCACGAAATTCAAAAAAACAAAAAAGCGGAAGGGAAATATTTGCCAACCTGGTATATTGTAAAGTGAAGAAATCAGATGGAATTTAGAACTTTATTATATGGGAACTAGGCGTGGTTGTGAATCGACTTCTAGTTTGAACATCACGAAATGTTATGCACCAATTTTGGACAAAATTTATCGAGTTTCTGAGGTACGAAATTTGACAATATAAATTGAACCACCCTAATAATATTATCAAAATATCAGTATACATGTAGTATACATATATAAATGCTTAGCATGTCAATAAAATTATGACAAAAGCTATGAATAGCTCATATATTGATCGCAATGAGTGAAATATTTAAATGATTTTCTACCGGAAATCATTTGTATGAAATCAGATTTATTGTCTATGCTTCTGAAAGTCTGCGAAATTAGTATATAGTATGTATTAAAATTTATAAATTATTAAAATGTATATTATTAAAGAAATTGTTTGGTGTTTTTCAAACCGAATGTTCTGGCATTTGCAAGGCTATCACTTTGAAAATATTTCTCAATTCTCCAAAACATTCTGTTAAATAGTCTGCGAAAACAATAGATGGTTTCAGCTTGTTTTTGCTTCATAAAGCTCTGTATTTACATACATTCAATAATGTATATTAGCTATGCATACTCGCTCTTATATATATTTAGTTTAAGTTTATTTTTAGTTTATTTTTTATTTTTTCTTACTTAATAAGAGGTTTTCGGTTATTTTTAAACACAAGAAAAATATCATCAGCGTCACCTTCGTCATCATCAGCCTCCCAATTCCACTCACTTAACGGCCAGCCCGAAAGTCATAATTATCAACATCATCGCCAGTAATAATCAAGTAAAAACTAAATAAAACGAACGATTTCGAGTCCCGTAAACTTTCGTAAATTTCATGAGTAAGCGCCTGAGGTACAACGAAAGAAAGAAAAAATTTTCAATTTGAAAATAACAAAAAAAAAATGAATTTATGTTTACGAGCATATACTAGAGAGTCGCCACGAAATTTACGCCACTTAGTATGCGCTGCAAGATTGTATGTATCCATAATACAACGAATAATATATATAATATAATATAAATATATGTACTCTTGCATATCATATATACGGTATAACGGTACATACATATAGTTGCGCCTCGCACTCAGGTGAAATGTGTGGAAAATGATTATGAAAAAATCCAAATTTTTCGTGGCTAAAAATAACGGGCATCTGCCGTTGTATGTGTGTTGGCCGCGCAGCTGAATGACCAGTGGCAATTTCACACGCACACACACAGCACAGTGCTGCCAATGTGTGCGCAGGTGTGGATACACACACAAACACAATCGGACATTGAGCGCTTTTGCCGTCTCACTCACCGCCGAAAAGCTCAAAAGCAATTTAAATTCCTCACGTTTGTGTGGAAATTTGAGTGAGTGCTGCTTGCCAAATTTTTCGAAAATAATATTTTTTTTTTCAAAAATATATTTACATATCTGTATCTGCATATGTATATATATTTAAGTGCCTGCGTTTGCATTTGTTGTGGTAGCAAAATTTTTCGATTAATTAAAATTTTCTCTGTTTATTTGCAATTATTTAGCAAATTTCTAATGTTGCCATAAATAAATATGAATGAGGCTAATAAAGAATATTTATGATAGAATTGCAAGACTCTGCGAAAATTACGCTTGTGAATTTTCACCAGCAGCAAATATTTTTCAAATAGCGGCCGACGTTTGATAGGTAATGGGCAAGGGTATTTTTTGGCAGTCAAAAGCGTTCCATAAAGTCGACGAGAGCTTCAGAGTCAGCTTAAAACTAGCCCGAGACTAAAAATTCATCTATTTGTCGGTTACGAACGGACAAGCATCTCGAATAACCATTTGATATGCTGCTTCTATCTTAACAAATTGTGGAAATCTCTTTCCTCTATACATCTTTGAAAGGTCGACGATATGCAAGATTAGTTTGGATATTTCAACAGTTATAGACGTGTCTGAGCTTTCAAAACATGGTGTTCACTAACGCCGAAATTCGCGTTATTTTAAAGTTTTCCTTCATAAAAGGCAAATCCGCTAGAGAAACGTTCCGTGAGATTAATGGTGTTTTGGGGCATGGTACTCTATCGCTTCGAACTGCGGAGGAATGTTTTCGACGATTCAGAGCGGATGAAAACGACACCATGGTTAAGCCAGCCGGCGGAAGACCTGTGACGACGAATCCGATTAAATCATGGAAAACATCGAGTTAGACCGGCATGTGACATCTCGTGACATCGGCCCAGGAGATGCGGGTTAGTCACCAAACCATTTTAAACCATCTGCAGAAGGTTGTATACACAAAAAAGCTTGATGTTTGGGTGCCGCATTATTTGACGCAAAATAACCTTATGGACCGAATCAACATCTGCGATATGCTGCTGAAACGCAACGAACTCGACCCATTTTGAAGCGGATGGTGACTGGCGACGAAAAATGAATCACATACGACAATATCAAGCGAAAACGGTCGTGGTCGAAGGCCGTTGAATCGTCCCAAACAGTGGTGAAGCCTGGAATGACGGCCAGGAAGGTTTTGCTGTGAGTTTGGTGGAATTCTACCTTCTACTGCGAACAACTGGACCGCTTGAAGCAGGCGAACGACCAAAAGCGTCCAGAATTGACCAACAGGCAGTGTGTAGTGTTCCACCAGAAAAACGCCAGACCACACACTTCGTTGATGATTCGTCAGAAGCTACGGCAGCTCGGATGGAAGGTTTTATCACATCCATCATATATCCCGGACATAGCGCTAAGTGATTACCACCTGTTCCTGTCCATGGCGAACAACCTTGGTGGTGTAAAGTTGAAATCAGAAAAGGCGTGTGAAAAGAGGCCGCCTGAGTTCTTTGCAAAGGGGGGATTCTACGAGGGGGGGGGGGTATAATGAAGTTGCCGTCTAGATGGAAACAGATTATCGAACGAAACGGCGCATATTTGAACTAAATCCGATCACTGTAATACTTTTTATAAAGCATTGAATAAAGTGCAAAAAAGCGGAAGGGACCTAATATTTAATATTTAATCATAAATAAAGGCTAATGGCAAGTTAATATTATGAAGATATCTTATCATCATCATCAAATAATAAGAATATTAAAATATGGTGGCGTACTTACAGAGGCCTTAGTAATCAGTTTCATGGCTGGCAGATATCAAGGCAACCTAAATTTATGTTTATAAACATTTCAGATGAATATTTTATGAAAAGGAGAACTATACAAAAATACTTCAAATAACAATTTATTAATTTCCGAATATTGAATTAGAATTTATTACTTAATAAATCTTATTTTTCATATCACCTCGGTTTAACACGAATTATCCCGCTGCTCTGTGGAGTAGTCAATATATCTATTTTTTAATATTTACGACGATGGATTTACTCAATTTAAGCACTATAATAAAGATTCATCTACTTTAGCAAACGATTTCATAAATATTTATATTACAGGCATAATTCCGGTAAAGTGGTCACTTGCCAGCGCAGCGAACATCATAACCTTACGGTGGATTTATGAATTTTTCAGAGCATTAGCTAAAAATATAAATCAAGAAATGTTCGAAAACAAAATAAAAACGAAAACGACAGCAACAACAACAACAGCACAGAAATCAAACATAAAACGGATGCATACTTGCAAGCACACTTCCATTCGACAATTTCCTAGCTAATCTACATGCTGCATGAACACATACACGAACCAACGCCTGCCAACATAAAAATCCACATATGCTTCGGCTAATTACAGGTAAGAATCTCAATTGCTCAATATAGCCCATATCGAGATGACCGACTTGACCCGAGCGCATTAGCCAACAAAACACTCAATTACGGTACTTAGCATACTTATAACGGTATTTGTGTGTCTCTCTTTAAATGTGTGTGTGGCGAATGGGGTAAAAACGTACAACTCTACACGCAGTCGGAAAAGCTAAAAACAATAACAAATTTCCACACTCGACTTTTTACTCACTGCAATTAACACTTATAGAGGACAGCTGGTGTGAGCGGAGCGTGAAAAATTCAATAAAAGCACACACGCACACAGAGATAGTAGTGTGTGCGAATGTAGCTGCTAATACCTCCATAAAGTGTCTTATGTGCGCCTAGGTCTAAATTCGTATATATATTTGTAGGCTAATATGTGTGCTTGTGTGTTTTGAAATGCAACAACAACAACAGTAAATATATATGCTTTTCCGCAAGCTATGAGCAGAAAATTGTCTACGCAAGTGCTAGTTCTAACGGCTACGTACACCAAGTCCACTCAATATGTACACTAAATGAACACCAAAAACAACAACAACAACAACAATTGGCACATACACACACAGCTGAAAAATTCCCACTCGAAAATAATTGCCACGTCTCGTTTGGGTAGAAATAGACGAAAAGATCGTCAGCCAGCGCCAAATTCACGAAATACTCTTTATTCGAACGACACCGGGATCTCTTGTTCAGTAGATCACCAGCCTTTCTCCGACGTTTATTACGAATTATTCGGTGACTCGGTGACAACTACAACTTTTTGT